>NC_034602.1:35221257-35239689 GCF_900095145.1 Mus pahari | reverse complement strand
AGGGCAGGGCAGGGCAGGGCAGGGCAGGGCAGGGCAGGGCAGGGCAGGGCAGGGCAGGGCAGGGAAGGATATGATGTCTACTCACCTCAGATGGGGGTTTGATAACTAACCAATGTAAACCTGCCAGCAAATCAGCAAACCAATAGGTTTTGTTGGAGTTACTTAGAGGAACAATGGTGCAACACAGAAATGACTCAAAGACAGATGCCTCTCCAAACCCACCACAACACAGATATAGCATGAAAGGTGGAAATATGGGCTGGACTCACAACCTACAGGTAGCTCAACAGAGTGCAGAATGTCTTTTCTAGCTAGATAAGTTAGTCTCAGTCTCTTCCATGCAGCTTTCTGCTTCTTTCTGGTGTCTCAGCTTGCCTGAATGTGTCTGCCAGCAGTCTTTAATGTTTATATATGTTCGGGGGTAAAAGGGTCTAATGAAACTTGTCAATTTCAGGTACTTCCTGACTTATTTGAGTTGTTTACTTTCTAACCTATAGAGGTTTCCATGATGCTGGAATGTTTTTGCCTCCCCTTAAAACAGCCATTGTCTTAAGGAGTTTCCCTTTAACATGGACAATTTAATCTTGGAGGAAATCACCACACACATACATGTTGTTATGTTTAGTATCAGCAATATAGTTCATACTTGTTTCCATACTAAACACCAAAAAGCTGAGGTTCAGATTTATACTTGATTAACATATAACCATAGAGGTAACTTCGAAGCATATGGACTGTCCTCAATATTAAGAATTTATGATGGAATATATCTTATGATTTCAAATTCTGTGGAAAGGCATATTTTAGAATCAGTATCCCACTTTACTATCGCAACCACATCAGGATGAGCCTGCATATAAGGTATTAGAATCTCACATGAATGGATTTGAATTTGAATCCTTTGTAACATCTCAGATTCAATTTCCTTATCTAAAAAGGAAGGTGGAGAAGTAACAAGCCTCCCTGGCTATGATGGCATACAGGATAAAATTAGAATTAAAAATAAGCACATTTCCTAGCACTAGTTAATGGTTGAGTTGAACAGTGTATATTATTTAGGAATCAACTCTTTAAATTTTAAAGAAAAATTTCTTTAATCCTTTAAACCTGTCTGAATTCCTTGTCACCATAGATTAACTTGGGTAATTTTAAAAGTTTCTTTCTGGTTTTAAAATTCTATCAGATCATTCTCTGCCATATTGCACCACACTCTATTGCTATATGACTAAAACATTTTGCTCATAGACAAGTTCTGCAGACTGATAGGTTATGATATTTATATCATATATCTGTGGGCTATAATTGTGCTGCTTCTACATAAGCATAACTGATATCAGAGGGAACTTCCTATCCCCTTCTTTATCCAACCTGAAGGTTAATATGATTTACATTGGTCAGAGCCAAGAGACATGATGGATAAATTACCCAAAACAACTTATTCAAGACAGCCAGGCAAGACACCTAGCAATCAATCAGAAGTAAAACCACATTTTTCCAAATGAGTTGGCATCCTGTCCTTACTGGCTTGCCTACTCTGCTTAGTTTATAAGGAAAAATTGCAGACATTCTGTCTAAAGTTCTTTGCTTTCTTCTCATTACAAAATAAGGACCTCACTTTCCAGAGATCAATTAAAGAGTAGACAAGAGGCCTGATAGGAAACAGAGAAGCCTTGAGGTTAAAAACAGTTTCTGCAGTAGACCCGCTTTTAAATATTGATGCTTAAGTCACCCAAGGTTATTTGAGGTTAACCACCATGACCGTATCATTTCTCCCCAACCTGGAGACTAATTCTCCTACTTTACAAAGAACATCACCATGTCATCAAGACTCTACTGATTTTGTTTGTTCAGTTCATCTGAGCCGATGAACCAAATCCTTTACATCAAACCACGTCCATCACCTACCTCCTGAAGCCCACATAGAGAAAAGAACAATTGTTGAAAAAGATATCTAACCAGCCAGAAGAAAGCACATTTCTAGTGAAGGATTATGACACGGGTCACCCTTCAGAACCCGCAAACATTAGCCAAAGATCATCCTTCTTGATTTGTTCCAGGTCATTGTTATCTTCTGACTGGCTACAAAATGCTAATGAGTCATCCTGATAAAATCAATTTTTTCATCCACCTGTTGCATTACAATTCTAATGTCAACTTCTCCTGATGTGTCTTGATTTTTGCCCCAACCCAAGCTACAAACATACCACATTTTATTAGAATAAAGTCTCATGTGTCCAACCCACTAAATGAGAGGAGTAGCTGAAAGACCATTTTTCTCTCCCTTGCATTTGCACCCTTAAGTTTCAGCTTATGCTAGCATAATGTTTTCATTCAATGCTATGTAAACAGGCAGAGGATCTTCTGAATCAATTTCTTGATTCATAACAAGGTCAAGTCAAATAAGCAGTATAATATACACACACACACATATACACACAGTGGGATATATACATATACATATACATATACATAACATATATTATACATATATATGGGATCGGACAGCCACACATACCAAAGCAATAGAGAAGAAATTATCTTGTTTGGTACTCCTAAGAACTCCTAAGGCACAGAAACTTTCCTTAAATCTTAATCAAATATGAGACTACAAGGAACTCATGTTCTATAATTCCTCTATGGCTATCTAACAAAAGTAAGACATTAAAGTTTTCAGAATAGGACCTAGGCAACAAATCTGTTTCCAATGTCAGGTAAGAATGATCAAGTTGTATAATAAATGAGCAAAGATGTCTCTTAGTAAATCCAGTACTCCCTTTACTGCCTCTGTCTTCAGATGTTAGAAGCAATACCAGGAGCATAGTAACAGAAGACAATGCATCAAAAAAAGTCAAGAACAATAGAAGGTCAAGGTACATAAATTTAGATACAACTGAAAAAAAGCAACAAAAGTATATGCAATATAAGTGATTATATATGTATATATGCATATATGTAACTGATGTTATACATGTAACATGTTATGTATGTAATATATTGTTATATATTATATATTATATACTATATCATATTCACATTATATACATATATGATACCGACATATAGATTATACAGATATTTTTAATCTGCATGTATTTGTATATATATATATATATATATATATATATATATATATATATATATATATATATATATAGGATTGTGTGTGTGTGTGTGTGTGTGTGTGTAGATTGTTTCATAAATTTTAGACATGAAGTAATTCTGGAAAGTCTTATGAGACCACACAAAGAGAACTGTATTTTATAAGAATTAATTAATCAATACATTAATTCTCCAGTTCATATTTGTGGATACTCAATATCATGGAACAATATTCTATAAAATTCTTTTTATTCTTCATTTGCACCACCCCACAGATTGGCACAGATGTAACAATCTCATTTTCCTTTTGCTTTCTAGAACATAGTCTGCTTTCTCCAAGGGCTTCAATGGCTACAGAATTTGAGACCATTCCTTGGCAGTGACTATCTTCCCTGCACATGGATCCAGCCACCCTGTGCTCATCTTGATCCCATTATTCTAACACTCTAGAAGATTTTCCTAATCCCTATGATATCTTTGTATGGTTTGTACTTCTGTTTCCAAATGTGCAGTTCTCAAATTGGCCCTCCTTAATCATTTTATATAAACTATCCCTTTTCAGTAGTAATTCTTTGTACTGGGGTTAATTCTCTATGATATGTTATTTATTTGTTTAATCAATTCATATAAAAACATACACATCACAATATTTTAGGGAAATAAAGAACTCACAAGTACCTAGTATTGATGTTTACTGAATGAATTTGTGAGGCAAGTAAAAAGAATGAGTAAACAATTCTACAGGCATGAGAGATGCCTGAATATCTATTAATTATAACCATACATTTTAGTGACAGCATATTTCAATACAAATCTGTAGGTTTAATTTTTTTCTTTTAATGTATGTCTTTGTATACATGTGTATGCATATATATACATATATATACATTCATAAATCTGATTCAATTATATATTTTTCTTTTCAATATATATAACCTTAATAAGTTTTAATTATCTTTTGTGTTCTTATATATTATTGTAGCATCTGTACAAGTAGGACCTGAGGAACCAGCTATACCACACCTGGGTACATACCCTAAAGATGCTCCAACATATAACAAGGACATATGCTCCACTAAGTTCATAGCAGCCTTATTTATAATAGCCAGAAGCTGGAAACAACCCAGATGGCTGTCAAGAGAGAAATGGATACAGAAAATATACATTTACACAATGGAGTACTACTCAGCTATTAAAAACAAGGACTTCATGAAATTCACAGGCAAATGGATGGAACTAGAAAATATCATCCTGAGTGAAGTAACTCACACCCAAAAGGATGCGCATGGTATGTACTCACTAATAAGTGGATATTCGTCAAAACCATAAAACAAAACAAAAACAGAAACAAAAACAAAAACCTTACAGAATACTCAAGATACAGTCCACAGAACTCAAAAAGCTCAAGAAGCTGAAGTGCCCAAGTGATGATGCTTCCATTCCACTTGGGAGACAGAAGAAAGCAATCACAAATGGGGAGGGGAGGAGGGACCTGGGAGGGAAAGTGGATGGGGGAAGTGGGAGGGGGAGAGAGGGGAACCTGATATGGTATTGGGTGTAGGAAAAGGACTGAAGCCCTGAGGGCCAGCAGAAAGAATGTAAACAAGCATCCTTAGGAAATAGGAGGTTGGGGGGACCCCCAGAATGCACCAGAGACCTGGGAGATGAGAGACTCCCAGGACTCAAAGGGAGGGACCTTTGATGAAATGCCAGACAGTAGGGAGAGAAGGAACTTATAGAGCTCACCTCCAGCAGGAAGATAGGACATCAAGAGAGGGATGGGTTGCCATCCCACTGTCAAAAATGAGGAACATGGGGGCCATCCCAAAGCTACAGTTCTGACCTATAATTGTTTCTGTTTAAAAGAATTACAGGGATGGAGATGGAGAGGAGCCTGAGTAAAAGAAGGTTCAGAGACAGGCCCAAAGTGGGATCCAGCTCAAGGGGAGGTTCCAAGGCCCGAGACTATTACTGAGGCCATGGAGCGCTCACAAAAAGAGATCTATCAAGACTGCCCTCTGAAAGACCCAACAAGCAGCTGAAAGAGTCAGATGCAGATATTTGTATCCAACCAATGGACAGAAGCAGCTGACCCCTGTTGTTGAATTAGAGAAGGCTGAAGGAAGCTGAAGAGAAGGGAGATCCTGTAGGAGGACCAAAAGTCTCAATTAATCTGGATTCCTGAGATCTCTCAAACACTGGACCACGAAACCGGCAGCATACACCAGCCTAGCTGATATGAGGCCCCCAACACACACACAGTAGAGGGCTTCCGGGTCTCTGTTCCTTCAGAGATGATGCACCTAACCCTCAAGAGAATGGAGGCCTCAGGGAGTTTAGAGGTCAGGTGGGGGTAGGGGTGGGGGCATCCACATGGAGATGGGGTGGGGAGGAGGTGTGGGATGTGGAGCAGTCGGAGGGTGGGTGGGGGAAGCAGGGAATGGAATATGGAGAGTAAAAAAATAAATTAAAAATAAATTAAAAATGTTTAAAAATGAAAAAAAGATTATTTCAATGTGTATCTGTCTACATACACATATATAGACAGATACACACACACACACACACACACATATATATAAATCTAATACAACTAGATATTTTGGTTATTAATATATATTATATATCTATATAATTTTTAGAAACCCCAATATGTTTTCTTTATCTTATGTGTTCTTATATATTATTGTAGCATCAATACAAGTAGGAGTCTTTTTCTGTATAAACCTATGGTCTACTAAGAAACACCCAAATACCAATTAATTAATACAATGAATGCTTTCTTTTCCCATTCTCTATATATATTTCAAAGAAAACCCCTTCTGTCATTTCCTCCATTAACTGAGCACCACGTTCTCTCCATCTTGAGAAACTCTTCTCAACTTTTAACCTCCCTCACTGCAGTGGCAGCAAAGTAATGGACACTGAAGATTGCATGAATATTGTCAATGAATAAGTGTAAGGATGGCTCACATTGATTCTACATACTGGAAATTCCTGTCGCGTAAGCACAGAGACTGAAACATGTTAGCTGTTATAAGTCTTTGTGGCCAACAAATATACTCTAAAGTTGAGCATTCTGCTCAGTAATCAAGGAGTGCAAATGGTAATATCTTTCAAGTCGAGTTATTCATTTTACTTAATTCTTAGCATGCTCGCCATGACTAGAAGATGGGCAGACACAGGGAAACATCATTAAGAAAAACAGCAGTGTAAATAGTCTTTACCTCATAACAACTTTGAAATCGAACTGAAAAGACATGAGAAATACACATACACTAATGACAGTGACTTCTTGGCTTTACTCTGACTCCAACAACTTGCATATAGTTCAGTTTGTTAGAGTTATTATGGTTGTTGCTATAGTTCAGTTGCTATTATAGTTACAGAGTTGTTATAGTTCAGAGTTACAGGCCAATTCTGCCAGGAGAAACACACTAACCTACCTCAGTGACCCAGAATAGATATGTATTTTCTGTTCAGCAATGTCTGTCTTCTTTTTAAATCTCTAAGACCTAACTTTTCTGTCACATAGGACTGAGATATGAAGGAATTATTAATAAGTCATGCTCTCATTTACAAGAGGTAACCCTTATAAACTACGCATAATTTCTGGGTCACTCCTAACCACCAAGAAATATTGTACAACCTCTGTACAATACAGTCCCTGGAGAAAAAATGACTTCGATTTGGGGTCCCTTTCATTATCCCATTAACCAGTCTCAATGGCAACCCAACTTCTCTTTCTGCTCTCATTCTGTCTTAGTCTTCTGCTTAGTTCCTGTTTCTCTTACTGTTTCAGCACAGTAATTTCTGTGAAAATAGCATTTAAGTTAACACACTTAAGTATACGACTTAGCTTATTTGACATGCATTGCCTAAGCATAGGAACTTTTTACAAAACAGTCACCTCCTTTTAATCATTAAACAGAAGGATTTATTGATCACAATAGTCTTGCTTCTTCTATATCTCTACTTTTGATACATGGAAATGGCTGTACTTAATTCTTTAATATCTAAAAGTTAAACAGAGAGATATGACCATAGAGATAAGTATTAATGTAACTCAATCATTCATTCTATTAATTTTCATTGAGAATACTTTGTTCTTGACTTTATGCTTGGTTGTGGGCATTTAAGAGAGATTTAAATCTGATCCAATTGAAACTCTCAACTGAGAAAGTAAAATAGTGATTCCAACCTTAGGTATAGATACAAAGGATTGTGAGAATATGCAAAATGATAGGAGATGTACAAACAAACAGTGGTCCAGATGGATTTTCAAGATCTCATTGTTAGTAAGTCCATTCTAAAAGGAAGAGTAACTAGCATAGTTTCTAACTGTACTCTAAGTACTTATCCTTATACCCACAGAGAAGTGTAGCTCTCATTCCTCATTAAAAAGTTGCTTTCTATGGCAGACACAGAAAATTACCAAAGCCACAACTGATAAAAATGCAAAGAACAACTGAGTGTGGGGTACAGAGCCCCAATTGATATAATTCCTACACCTAAGAATCAGAAAAAAAAAATTAAAGAATGAGTGGAATGATGATAATAGACAGAAAACTGGGAAGTCTCTTGTGAGTTCATGCCTTCTAGTTATGAGAAGAGAACTACACACATCAATCACCAATAATGTGGCTGCCTAAATAAGACCTAAACATTTTCAAGACATGCTAGCATGGAAGTTAGACATCTCATAGAGTACCATGCCTAAACAAAGAACTACCATATACTGAATGAGGCCCTAAATGACTCAGCAAGTTGTACTTACAAATTTGTTTGTATGCAGGTGTGTGTGTGTGTGTGTGTGTGTGTGTGTGTGTGTGTACATATGCACATGTACATAACAAAAATAATTAAAGAAACAGAGACCATTAGTTTAAGGAGCAGCAAGGGCAAGAGAGGGTATGAGAGGAACTGAGGATGCAGAGTGTCTTAGGGTTTCTATTGCTGCAATGAAACACTATGACCAAAAATCAAGTTACTGAAGAAAACGTTTATTTAGCTTATACATGATTCACCATCAAAGGAAGTAATGACAGGAACTCAAGCAGGGATGGAACCTGGAGGCAGGAGCTGATGCAGAGGCCATGGAGGGTGTTGCTTTCTGGTTTTCTCCTCATGGCTAGCTCAGTCTGCTTTCTTACAGAACCCAGACTCTACACCACAAGGAAAGCACTGCCCACAATTGGCTTGATCCTCCTGCAACCATCACTAATTAAGAAAATTCCCTATAGTCTTGTCTTCGGCACAATCACATGGAGGCATTTTTGTGGCTGAGGTACTCTCCTCTAAGATGACTTTAGCTTTGGTTAAGCTGACCTAGAGGAATGAAATAATTATATTTTAATTAAATAAAAGATCTTTAAAAAAAAAAAAGAGAGAGAGAGAGAGAGAGAGAGAGAGAGAGAGAGAGAGAGAGAGAGAGAAAGATCACAATGGATGATGTCACAGCTAAGACACACAAAGTAAGATGAATAGGGACTCCTCACAGCATTTTACCCTGTGGAAAGTAGACATGAAGAAATGAGTAGTGGAGAAGAAGGCTATGATATGCTAGGGGCCCATATCATAATGAGTCTCAAGGAGAATTAGCAAAAGCCTAGAGAGGTATAAGGAAATAAATCGTGTTCCTGCATTCCCCTAGCCACACTAATGCACAAGATCCATTCCCAGGAACAGTAGTTTTTAGGAAGCATTTCTTCAACATTATTATGTTTCACAGTCTTCTCACCTTTATTGGCCAAACTGCAGAGGAATTTCCTTGACCTCCAAAAGACAAGGTAAGCCATTGATAAGCCAGTTTTTCCAGTTTTTATTATTATTGCACTGTGGCACAAGTGGAGATCAGGGGTGGTGAGACTTGACAGGACTTATCTTAACTCAATGGTTTCAGAGAGTTTCAATGGCCTGGTAGGAAAGGCAAGCTTGAGCCGCTCAGTTCATAGATAGAGTAGATCAGGTCCAGTGTCAAAAACTAAACAGGGGGCAGGGTACTGCCTTAAGTCCTGCCCCTAGTAACCTATTTCCTATAGGCTTGCCCCAAAGTTGCCACCCTCCCAACATAGCCCAGTTAGGAAACAAGTATTCAAAACATGAGCTTATGGAAACCACTTCATATTTCAAGCCATAGAACAGCTGGTTCTTAAAAGTACTGGAGTTAAAATAAACCTAGAGTTGACCTTACTTCAGACACATGAGGCTTAACTTTTAAAATTTCTAGGTCAGACACCCAGGATGTACTTTCTGATGGGCTGTGCAGTTTTAGAGGCATTATCATGTGCCTGCTACAGAGATGTCAACTCAAGTAACCTGGAGTCTCCAGTATAGGTCATGAAAACCAAGTGCAAAGAATATGGAGCATAGGTACAAAGAAAGGGTAGGAAACATGTGTGCCCCACTTTGGGGGCAGAAGATCATGATAATCCTCCAGAGTCACTGAGGAGCTGGGGCGGGGAAGAACAGACATGTAACCTGAGCGGCATATCCATATATTAAAGACACTGAATAATGATGGGCTTATCACACAACTGAAATGAGTGCTAGAGCAACTGGCTTTCCTGGCCACATGAGCAAACCAAGGTAGGCTTGATGTTTGCCACATAACTCAAGGTATTTTATCTTCCACATTTCAACTCCAGGAAACCAGGAGGCTTCACTACTTTATTGACCAATTTTATTTTAAAATCAACCATAAAGCAATGGAAATAGATTCATGATGAGATGAACTGTGTTCACTCTATCTGATGGGCAATAATTTTGTACCTTTTTTTCTTTGCTTGATAGAACTTACTTGTCCCTAAACTCTAAAAACACTCCTGTATTACAAGTCACAATTGACTATTAATAGACAAATCTACCTGAAGGGCTGCTTTGAATATTACCATACAAATGAAGATTTCTAAATTCTCATAGAACTAGGAGTTTGACCCATGTTTCATATGACCATCAGTGTCAAGATCTATTTGCATACCATCATTAAAGTGATTTTATGTCAACAGTTATGAGACTGTTTTCAACCTTAACTAGAGTCTCTTGCCATCCATGTGTGCACACGGCTAAGATAAAACACCTTTCTAGATGTTGAGTGCAAACACAACACTGAAATTATTTTCTCCTAATTAATTGATTCTCTTTCAAATGGAACCAGACAAGATTAAATGGCTGTCCTGAAAGTGACGCCCTCTTTAAATGGTGGACATTTTGTTTGAAAACTGTATCATCCCCCAAGGACATGAAGTTGTGTTGTGTTGTGTCTACTGCAAACATCTTTCAGGATGAAGAAAATTCAAGTTTATCAGAATCTCTAGAAATATATGTGAGAACTTTAAGCTCTGTATCTGCTTTGTTTCAGGCTTATTATACCTCTGGAAATTATAATTTCTTCACAGGATAGCTTCTTGTGAACTCAAGTAAGCATTAGTTATATGTTTATCTTCACTCTCACAAATTACCAGAGAGGTGATTTCTACAACTTATAAAACATCTTTAAAGCTGAGCAAATTAGACACTTTAGAAGCAGGAATCCATATGGCATACAAGTTGACAAACAAGGAGAAGCCAATGAAAGCCCAAGAAAGTAATTTATTATGACCTACTACTAGAACAAAATATCAACAAAATATATTATTATCAACCACACAATCAACAAAAGGAACAATCCCTACCTTGTACTGTGCTGTATTGTTAAATTCTAATGCTTGGCAGGTTACATATACTAAATGTATTTTGATTGATTGGTTGGGTAGTTGGATTTGGGACTTTTTTGTTGTTGTTGTTGTTGTTGTTGTTGTTGTTGTTTTTATAATGGTAGGGTCTCAATAATAACTAAAGATGCCCTAGATGTTATTATGTCTCCAGGTTGGCCTTAAACTGCTAACAAACTCTCCTATCTTTGTTTCTGAGTGTTGAGATGACAGGCATACACAACCACACACAGAGTAAAGACATTGTTCCTCAATGGCATGCCTCACTTGCAATGAAGATACATCCCAATCATAAGTGGAGGGAACCCAGTAGTCTAGTGATAGAGAAAAACATGCTTACTGGAAGGCAATGAAAATAGTATCTGTTAATATAAGACAATAGTTATTTTTGAGTATTACTGAAGTTCTTATCATATAAGCATAGCATGGAAGAAACTCTATGTTTATTAAAAACTTGTAGCAAGGGACAACTGAGAACCACAGATCCCTTCACATTTTACAGACATGGAATCTGAGATGGCTGATATTATCTTTATAGATATAAAGGTGTTACAAACCTCTGTGAAGAAAGACCGATCCACAAAAAGTGATGTAACCACTTTTTCTTGGACTGGATGCATTGACATTTAAGTAAAACCTGCTGATGACTAATCTCAAATTTAGCTTTTCATTTTCTAGGGAGTCACAGGAAATTTGAAAACAAGTTTTATAATATCCTTGAAATAGAAATAAGACAATGATTGGTCAAGAGATACACAACATTCCTTCATAATAACCTATAAGGATTTCTCCCATCGAGGGTTGCAAAAGATAAAGAAAGAAAAAGAAATTTGTGACATTTAACTACAGCGATATAATTGTCCAACACACCTTCAGTATAAACCCTGCAAAGATTGCCATAACGGTCTTTCCCTTAACATCAAAATAACCAACAAATTCAGTTTCAAAGTCTTTTTAAAAGAGTGATGTTAGGTGAAGCTGTAACCCAAATATATTTTTGAGCCTTATCTGAAAAATAGACTAAGACATCCCTATCAACACGCTTGTACACCAATGCTCTCAGCAGAGCACTATCCACATAGAGCAAAGAAGGAAGTTGGCTTCTTTTCCTGTGATGTGGCAGGAGTTTGAACATCTTTGATTTCTGTTGTGTGTAGACTGGTACAACAGGGACACCGGCAAGCTATGAGTACAGAAAATAAGCTTTTGTGGGATCTGAGGAAGGAGATCAGAGCTCATGTCTTAATGCGAGCCTGTCCTGTCCAACCAGCCCATGGTAAGATGGAGAAGAACTTGCCTGGGGCATGAATTATGCACAATATTTCAAATATGCTCATAAGAACACAAGCCTGACTAATTAAAGCCCTAAATCTTTCTTGCATTGCTGAGAAGGGAGGGGAAAAGCATGAGAATGCTATACCTAACTGTAACAAAAACAAACACATTTTTGAAACACTTTGGTGAATTACCCACCCAAATATCCAAATCTCTAAATTCTAGTAGTGGAAAATATGATAAACTAAGAGATATAGATGTCTGTATGACCATGGGACAGTGTATTGATGTGAATTGTGCTTATAAGCAGTTTAAAGCTGTTCTCCTGGAATTCCATACACAATAAAACTACCACCATCAGAGAATGTACATGTCTTGCTTCTTCACATCTTGGCTAACATTTGGGAGGTAGTGGTAGCATATCCTCCCCTTGTTAAAAAAAAATGAATTTTCTATTTAAACGCTAATTCCTAGGAATTTATTTTACATACACAAAACAAAATATACCTGCTTTTCTTTATTGCCTTGTTATATAATATATCCCAACAGTAATTTCCCCTCCACCCACTCCTCCCCATTCCTGCCATCTACCCCTTTCTACAGGTCTACTCCTTCTCTGTTTTCCTTCAGAAAAAAAGCAGGCCTTCCAGGGATATCAACTGAAGATAACACAAGAAGTCACAATAAGACAATGCACAAACCCTCATATCAGGACTGGGCAAGGCAACCCAGTAGGAGAAAAGGGGACTCAAGGGTAGGCAAAAGAATCAGACACCCTCACTCCCTCTGTTAGGAGTCCCACAAAACAAACAACAAAACAAAACAAAAACCAGCTAACAACCATAACATATTTACAGACAACGTAGTCCTAGTGCAAACCCAGGCAGGTTCCACTATTGTCACCTGTTTCTGTGAGCCCCTATGGACCCTGCTAGTCGATTCTGCGAGCTCTGTTCTGCCTGTGTCTTCAACCTCTTCTGCTCCTACAACTCTCCATGCCCTCTTCTACAGAGTTCTCTTAGCACTGACAGAACACTCCAATGGAGAGCTTGGGTTCTCTCAGTGCCAAATGTTTGGCTGTGGGTCTCTTCATCTGTGCTCTTCAGCTATCAGGATAAGTCCTCTGATAATCATTGGGCTAAACCCCTGAACTGGCAATTGTCTGCAAGCAGGCTACTAGCAGGAATGGGACTAGAATCTTAACCCAGTCACATAACCTTCAAACTGCAATCTAACCTGCCTGCTACATGTGCAGGAACAATGAAAGTGAATACCTGTGGGAATGGTCGGCCAATGACTGCTCTAACTTGACGCCCACATCTGGCAAAAAGAGCCCATACCTGATGCTGCATGGATGACTAGGAACTAGAAGCTGGACAGTCAGAGGCCTAGGATAGGAAAATAATCAATAAAATAATTCCTAATGGCATTCTGCTTACTGCCATAGTTTCTTTATTATTATTATTATTATTATTATTTTCTTTATTTACATTTCAAATGCTATCCCGAAAGTTTCCCATACCCCTCCCCCCACCTCTGTTCCCCTACCCACCCACTCCCACTACTTGGCCCAGGCCTTGCCTTGTGCTAGGTCATATAGAGTTTGGAAGACCAAGGAGCCTCTATTCCCACTGATGGCCNATTAGGNCATCTTCTGCTACANATGCAGCTAGAAACACAAACCCAGGGGGTACTGGTTAGTTCCTGTTGTTGTTCCACCTACAGGNTTGCAGCCCCCTTCAGGTACTTGGGTACTTTCTCTAGTTCCTCCATTGGGGACCCTGTGTTCCATCCAGTAGCTGGCTGTGAGCATCCATTTCGATGAGCTGTTGTTATTGTTACAATTAATTACTATACAAAAAGAAAAAAAAAAAAACATGGGAAGGACCAATCTTGGAAATATTCATTCTTCAGCTCAAGAAGGCACCATCGCAAAACTCTTTGGAGTCATGATTTCCTGGCTAAACTCCCTACTAGAAGTGATTTCTGTCTCAGTACACGACCCTGTCGCATGCAGGGCCAGTGTATCTGCCCTCTCAGATAGTGATCTGGCCATTGATTTTGCCATAAACCCCTAACTGCACTATTGCTCTTCTGTGAATCTTTAGAAAGTCATCAGTTTTCTCAGCCTGAATGTTCAGAACTCCAGAGGACTCACAGAATACCCACATATACTGATTATTTATATCAAACTTACATTCTACAATATTTCCATTCACGTCACACACAAATTACACCTATTATAAACATTTTATAGCATTCTATTTGACACTGTTGATTTATCATATACTTGCACTAAAAAAAAAAAAAAAAAAAAAAAAAGTGAAAAAACAAATGAAGGCGAGGTGGACAAATACTCAAGGCAGTCAAAAGAAAAAAAAAAAAAAAAAAAAAAAACGGTTGAGCTAGGGATTCTTGTGGTTACATCAGCATTCACAGGCAAGCATTGCATTTCATGTTTCACTAGAACATGCCTTGAAGGTTGTCCTCAGCGGGGAGCTGCTGTCTCCTAGCTCTAAAGGAACAAAGGAGAGACAAGTTAACAGATGTTCAAATTCAGCCACATACTAAGGAAAGACATCCAGTGAGCAGCACATATTACAGCTACCACAATAGAAAATACAATGTTTTCAATAAACCCAGTATGAACTATCTGGAGATTTGAAAAAAAAAATGTGTGATGAACTGAGGCCTATGAACCATTTGAACAGAGTACAGAAGTCAAAACAGGATCCATCAGTTGTCATTTTATAGAAGAGAATGCTCCAATGCCCTCTGCCAGTTTAGATGAGGACGTTCTGAAAGACTCCACATGAGTATGATGCTGATGGGACATACTTTCAGCTTCTCCAGATAGAATATACAGGTCCAGGAACTTAGGAATATAAAAAGTACCCTCTACTTCATGACAACGGCAAGGTTGGGTAAGTATGCCACACACCAAAGCTCTCCCAAACTTGTGCTATTTCAGCACAAGGAAATCAGACAACTATAAACCTATGTCCCTGCGTTGCTCCCTGTCCTCATCTGTCTCAGCTCAGTTTTATATTTTTTTGATTCCTGGAGGAGAGAACATGTCACAGGCCACACAGGTTTCTTGCTCAACTTAAAGCCTCTTGCCACTTTGACTCCAAGTGTCTGTACATAAGCAAGCAAAGAAAGAAAACCCCATGTCAATCATCCTAAGGATATGAGAATTGCTATTACAAGAAGGAGCAAGGGACAAAAATACCCAAGGCTCTATGGTCTCCCTGTGCCTGAAATTATTGGAAATGGACAATGGAGTGTCCATATCTCAAGGCTCAAAGTAAAGGTAAAGGAAATGACTGATTGCAAAATAATATGGCCATCTATCCTAGCAAGAAAAAAATCAAAACCACCATTATATGATTTATTCTAGATCAGGTAATGATTCCTCCGGTTTACACTGTGGGCTTTCAATTCCATTCTGTTACTAAATGCTTTTTTAGAAAAAGAACCAGTTTCCCATTTATCCTTTTATAACATGAGGCCAATGGCAGAAAAAGCTGCCTGGGCTCAGCAGAACATTGCAGAAGATTAGAATGCCACACAGGTTATTGTTTTTACAGAATTGCTTTAGAGACAAATTGAATTTCATTGCCTAAAAGAAATTTCTCTGTGTTTTTACAAAGAGGCAACACATGGATCTCAGACACTACAAAGTGTATGCCAGTGAAATACCTGGAAGAAATCAACCAATAGATTTCTAGATGTGAAACTTAATGAGGTCTTTGCTCTTGACATCAACTCTAAGAGGTTGGTGTCAGAACCAAACATAGGATTCACCAGTGAGTCTATATGACAAAATTGAGATGCCAGGCAGTGGTGGTACATACCATTGATCCTAGCAGTCAGCAGGCAGAGGTAGGTGGATCTCTGAGTTCAAAGACAGCCTGGTCTGCAGAGTGATTTTCAAGACAGCCAGGGCTACATAGAGAAATCCTGTCTCAAAACAAAACCAAAGTGTGGGTTGGAGATAAGATGACTGTGCTATGTTACAGAGATGACCTGGCTTATTCTCATCCTCACAGATACTTTGCAGATTCAAATGTCAATACAGCTTTGAAGTCAAAGGGATGAAATACACTTCCAAATTGATTTCACCTTGGAATCCAATGCTCTACAAAATATTAGTATCAGTACTAGCCAGGATTCTATTAAAATGTGATAGATTGATTAAAAAAATGCATTTATTTTCACTCTGGTTATACTCTAAACTCTCTTTTACTAGGTAACTCACACTTCAGAAGGGATCTTTCTACAAAGGCAGCCATAGAGGCAGGTTGGGACATGTCTCACTCTGAGCTTGACTAGTGCTCTCTTGGAAGTGTATCTGTTATGAATACGTGAAGGAAAAGAAAAAACGAAAAACTATATCTCCCAGATTTTTATCTTAAACTAAAGAGTGCATAACACTATCATTTTGAAAGCAAAAGCAATAGTGTAAAAAATTACAGATTTATCATAGATATACTTTATTATTCTTCATCTAGTGGGCTCTAGATATTTCAGTTTGAGGGTAGGCTGGGGAAAATGTGTTGGGGATTTTTGTTATTATTAGAAATTTTATTTATATTTCAAATGTTATGCCCTTCCCTGGTTTCCCCTCTGAAAACCCCCTATCTCATCCCCCCTTCCCCTGCTCACCAACCCACCCACTCCTACTTCCCCATCCTGGCATTCCCCTATAATGAGGTAGAGAGCCTTCATAGGACCAAGGGCCTCTCCTCCCACTGATGACATACAAAGCCATCCTATGCTACATATGCAGCTGGAGCCATGGGTCCCTCCATGTGTACTCTTTGGTTGGTGGTTTAGTCCCTGGGAGTTCTGAGGGCACTTCTTGGTTCATATTGTTGAAGATGCAAACCCCTACAGCTCCTTGGGTACTTTCTCTACCTCCTCCATTGGGGACCCTATGTTCAGTCCAATGGTTGTCTGAGAGCATCCACCTCTATTTGTCAGGAACTGGCAGAGATTCTCAGGAAACAGCTATATCAAGTTCCTCTCAGTAAACACTTGTTGGTATCCACAATAGTGTCTGGGTTTGGTGACTGTATATGGGATGGATCCCCAGGAGGGGCAGTCTCTGGATAGTCTTTTCTTCAGTATCTGCTCCACACTTTGTCTCTGTAACTCCTTCTATGGGTATTTTGTTCCCCCTTCTAAGAAGGATCAAAGTATCCATACTTTGGTCTTCCTTTGTCTTGAGTTTCATGTGATCTATGAATTATATCTTGGGTACTGCGAGCTTCTGGGCTAATATCCACTTATCAGTGAGTGCATAGCATGTGTTCATTTATGATTGGGTTACCTCACTCAGGATGATATTTTCTAGTTCCATCCATTTGCCTAAGAATTTCATGAATTCACTGAGGTTTTTTTCCAAATTTTTATTAGATATTTTCTTCATTTACATTTCAAATGCTATCCCAAAAGTCCCTAGAGCCTCCCCCCGCCCTACTCCCCTACCCACCCAATCCCACTTCTTGGCCCTGGCATTCCCCTGTACTGGGGCATATAAAGTTTGCATAACCAAGGGGCCTTTCCTCCCAATGATGGCCGACTAGGCCATCTTCTGCTACATTTGAAGCTGGAGACACAAGCTCTGAGGGTACTGGTTAGTTCATATTGTTGTTCCATCTATAGGATTGCAGATCCCTTCAGCTCCTTGGGTACTTTCTCTAGCTCCTCCATTGGGGGCCCTGTGTTCCATCCAATAGATGACTGTGAACATACACTTCTATATTTGCCAGGCACTGGCATAGCCTCACAAGAGGCAGCTATATCAGGGTCCTTTCAGCAAAATCTTGCTGGCATGTGCAATAGTGTCTGCGTTTGGTGGTTGATTATGGGATGGATCCCTGGGTTGGGTAGTCTCTGGATGGTCCATCCTTTCATCTTAGCTCCAAACTTTGTCTCTGTAACTCCTTCCATGGGCATTTTGTTCCCTATTCTAAGGAGGAATGAAGTATCTACACAATGGTCTTCCTTCTTCTTGAATTTCTTGTGTTTTGCAAATTGTATCTTGGGTATTCTAAGTTTCTGGGTTAATATCCACTTATCAGTTAGTGTATATCTAGTAACTTCTTTTGTGATTGGGTTACCTCACTCAGGATGATATCCTCCAGATACATCCATTTGCCCAAGAATTTCACAAATTCATTGTGTTTAATATCTGAGTAGTACTCCATTGTGTAAATGTACCACAGTTTCTGTATCCATTCCTCTGTTGAGGGACATCTGGGTTTTTTCCAGCTTCTGGCTATTATAAATAAGGCTGCTATGAACATAGTGGAACATGTGTCCTTATTGCCAGTTGGAA
>NC_034602.1:35206303-35219572 GCF_900095145.1 Mus pahari | reverse complement strand
TTTAGCTCCCTTGTCAAAGATCAAGTGACCACAGGTATGTGGGTCCATTTCTGGACCATCTTCAATTCTATTCCATTGATCTACCTGTCTGTTGCTGTACCAGTACCATGCAGTTTTTATCACAATTGCTCTGTAATACAGCTTGAGGTCAGGCATGGTGATTCCACCAGAGGTTCTTTTATTGTTGAGAATAGTTGCAGATGATATGATAGTATATATAAGTGACCCTAAAAAGTCCACCAGAGAACTCCTAAACCTGATAAACAGCTTCAGTGCAGTACCTGGATATAAAATTAATGCAAACAAATCAGTGGCCTTTCTCTACACAAAGGATAAACAGGATGAGAACAAAATTAGGGAAACAACACACTTCACAATAGTCATAAAAAATATAAAATAACTTGGTGTAACTCTAACTAAGGAAGTCAAAGATCTGTATGACAAGAACTTCAAATCTCTGAAGAAAGAAATTGAAGGAGATCTCAGAAGATGGAAAGATCCCCCATGCTCATGGATTGGCAGGATTAATATAATCAAAATGGTTATCTTGCCAAAAGCAATCTATAGATTCAATGCAATCCCCATCAAAATTCCAACTCAGCTCTTTACTGAATCCACTGTTTTTAATAGCTGAGTTGTACTCCATTGTGTAGATGTACCACATTTTCTGTATCCATTCCTCTGTTGAGGGACATCTGGGTTCTTTCCAACTTCTGGCTGTTGTAAATAAGGCTGCAATGAACATAGTGGAGCATGTGTCTTTATTACATGTTGTAGCATCATCTGGGTAGATGCCGAGGAGTGGTTTGGCTGGGTCCTCAGTTAGTACTATGTAAAAATTTCTGAAGAACCAACAAACTGATTTCCAGAGTGGTTGTACCAGCTTGCAATCCCACCAGCAATGGAGGAGTGTTCCTCTTTCTCCACCTCCTCTCCAGCATCTGCTGTCACATGAGTTTTTGATCTCAGCCATTCTGACTGGAGTGAGGTGTAATCTCAGGGTTGTTTTAATTTGCATTTCACTGATGACTAAGGATGTTGGGACCTCATAAAATTGCAAAGCTTCTGTAAGGAAGAGGACACTGTCAATAGAACAAAACAGCAACCAACAGATTGGGAAAAGATCTTTACCAACCCTACATCTTATAGAGGGCTAATATCCAATATATACAAAGAACTCAAGTTAGACTTCTGAGAAACAAATAGCCCTATTAAAAAATAAGGGAGGTCCCAAGGCCTGACACTATTACTGAAGCTATGGAATGCTCACAAAAAGGGATCTATCATGATTGCTCTCTGAAATACCCAACAGGCAGCTGAAAGAGTCAGATGCAGATATTTGCATCCAACCAATGGACAGAAGCAGCTGACCCCTGTTGTTGAATTAGGGAAAGATGAAAGAAGCTGAGGAGAAGGGTGATTCCATAGTAGGACCAGCAGTCTTAATTAATCTGGACCCCCATATCTTTCAAACACTGGACCACCAAACAGATAGCATATATCAGCTGTTATGAGGCCCCAAACACACATAGAGTAGAGGACTTCCAGGTTTGTGTTCATTCAGAAATGAAGCACTAACCCTCAAGAGACTGGAGGCCCCAGGGAATCTAGAAGTCAGGTGGGGTAGGGGGTAGGGGCATCCACGTGGAGATGGGGTGGGGTGGGGTGGAGGGGTGGGATGTGGAGCAGTCAGAGGGCAGATGGGGAGAGGCAAGGAATGGAATATGAAGTGTAAAAAATGAATTACAAATAAAATTAAAATTTAAAAAAATGGGGTCCAGAGCAAAATAAAGAATTCTCAACTGAGGAATATGAAATGGCTGAGAAGCAACTAAGGAAAGTTGAGTTTTAATCATGTACAATTTAAAACTAAAATACAGTCAACTTTCTATATCTAAGGGGATATACCTTCATATTCAACAAAGAGAGAATTTGTAATTATATTAATACTAATGCTTGTACCATGTACAAACTACTTTTTTATCCTTATTCTCTAAACAATGTAATGTAATAAATATGTAGATGTTATTTACATTGTTCTAGGTGTTATATATTACTCGTAGATTATTTAAAGTTCATGAGAGAATATGCACAAATTATATGCAAATTCTCTATCTTCAGACACTTCTCTCTGTGACTTTGAGGGGGTCCTTATCAGGAATATAGATAGACATTACTGCTTCACTCAATTTAATGAACTCTTCAACATGAAGCAGTTGTATTTGAAATCTTTGAAGGACAACATTTCAAGAACCAAATTTATTGACAGAAAACAGAAGCTTTTTTTTTTTTTATGTCCAACATCAGAAGCAGCCAAGAAAAGCTAGAAAAGAAGACTACAACATCTGGCTTTTCTGTTGCATCCTAGCTAATAAACTGGCTTTTATTCCCTTGGGCCTCTGAAACTGATCTTTGCTGAATGAGGTTTCCCCTTCCTTGTTAAACTTTTCAGAGATTCTTGTCCTGGAAATTGAATGTAGTTACTACAATGAGGGTAAATTCATCAGAAGATGGGGTCTTGCCTTTGCTTCCTCTCATCCAGTCTCATAAAACTGGGCCAAAGCAAGAAATAATACCAATCAAATGTTGTGACCTGACAATGCTGATATCAGTTGATATTGGCCTTAAGATACCTCACTCCTCCCTGGGATGGGAAGTCCTCTAGTTTCCAAGCATGGGAATTCCTTTAAGGAGTAGAGAGAGGGAGAAGAAAGCAAAGGTTGCATTTTTCTAGCCAAACAATACACACATTTTACATTTTACAGAGTATTTTCATTTACTGCATATCACAAGAGCTTCTATGTTTGCTCAGCTGTTCACAAGAATTAGTTCCCTGTGGATATCATCTAAGGCTTTCATGCACACCATGCCAAAAGGTGTTCTTGGCATGTTCTTGGTTCCTTAGCATGTCTTTTACAACCAACTATTTAGCTTTCTCAGATTAAGAAGTCAAGAGAATCCCATCAAGAAAGAGGTCATCGATGTTGCCATATATCTTTTGTTAGAAGGGAATCATTAGGCAAAAACTCAGTGAGACATAACTACTCAAGGAATATCCTGAGATAGGGTGCATCCCACACCACCAAGGAAGTCTTCCTGGAGCATTACATTTAAAAGCAGGACAACAGAACAATCCCTCAGAACCTCCTCAGCACAGAAATTACTAACAGTGCAACTCCACTGAGACCTACAGTTGCATCATGTTCTTCCTCCTCACATGATTGCTTGATATTTCTTTTCTCCTTGTATAGTTCAAGGAAAGATCTCAAGAAATGAAAGTTCTAAATATTGGCATCTCCAGCTGGAAATGCATTTGCTTCTGTGTCTTAGGTCTTTGAGTGATGAATTCTAAACATAATGTGTGGTGGCTTGGCTCTGAGTCCTCCGAGTTTTCCTAATTTCTTTCTTCATAATGGTCCCAATTCAGAAATGTCAGATACTAAAAGAAGAAAGGGGAACATTACAAAACCGGGGCACACCTGTAACAAGGTGTGTAAGAGAGAGTAATAACAATACAGAACGTGGGTTGTGGCGTTTGAAAAAATGATAGTGCATTGTGTTTTAAACAAAATCATTTTCCTTGCTTTGTGATTTTTCTCAAAATATTAATGAGTTGAAGATGCAAAAAACGTCAATAAAGTGTGATTCAAAAGAATATAACCTGATAGCATTGTTGATAGAACACAAAATTTAAAAAATAAAGAGTGAAACATGAGTCCAAAGGCTTAGAGATCATAGATAAGTACTTACCAACTGCCTTATAAAAAGAAGTTGGAGTTCTTTTGGTTGGCAAGAAATTGTCATGGAAAAGTTTAAGCCTTTAGTAACTAACGAGAAAACTGGGAAAGAACTGAATGAGATAACATGTAGGGAGGAATCAGAAAGCTGTGATTTAATTATATCCAAAAGGAAGAACATTCTGTATTTCCAGGCTGCAGCTGTGCCTGGGACATTAATCCCTCTAAGTTGCAATCACTACGCAAAGTTTCTGTTCTTACAGGTTCCTCCATTTCATAGGTTAAAGAAACAAATCACTAAAAACCTAGGGAACTTATTCAAAAACTAAGGCTGCCCAAGGCAGATCTGAATGCCACCCCGAGCAATCCACCTCCTCAATCATGGACGTCTGACTTCGGAGCGACATGGGTGACAAATAAATCTGTCCTGTGATATTTGACGTTGGTCACTTCAGCTCGTGCTAAATGACCTATAAAAAGGCATGTGTTGACAGGGATACTTATGCACAGAAGAAACATATTCTCAGAACATAATGGAAAAGTTGATAAATACGCCTGGTCTCCCGATGGATGAGATGAATAATGGGCAGTGAGCAGTTTTACTCTACACAGATGGTCTCTGACTTAGGCTATTTCAACCTCACGACAATTCAAAAGCAAAATATATTCAGTACTTTGAATTTTGTACTTCACAATGATGTCAAAGCAGTATGTATTCAGAATTTTAGTTTTCATCTTTTATTTCTAAGGCTAACATTATATATTCTGATGTTTCTTTGTGTGTGACACAATATGGCAGCAACAAGCTGCAACTCCCAGGGAGCTTTGCCATCCTCATAGTAAACCACCAATGCTCTATAACCTGGATTCTAAAACTGTGAGTCACATCCCTCTAAGACTCATAAAGCTGAATGTGAGGGTCATGAAAAAGTTGGCAACATTGAAAGATTTCTGAATGTGCAGCAAGGACAAATTGATTCGCAATCAAACATGATGTGAACACATGTTGTTCTTGCCATGCATGACTGTATGGCACTGCATGCCTTCTCTACAGTCATACCTCTCAACACAGAATATGATCACTGTACTGCATGTCACATGTCCTCATAGTGTGCAACACCAGCAGATGCTAGCTGGAACATCTCATCTCTGATTGAAGACTGATATGTTGTGAACTGCAGTGGCTTTTGAGGGGGTTTTGTTTATTTGTGTGTTTCGTTTTGCTTTGTTTTGTTTTTTTAATACATTTAGCATGGTGGTTCAATTATGAGAAGCAAATTTTAATATTTTCTACCACCATTAATCTGCATGTAAGGATCAAACTAGTACATATTTAGATTGTATTATATTAGAATGTTTAATTGTAAAAGTGATGCTTGACTTGCTGACTGGTGTCTCACCAAAAAAAATAGTTTATGAATTTTGACGACTATGATAGAATTTCTAATAATATTTGAAAAAGCCTTAAATGTAATTCTGCCAGTTCATCCTATAAATTTATCTGTATCAGCATTATAAGCATTAACAAATATAAAATTATTAGTTGATTGTGACAAATATTGTAGGTGCTCTTTGTCCTGCACTATCAAATATCAATCCGGAATTTAAACCTTTATATATAAATGTATCAGCACATCTATTCCATTATTATGCAGCAATTGCTTTTGTCTTTATTAAATGACAAAATTAGAAGTTTGTCAAATATATTAGCACACAAGTATATTATCAGATTAAATCAAATTGAATGTTTGATTTGCACATTTACATTATGTACATATATATATATATATAATCACATGAAAATTTCTCAGACAAAAAGAAGTCACAAGTAGAAAGTTTGAGAAGTCTTAATGTATAGCCACTTTGTTGATAAGCTATGATGCTTTATGAGCTCCATGAATTAAACATATTTCAACTCATATTTGACATTTGTCTGGAGACTGTAACTTTATTTTTTTTCAAATCCTATTTTTAATGATGGTTCTTAAACACTTTAACCTTCCTTGTAACCCACCACCCACCAGAGTTAGTGGAAAAGAAAGGATCTGGGGTGGGGGGAATGGACCTATTTAAATAGGTTCTTTGGAGCAACTCATCTGTGTTGTCTGGAAATTGGCATTTCAGTTCACAGACTAGCAGGCAGCGGCAGCTTGATCCATTCGCAAACAATTTACTGACACACCAACAGTCCAGTTTGGAGTTGGGGTTAGCAACAGTGGTGACACAACCTAGCAGAGACAGCCAGGCCTCAGCCTCAACATGAGTCAGCCAAAGGGCCAACAGGAATACCAGGAGAAGTTATCAGCTATGCCTTTCTCAGGGAAGTGAAGAGAAGATCAGTGAATAGGTGAGACCCACAAGTGTTGCACAACTAGCTGTACCAGCAAGTCAAACTCTGTCTCCATCACTCTGTTGAGTTCTATTTATACCCTCCAAATACCAGGTGTCCTCCACATGTCTTGCCTCAACACAGGTCTTGCCTCAGCATGTGCATCCAATCATCCCGAGTTCTTGGAAGCTACAACAAACTGCAGCACACCACCAGAAGGTTTTTTTGTTTTGTTTTGTTTTGTTTTGGTGCATTTCTCTCTATGGCAGGACAAATGCAGCTCAACTATGCAGTGTAAGTTGGACCAATACATTCATGTCATTAGCAAAGTATCTTTTATCACGTGTCCTTTCATGTGCTTGCTTTAGCAGAACATCCTCTCTCTTGTGTCTGCTTCAGCAGAACGTTCCACCCTGAGTCTGCCTTAGCTTTTCATACCTGTGTCCATTTTAGCACTTGTTTGCCCCAACAAAACACCATCCAACCAACTTTCCAAAGAACCATTAAGTTTCCACTTCAGGGAACACAGTCTTAGCCTGCAATATGCTTATATGGTTGTGATTCAGTTGAGCATTGGCAAGAGACTTGGATGCAAGAAAATATGCGAACAGCTGGAGAAGTGCATGTGCAAAATGGACCCAGAGCAATGTGGGTAGTGAATTTATCATGGTACTCAGCTTGGCCTTTATATCTACAAGCTTAAATTCTTTACATGGCAGCTTCTAGGACTAGGATCACATTACCCAGGCTTTATGGAGTGGTAGAATAGCCCAGTGTCCCATCTGTTAACTTGCTATGAGAAATGACAAACATCAAATAAAGCAAGCTCACATATACCGATCGGTACTTTCTCTCCCTGGAGATTTGCAGTGTGGGAGGTGCACTCATACTCAGATGATTGCTTTGTTAGCACCGATTTAGGAAAAGAATAAAATAATTTATAAGATTCTTAGTTGCCATGGACCAGCCCCAGTCGGCCACTCTCAATCCTTGGGAAATTAGGGTTCTGGACAGGTGGGCATGGAGTTGGTGGAGAAATGACAAACAAATACGTACACAAGGGAGTGCTGTATCTGGATATAATATCTCAAAGTGAGCACCAGTCTTATAATATAGAAGATAAACAAGAAGGCTAGGCAAATACATTTTCCAAGGTACACTGGTTCTTAACACAAAGCCAAGAAAATGCATA
Organism: Mus pahari; assembly: GCF_900095145.1. Taxonomy (NCBI): domain Eukaryota; kingdom Metazoa; phylum Chordata; class Mammalia; order Rodentia; family Muridae; genus Mus; species Mus pahari. The sequence goes on along the minus strand of NC_034602.1, from coordinate 35,212,314 downwards.
CATGAAAAGATGGTGGGGGCCAAGCCATGTTTTACAACTGAGAATAGGAACAACCCTTAATTAAGATCAGCTAAACACAGGAGCCAGGTGAATGCTCTGATACAATGCTAGTCTATTGTTAAACCCACCACCAGGGGTCCTTTAGTAAATACCTGATTATGCTATTCCTCTGGGCCTAGTGAAAAACCTGCACCAGGGGAATTCTTCTAACCCTTTCATGAATAATACTACAACTCACCTATTTCCTAGGCCATTGTGTATTCCTGTGTTTGGGTGTGACTCGGCTATTGTCCTAAGTAATTACTATGTAGACTAGCCCTGAGTTTTTCTAGCTCTATTCAAGTAAATTGTAGTGCCTAATTAGTTTTACTGTCTATACTAGAAGTGAATTTGAATGTTACTAAATAGGTAACATTCTTACTGAATTCCAAGCTCAGAGTCAGCTTCAAGGACTATCTAGGACATTGGTTAAGACTAGGGCGTAAAATTCCTCCTGATTTAAGTATTTGTAAGATCATTACTTGGAAGCACCTATAATACAAGAAAGCACACAGATCCATATACCAGACTAACGTGGGGACAGGTTTTGAGTGTACGTGCTATGGGAATGCCAAGGTTCCAGGAGATTAAGTTTCTGTGAAACTCTTTGCCTCCTGACTGTTTCCAGGCTTTTAGGCCTGTCAAGCAGACTTCACTGGAGTGGATGTAGCACTTAATGGTAAGGCATCAGGCTCAGGTAGTCTATCATACTGTGGATTCTGAGAAGTCTCAATTGGAATTTCAGTTCTTACTGATATCAGTGTCATAGTGGGCAGGTTATTCTAATCGCCTTACACACATGGAATAGTAACAAATACTAGCTAGTAAAGTTTCTGTGAAAATAAACTTAAATGTTATATGTAAAATATAACTCAGCCAGTCTGATGAAAAGAATATTAACTAACGTGTATGGGTTCTTATGACAATGATTAGTGTAGTTACTACCTGTCTACTCAAGAAGCATGATTTAAAACCTCATCCGCATAGGAAGACCAGACTCAAACAAGACTGTCTAAGAATAGAATTCCTGTCTTCTCTCTCATGACTGTATTTCATTGTGCTAAGACTCTCAGCCAAAGTGAAGATGAGCCAGGTATGAAGTACTCCCTGGCCATGAAGACTTACACCAATGTATATTTGTGATTTAAAAAGTACTATTTTGTCCATTAAAAATTAACTTTTCTTGTAAATGATTGTAATATGCTCTCTAAACTTTCTAAACTAATACTTATTTCATAATAAGTAGGGAGTCTATAATTTCAAGATACATTTATTGTCCTATCAGGGTAGGAGATGATCATAAATGTTTCTAAAATTCTCTGTAAATGAGTATAATGCCTAGCCAAGATTGTCAATTGTCCTTTTAATTGAAAACTACTTAGAGGAAATATGAATCATATATATCAAACAACATAGTCAATAATGACTCAAAATTGGAATCCAAGACTCAGTCTCCTTGATAGGTGTTTTTTTTTTTTTTTTTTTTTTTTTTTTGGTGAGACATTTCAAAGCAGAGCTACAGCCAGGCGTGGTGGTGCACGCCTTTAATCCCAGCACTCGGGAGGCAGAGGCAGGTAGATTTCTGAGTTCGAGGCCAGCTTGGTCTATAGAGTGAGTTCCAGGACAGCCAGGACTATACAGAGAAACCCTGTCTCGAAACACCCCCCCCCAAAAAAAAATTCAAAGCAGAACTACTAAAGAATTGCAATTCTATGTTGAATTTCAAAGTACGTTTACCTTTCCTTCCAACCTTTGTAATTCTCATCTCCTCCTCTTTGGAAGAGACAATCACTGGAGTTAGGAGAAGAAAGAGGATGATGAAACAAGAGGAGATGATGAAAGTCCCTCTTCAGATTTGGCACTAACTCTTAGATCATTTTTTTCTCTGATATTCACCAAATGACACAGATTCATATGAGAGAGAGAGAGAGAGAGAGAGAGAGAGAGAGAGAGAGAGAGAGAGAGAGAGAGAATGCATGAAAAACAGGTTGTGTTTTTAGATTCTAGCGCTGTCTGGAATACTTCAAGTTCAAGTTGCACAAATATTATTTTTTCCATTCTTCATAAGATATTTGGCAAGGACCTGGATAGCACAGGAGATACTAGATGAAAGACAGACCTAGAAAGAGCACATAGCCTTATGGGTAAACAAACACAAAAAGCACAGGAGAATGCAAACAGTGACAGGACAGAGAAATGGGAGTAATTTTGATTCAGATGTGAAGAGGTTCAAACAGCTTTTGTCAAAGCGTGTGACATTTGTGGAGAATCTAAAATGAACTTCAACTTTTACCAAAGTGACAAGTTTCAGGCAGTATGAAGAGCCAGAGGATAGAAATATCAGAAGGTGATGTGATACCACATAGATGAAAACACAGCAGAAACCCAGGCACACCCTGCCTGGAGGGTCAGGAGAGCATGTGTGAGTTGCCTCATCTCAACAAAACACACCACCAGCAAAATGAGCATGATAATAGTACAGAATGCGAAGGACTGTTGTATAAATTAAATTTGTATGTGGAGAATGCCTCAAAAATTACTGTTTTCATTCTGTGTTGCCCAGAGAATATGCACCAGATAAAAATCTAGGCTGAGACTCATAACATGTCCACAAATGTCAGGGCCACAACTGACATGGACAATGTCAGTACTCTGGAAAACAAGCTCACCTCTGGCTTAATAGATGAAAAGCTCGTGAAGGCTGCAGGTTAGCAAGGGTTACCTGGGCGACTTTTACTCTCCCAGCAGAATTCCAGAGAGCCAGAGAAATCAATCCACTCCCTTTACTCCAGCACTGCTTTGTGTAGGAGCCTGGGGATTGCTTTTGTTTCCGCAAACTAGCACTGCATTGCTGATTCCAGTTGTTGTGGAAATAACTGACAGGATATTCCATAGGTCAGAGGGTGAAGTCTCAGGTTGAAATGCATCTACAGTAAAAAACCTTAAATGTGATGTAGAACGTTAACTGAAAATAATAATAAAACAAACCCTACAGAGCCCCAAGTTTCCTTTGTTTGCTATTCCAGCAGCCTCAGTCTAGTCTTGTGTCTCTTGCAATCTTTATGGCCCCACCTCCTGTCTCTCCCTTTCACACCATGGTTCAAACCCCTCTCAAGTCTTCATACATTTACCATTTTTTCTCACTTCAGATGTTTTCTTTCAAGATCCTATTGACATGGGTCTTCTTCCTCTTCTCTATCCTTCAGTGAGTTAATACCTACATATACTTACCAAAGCTCAAACACACTGTGCTATCCAAGAGGTTTCCTACACCATTACCTTCCCACTCACACTCTAGTGCCCCATATGTGCACTTCATATTCACTCACTAAAGATCTTAGAACTATTCATTCCCCTGGCAAGCTCTGTAATCTCAGGGAATGCTCACCATTAGATAACATCAAATTGTTTTGGTTACGTAACCATTTGACTGTCTTCCTCACTTAAGTATACAGGGGCTCATGTGCTGTTCATCTCAATTCCCTTGACGGGTAATTAGAATTTGCGCAGAATAATGATGTTTAATGTACAGATAGAGGATGGGAAGGAAGACAGAGAACAGTAATAGGGAAAAGAAAGAGGAAAGGGGGAAGGAATAGAAGGTGGGTGTGAAAGATAGGAAATTTTGTAAAGGAGGGTGGAGAGAGAGAGAACAAGAAAAAATAGAAAGAAGTGAAGGGTTGTAAGCCTATCTCCCTTCCCTTTCACCAACTCCAGCCACAGTGGACAATGGTGGAAGATGTAAAGCGCCAGCCTGCAGTGATGCACACTCTGCTCATGGTGCCTCTCCATCGGAGCCTCCAATTTGTTCTAAATGATTACCTCTCTAAGCATAGCACAGTGCAGCTAGAGCATGTGTTTTGGGCTCCTCAAGCCATCTGTTCAATTGTTCTCTGCTACTCCCTGTCTCAGATGTTAGACAAGTTATTGTATACCTCTGCTGCACTTCTCTCACCCATGGAAGCCAGTATTTATTGTACCCATCTTGAAAGTAAGAAAAGAGGGACATGAAGAATGTTTGACATGCTTAAGGGTCTCCAACAATCAATAGGGAGCCGCTTGACTCAACCTGTGCAGTTGTTATGAGGTTTCTTCTCATTCCACTCAGTTCTCGAAAACTCAAGGAAGTTTTTGTAAGCAAACATTGTAAAAATGCCTCCTGCTTCTTGCAATCACATGCCAAACAGGCTAATAAAATTAGACCTGCACTTTACAGAACTTACGACTCCCTTAGCTTTAATATTTCCTGCTAAATAGATCTTTTTAAAGTCCTTGGGAAAAATATCTGCATTAAATATGCCAGGATAATAAACACATACCTACAGCATAACAAGAGTAAATTCAAATTAGTGAGGAAAACGTCAGCTTCACAATAAATAATCAGGCAGCAAACATTCAGTCCCTGCAAGGGAAGAAGTCTCGTGCACTAGCAGACCCTCAGTTCCAACATGGTTCCTTCTTACCATCAGACCTTATAGAATTTCTACACTTTCTCTCCATGTCTGTTTTTTTTTTTTTTTAGCCTAGAACATAAACTCAAAATCAATACCTTCATCAGAAAATTCTACACCCATGATCAACTCTCTCTAAATAATTCAACTTACTGAGCATTTAATAAAATCTAGATGGTTGGTGATAATAACCATTTAATAAATTGAAGCCTTTCAAGTTTTTGTATAAATTACTTTTTTTCTTATATTCAAAGATAACACCATGACTATTTGTTTAGGTTTATGTGATGAATTAATGGATGCTCAACTACTCTTAAAGTTGTAACTCTCAGTATTTCCATTAAGAGTGTTTACAAAGTAGATTATAATTTAAATTCAAACACAAAGCAAAATACTTCCATGTGAGATTGAGCAGGCAGCATCCCATTCACAGATAAATCAAATGAAACAAAAACTGGCAGAGGAGTGAAATCATTTTTGCCACTCTTCTTAATCCTAGACATCCATTTTCTATCTTCCCTTTCTCCAGGACATTGGAAACTCTAGTTCTCGAATCTTAAGCCTTGGACAGAATTACTCTGCCATCTTCCTAGTCTCCTATTCCTTGCTGATGATAGATAATGAGACTTTTCAGTCTTCGCAACTTCACTACCCAGTTTCCATAATCAGTCTTCTGTCTGTCTGTCTGTCTGTCTGTCTGTCTGTCTGTCTACCTACCTACCTACCTACCTACCTACCTACCTACCTACCTACCTACATATTATCTGTTTGTCTGTGTTTGTCAGCCTACCTGCCTGTCTGACTGTCTGTCTGTGTTAACCAATTATCCATCATCCATCTATTTTCTATTATTTACCTACCAATTACCGGTCTACCATCAATCTATCTCTCATTTTGTTTCTCTGCAGAATTTTGACTAATGCAGATACATAAATGGAAAGTGATATGTCATCTCTAACAACCACATTAATAAGATTTATTAATGTGACAAAATTCATTGATAATTGTGTCTGTGGAGCTGCCATGCTTATATTTTACAGAGAAAAGGGTAAACTTTTAAAATTTTTGTCATTTGAGAATCAAATTGAAAATTCAAAACTGTATTCATATTCATTTTAGCCATAGTTCTACACACAGTTATTTATTTTAAGTAGAAATTGCCATTTATTTATTTTAAGTAGAAATTGCCATATTTTCTTTCTTTTTTTTTCCTTTTTTTCCTTTTTTTTTTATTATTTTCTTTATTTACATTTCAAATGCTATCCCGAAAGTTTCTATACCCTTCCCCCCACCTCTGCTCCCCTACCCACCCACGCCCACTATTTGGCCCAGGCCTTGCCTTGTGCTGGGTCATATAAAGTTTGCAAGACCAAGGGGCCTCTCTTCCCAATGATGGCCGATTAGGCCATCTTCTGCGACATTTGCAGCTAGAGACACAAACTCAGGGGGTACTGGTTAGTTCATATTGTTGTTGCACCTACAGGGTTGCAGCCCCCTTCAGCTCCTTGGGTACTTTTCTAG
>NC_034602.1:35184962-35206292 GCF_900095145.1 Mus pahari | reverse complement strand
TCACCTGCACAGTCTAGCCACTGAGGGACTCTGGACACAATATGACTCTCTCACCTTTTCTGGCAGACAGAGCCCTCACTGGTCGCCATCTTTCCTCTGGCGAGGAAGGTGCCCAAAATTCTGGAGCCCGAAATAGAGTCTGTCCCGGAATTTAGGTTGCTTCTTTCTTTCCTGAAGCTGAGTAGCTTCTGTGGTCCACACTCTTGCCAGTGCAGACTGGAGCCCAGAAGCTGCGTCCCTTCTCCAGGCCGCCCTCTAACCGGCAGTGGACTGGAGCAAAGATAGTTCTCCTGTCTCAGGCCAGGAGACTGCTCCCAGGCAGACACCCCTCCTCAGGAGGGGAAAGGTGCTGGATGCTGGATCAGGCCTCGGGTGGGTAAAGACACCGGATGCCAGATCAAGCCTGGGGACTCCCCAGCGAACACCTCTCCACCTTTCCTCGGGTGGGTGGGGAAAGGCGCTGGATGCAGAGTCAGACCTGGGGACTGGTCCCGGTCGAACACCCCTCCTTGGGCGGGGAAAGGCGCTGGATGACCAGAACCAGACACGGGTTCNTTCCCAGAAGCTGTGACTCTTCTCCAGTCTGCCCTCTCCCCAGCAGTGCACTGGAACCAAGATGGCTTACCTTCCGGTTCAGACCTCTGCCATATTTTCAAAGGAACTCCAGGATTGTTTCTGAGATGTGGCACTCAAATCAATTTCATATACAATAAATTTTGTGGGATATTTTAGATAGAAAAGAGGCCTTTCCTTACAAAGCCAAAACTTATTCTACAGAAGTTGGTGTTCAAAGGCAAGAAATAAATGGGAAAAAAAGAGTTATAAACAAGAAAGTTTAAGCACGAATTTACATGTAATTGAAAGAATACTACTTACATTTGTTACATTCCATTCATTATATCATTCATTTACTCCCTAAATAGTAATAGAACAAAAATATTTTGAAAACTGGATTGTTTACTTGACAAAAATCAGAGCAGTTTAAAATGTTATTACTAAGAAATTTTGTCCTATTATAGTAATAATCACAATGGAGGAGAATGAATAGAAAGGAGGTTACTGTTTAAATATTTACTTTTAACTATAAGAAATGAATTAGGAATCACTTGTAGTATCTACAGTGGTTTGAATGAGAATGGTTCCCATAGGCTCAAATACTTTAATGCTTGGTTACCTGGGGGTTAGAACTGTGTGAAGGCTAAGAAGAATTAGGAGCTATGCTTTGGAGTAGTTGTGGCATTGGGGACTAAAGATTATCACTAGCATAGGCTTTGAATTCTCAAAATCTCATGCTGAACCTAGGTGTTCTCTCCCCCTTCCCCCTTCCCTCTGTCTGTCTCTGTCTCTGTCTCTGTCTCTTTCTCTTTCTCTGCCTGTGGACCAAGATGTAGCTGTCAACTATTTCTCTAGCACTACAACAACCCGATCCTATGCTCCCATCATGATGATAATGTAATAAGCCTCTGAAATGTAAGCAAGTCTCCAATTAAAGGCTTCCTTTAATATATAAAAGTTGCGTTGATCATAGTGTGTCTTCACAACACTAGAAGTGCTTAGAGAGTAGCTATTATGCTAAGAACATAAAATTCAACATAGTTTAAACCTTCTATGACTATAGATTGAATCTAAACTTTTAAATTCATGATCAGTGACTCTGAGACAATAATAATAGTAATAATATTATGATGTTTTGAGATGGACAGATTACATGAAATGTTTTATTACTCTTTTAGCATCTTTGATATAGGTTTTGTAATAAAAGAAAATTTTATCCTACTCGAAGAAGAGTGCATGTGCACACACATATACACACAAACATATGACACATACCATAATTTCTAATCTGAAAGAGTACAATCAAAGGACATTGCTATTTATATCATGGCCCATAAATACACTGTTAGAACTAATGCATCCTATATTAAACACTATTTCGGCTACTGTTATTTTTATTTTACTTTTGAGATTATAGTTACATCATTTTTCCTCTTCATCTTCTTCCTCCAAAACTCCCCATATACCATCTCTTTCAAATTCATGGTCTCTCTTTTCATTAATCATTGTTACATGAAGATAAATACATGTACATATTCACATTCATATACATAAATACACACACATGTATGTATATATGTAGATGTATTCCTAATGAAATCTGGTCAGTTGGTATAATATTGCTTCTGTTTTTAAGGCTGAAAATTTGGTATTGGATAACCAAGTGGAGGGCTCTTCCCTAGGGTTTGAATCCTCTCATCATTTCTTAGTTGCCTGGAGTTAACTTGTGTAGGGTTGAGGTTCCTGGGAATGTCTACTATTTTTGTTCTCAGTTGGTTTGTTTTTGGGCAATCATGTGAGATTGAATGGGGTATCGCCTGACAATACTAGGCAGATACGGTCACTGCCAACTCCAAGATCCTCTGGCTCTTACAATCTTTCTGCACCCTCTTCCAAAATGTTCCCTAAGCCTTGGGTATGAGAGTATTTTTGCAGATTTATCCATTGGGAACTGCTTTCCACAACTATGCATTTTGATTGGTTGTGGTTTTCTGAAGTGCTCTCCATTTGTTACAAAGCGAAGTTTTCTTGATGAGAGTAAGGACTACATTGATCTGTGGGCCTAGGGAAAATGTTTAGCTTGTTGGTATAGGTTCTGCTGGTTTAGTAAAGTGGTGGTTATAGGTTCTTCCCCAGGATCCATTACTCTACTAGCACTGAGCAGTTATCTAGGTTCAGGAGCATATGGTGTCCAAGGCTGCAAATAGGAAATGTTTATGCCACCAAACTCCAAGCTTCCTCTCCCACCCTCCTTCAGTTGATTTCACTTAGCATCCACTTCCATGACAAAACCTTTCAAAGTAATCCTTGTCAATTGTAAAAAGAATGCAGACTCCTTAGTTTGGTCCATGACATCCACCTACTTAATCTTCATCTCTATCTCTAGACATTTCTCTTCCAATCCTCTCCTGGATTACAGTATTCTCCTTCTTCTTGCTCAAATATGCTTCTAATTCCTATCTTGAAGATTGCATTGATTGCCGTTTTACTGCTTTGATAAAACTGCATGATCAAAATCAACTCGCTGAAGGAGTTTAATTGAGAGTTTGAGTCCATTATGGTAGGGACAACATGGCTGGGCAGAAAGAAGCTAGCTGAATACATTTCATCCTCACGGAGGACTCAGAAAGGTTTAAAAAAGGAAGCAAAGTGAAGTTAGTTTTAAACTCTGTGTGTGTGTGTGTGTGTGTGTGTGTGTGTGTGTGTGTTTGTGTGTGATTTTATTTGTTTATATTTGAAATATTTCCCCCTTCCCAGTTTCCCCTTTGCTAGCCCCCTATCACATCCCCCCTCCCTACTGCCTCTATGAGGGTGCTCCCCCACCCACCCACCCACTCTCACCTTACCACCCTAGCATCCATCCTATGCTGGGGCACCAGCCTCTGCAGGATCAAGGGCCTCTCCTCACAGTGATGCTAGATAAGGCAATCCTCTGCTACATCTGTGGCTGGAGCCATGAGTCCCTCCATGTGTACTCTTGGGTTGGTTGTTTAGTCCATGGGAGTTCTGGGGGTTCTGGTTAGTTGATATTGTTGTTCTTGCTATAGGGTTGCAAACCCCCTCAGCTCCTCAGTCCTCCCCCTAACTCTTAAAGCCTACCCCTAGTTGTGGGCTTTCTCCAGCAAGGCAAAACTTCTCAGAGGTTCTATAACCTCCCCAAATATTGAACTTGTTTTAGAAGAATTAGGTAAAGTATTTTTGGAAGAAGTATGTCACTGAGAATGGGCTTTGAGGTTTCAAAGGCCCACACCATCCCAAGTAAGCTTTCTTTTACTTTAACCCTGCTCTTGTATCCATTAGTAATAGTAGCCAAGATAAGTAATCAATCTAAATATACAGTATCTGAGAGCCCTGATTACCTGCCTGATGCCATGTTCCCTGCCAAAATGGTCATATTCTAGCCCTTTGAAACCATAAGTTCACAATTAAATGCTTTCTTTTCTAAGTTGCCTTAGTTGTGGTATTTTGTTGCAGCAATAGAAAAGTAACCAAGACATTAGTCCTTTTTATCTTTTTAAAATAACAATTATTCTGACTATGAGGTAACATCTCATTATAATTTTAATGTGTGTTCCCCTGATAATTAGTGGTGTTCAAGTTTTTTCACATACCTATTGTCAATTTGTATATCTTCCTTTGAGAAATGCCCACACGTCTATTACCAATATTTCATCAAATTAGTTGTTGTATTATGGTTGAATTATTTATGTTTCTTATATTTTTGATTCTAACACACTATAGAAAGTATTATTTTCCAATAATTTCTTTCATTTCATAGGTTGTTGTTTTATTCTCTTGACTGATGACTTCCTGAATTTGGAACCAAACGTAGACACTAGAAATGCATCCAGATATTAAAGGTCAATCCATTTTTGACAAGTTGCCAAGAACACACAGCACAGAAATGACGGATTCTTCAGTAAGTTTTGATGAGACAAATGGTTACCTATATACAGAAGACAAAAACTAATGTAGACTCTCAGACTATAGGAAAAAAATGAACCTAGAGGGTACTAACATCTTAAACTGAAAACATAAAAGTACAAAAGCTACAGAAAAATAACCCCACATTGGATGGCTTTCCTGACTTTAGCATAGTTCATGATTTAGATAAAAGTGCATGGCCAAATGTCAGACTACCCACTGACTATTTTACTCTCAACAAAACCTCAGGAGGGAGGTGTCATTAATACCCCATATTTACCAATCAGACGACAGATAAGGAGCCTAAAACAGTCACAAAAGAACAATGAAATAATCTGGCAGGAAAGACTCTAACTATGTATGTAAGGGGCAGCTAATCTTGAGACCTAGCTTGCTAAGTGTTTGTTATGGCTGGGGTAGGAGGGTATTGAGTGTTTGGTATGGTCAGAGTAGGGAAGGCTGTGAGTCACAAGGCACACAGTTGGTACTTCGTAGATAGGTATCAAATGGCTACATCATCTGCTGTGAGACCCAAGCTTCCTAGCTAAAATCCTTGCTTGGGAATTCGGCCACATTTCTATGTGCAGAAATAATTTTCTGCTCATATCATTTGACTTCTAAGGGACCGAACCCACATTTGTGGAAGGAAATTTAATGATCTGAAAATTATTGTTTTCTCAAACATACTGATTGACCAAGGAGCATGTTATAAATACAGTTCTAAACAAGACTATTAAGGGAACAGCCCTGCAATTATGACTACTGTAGATAAAGAATGCATGTTCAAAGTGTCATGGTAAAAATTCAGATGATAGCATAGATCAGTGAAATAATAGGAGTTAATTCCTATTTTCCTCAATCTGCATGAATGAGGCATATAATTAAGTCAAATCACCTTCACCCACGCCCACACATGCCAAACACGTGCATGGTTGAACACACACACACACACACACACACACACACACACACACCAAACTCCTTTTGTGTCTTTAAAATCTGTTACAGTAAAATAGCATTGGCACAAAATATTCAACTCCACAGGGAAAACTGCCACCATCTTTATTCCACCCTCATCACTATGCTTCAGAATTAAAAAGCTTCTTCATTAGAAACCCTATCAGGGAATTCAGATGGGAATCTACTGTGAAAAGCGTCTAGAGAAGCTGAGCTTCCCTGGCCTCTCAGCTCCACACCATGTGGTGGAAAGGCTGATCTGTAAAGGGGCCATGACTTGCTTTAACCGACCCAGCTACCCTTGCCTGACAGATGGAGCCTTTTGAAATGAAAACCTGAAGAGTTACTGTATATAAAAACACAATATCCCCTTACGGTGGGATTTTCTCGGTGAGAATACCTGATCCAAGGGAAGATTCCTGGGGTCTCAATATCTGCTCACTTGAAAAAAAACTAGCTTTACACATTCTGGAATCAAAACATTTGCAGAGATGTCACACCATGACCCACAAGTGGGTTGTAAAGATGACAATTCCCCAAGTTTCTGTCTTTCTCAGGAGCAGGATATGGGTGTGCTGAACAAGACTTCTTGAGTGTAGTGATAATGACATATATATTCAGGGTCTGAATTTTTTATGCCCTAAGTACCCCCATTCTCCTTTATTTGGTTATTCTGTTTCATCTATAGATCTTAAAAAGTTCGGTCCTTGATTCATATTTCTCTTTTTAATATTTATTTAAGATTATAATACAATTCCATTTCTCTTTTCACCTTCCTACCACAAACCCTCCATCCTTATGCCCCTCCTGATTCTCATTTGAATTCATGGCCACCTTTTTCACTAATTCTTGTTGTGTACTCATATTTATATGCAGATAGATTCCTAAGTATTACCTGACCAGTCTGTATAATGTTGCTTGCACATGGGTTTTGATATCTGACCATTTGCTATTGGATAACCAGTTGGCGCACTCTTCCATTAGGAATACTATTTCTTCCACTGTCAGAATTCCTTAGTTGTTTATAGTTCTTTGTGTGGGGGTGAGGCCTTGTGGGCTTTCCTGTCTGTGTTGGCGTGTCTATTGTTATTTCCCTAGTTCAGCTTATATGTAGGCAGTCATATTGGTAATATTTCATGGCGGTACCTTTTGGCATTACTATGAGACAGTTATGACGACAAACTCCCTGTTCTTCTGGTTCTTGCAATCTTGTCTGGGTTGCTGGCTCTATTCCCAATGCCAGGCATGGTTTCTCTCTTGTTAAATGGGACTCAAGTCTAATTACAGCTATTGGTGACCACCAAGGTGTGTATGCCACTACTGAGCCTTTAGGGCTATAGTACTGGTCCTTGTTGTGCTTCATAGGTTTTATATCTAGGTAACAATGTAGCTTGCTTACATGATGTCTTTTGGTACTGCTAAAGCTAGTCATCAGGGAGGCCTCAGTCATCAGCTTAGTTCCAGGTCAGAGGCCTCTGAGTCCTGTGTCTGAAATTCATGGGATCTTCAGCAGTAAGGACTTACCTTATGTTTTTCAAGTCCCTTGGACAGCTCTGACCAAAAACTCAAAAGAAGGGTTCTTGTGTCTGGTATTATGGGTTTTGTTAGGTGGTCTTTGGCTCTTGTGGTCTTATTGCAGTATCCCTTGCTGCTTTGAGAAAACATGCGAATAGCTGATTACTGCTATAACATTCTGTTCTCCTACCATGTACTGACTTTCTCCAAAAGGCCAATCACTACCAGAAGTTGAACCTATATCTTATGCAAAAGGCTTTGAGGTAGAGATGTTGCAAGATGTATCTATGTTCCCACTCCCACCCCACCCTTTGGTTACTGAATTCAAAGCTTTCTAATCTAGAAAATAAACATCCCACTTGTGGACCCAAGAAGACATAAATCTGTCAGTGTAAGCACAAAGGAAGTTTTCTCATCCTTAATTTCATTATTGCTCACAGGTTCTGAGCCATCTCTGCATATTTGTATTTACAATGGTAGGAATAGCCTCCAATAGGAATTTTAATTTTTTTGACTTTTTGACTGATTGGATTTTTTAAAAACTTTATATTGATTCTTTGTGAATTTCACATCATGCACCCCATCCCACTCATCTCCCAGTCCCTCTATATCTGCCCTTTGCCTTTGTAACCTCTTCCCCAAAGGAAAACAAAAAAACTTAAAATTAAATTATAAAAGGATTTCCCTGTGAAAGCTACTGTGTGTCACTGTTTGTCCCACAGTGTACTCCTTTGTCCAAATGACCTTCATTTGCGAATGCTCATTGCAATGAGTCATTGGTCTCCTTCAAGGCTTCTGGTATACTTTTAATACTCCGTCCTTACCAGGACTCCATTTGGATATCCTGTTGTTGCTCTGTGTCTTGGAGATCAGCAGCTTTGGTTCTGCAGGACCAGTTCCTTCATATGTTCCAGCAGTTAAAACATGTGGTAGTTGTAAGGATGGACCAACTCAGAGGCCTGGAGCATAGTCTTCTCTCCTGTAACCATGTCAGCTGGACCAGTTCTACTGCTTTACTGAGATAAGGGCCAGGGCTAGCCCCTCCCTTCTCTTACTCCTGCCATCGGGGCCAGTTCTCCAACACTGTCCTGGCAAAAAGTGGGGTCAACTCACCCACTTTTATGCCCTCAGACTGGCTCTCCTATACCCATGCCACCGGGGGAGCTCTACCTAGCCTCCCTGGTGAGCAGGTGAGGTACTGGGGGTGGGGATTGAATTCTCCAGTCTGTTGCACATAGTGAGGGGCAGGGCCATCTCTCATACCCAAAGGGGTAAGATATACTCTCCTGAGGGGCAGGGGCAGCTCTCCTACTCTCCTACCCTGGGGCCCAGGCAAGGGGTCAGGTCATCTCTATGCAGCCCTTGAACATCAACGTAGTCCAGTAAACATCCCAGACCAGGGACATTGTATGGTTTTTGGTAGTAACATGGGCCACTATCATCTACATGGACCTCTTGCTGTTGCAAGGCCACAGATGAAGACATGGCCCTCTGCAGCAACAGGGACCTGGACATCACCATGGCCTCAGAAGGCAGCATAGGCTACTCACATCAGGCTGTCCCTTACCACCTTTGTGTCTCCAGTTCCACCTCTCCTCACAGTGCACTATCTGCTTCTCTTTCTGTCCCATTTCCTCACCACATATTTGCTCATCATAGTGGTACCCACTCCTCTAAGTCACATGGCAGTGGGAAGACCTCTGCCCATACCACATCAACAATGACATCTTCTTTTGAGAGGTAAGACAATTCAATTTTCGTCCAATCCAAAGATTCTAAAGTTAAACACAGCATAGAAGAGCTACAATTCAACATTTTGACAAGCTACAGCTATTACCCTCTGTCACACAACCCTTTGGGGAACAGTTGCAGTTGGATAGAGTCATCCATTCTTGTGCTTGAACCAACCAACTGGAGAGATTAGCAGATAGGTCAAGGGTGAGAAGAAAATGCAGTGGGACATGACAGTTACATCTTTACTCTGAATGTACTGCTCTTCTTCCTGGGTGAGGATGTAGCTCTGGGTGTCAGCAACTCACACAATGGTCAGTTTTATCAAAAGAAGTCATAGGCCCACTAGTTGAACTGGTTACTGGCTCTATTGATGGACAGTGCAACCCACAATTACCCAAGGAACAAGAACAGCAATGGCCTTTGCATCTCCAGTTCTGCCTCTCTTCATAGCACACAAACTGTTCAGCTTCTCTTCTCCTATCTTTCTACCACCTACTTGTTTACTTCTGCCATGCCCTCCTGAGAAGAGTCAGACTGGCAGAATTTTTACAGTATAGACATAGTACCTGTTTAACTCGTCAAATAGAGCCAAGCTTTGGAGGTCTACAAACTATTGTTAATACTTGAGACCTTTTTTTCCACACTCACTGCTGCAAAAGTTGCCCAGAATGATGGCATTGCCTCATATCCATCATGGAAAAATGCACACATTTCAAAGCTGTTCCAGACAGTTAGTAATCAGTCTCCCCTTATGTGGGAGAAATTCCCTCCCACAGGAAAAAGACTGACTCTTGTGAACTAGCATCATACTGACTAAGCAGGTAAAGGAGCAGAAAGCATCACTAAGACATTAAGAAAGGTGAGTTCTTTATTGTTTGCCCCCAGATACACAGTCTACATAAGAACTCCTTTGGCTTATTTTCCCATAAGCTTTTGCGACCGGCCTTGACCAGCAAGAATGACGTGACGCCTGAGATCCTTCTCAACAGCACTTTATTCAGGAACGCCTTTCATCATGCTACAGGGACCCCAATGGACCAGGGCGGCCGCCCTATATACTGGAGCGTTCACCACCTGGGTGCTCTGTGCCTTACTGTTGCCACGGGATAGGCTAAAGCAGGAATCACTTCATTAACATAAGGCTGGGCAAAGAGGACTTGTGCTGAGTCATTATTGTATAGGACTGCACATGTCTGTCCTAAGGCGGCAAGTGAGTTGTTTACCAGATGCACAGCGGAAGTCACCACCATCTTGTAATGGCGTATGGTATGGCGCGCTACAATAAGCGAAAGAAAACGTTTAATAGACATAGGCTCATATATACCTCTAAAATATGCAATCATTAAAAATATGGTGCCTCTTAGAGTCCACTTTTCCTTTATCTCCCTGGCCAGATCTAGTATGAAACTGATTCCACAAAGGTATGCTTGCCAAGTGGTCCTAAATGATATTCAAATGGAATACCTTAAAGCCTAGATTGAAAGCCAAGGAAATTCTTAACTTCGAACTGAAGCCCTAAAACTACTCTAGCCAACTACTTTTAAAACTCTACTGCTGAGAATCTCATTCGTGTATTCAAAGAAACATGATCACGTAAACTGACAATTTCATATCCATCACATCCAAGTCAATTCTATGCCCCGTTGCTCATCAGCTTTTCTTAAATTACTGCCATAAAATATCTGGTATAAGCATCTTGAAAAGGACAAAGGGTTAATTTGGTTTCTAGACTTAAAAAGTTTTAGCGCATGATTTCTTGGCGCTGTTGCTTTCAGATCTGTAGCAAGAAAGTACATCATTGTCCGGAGCCCACTACTCATACTATGCTGGCCAGGAGTGAAAGTCACAAAGAGTATGAACCAGGGACCCATTATTTTTCAAGAGCATGGCCGCAGAGGTTTAACTTTCTTCCACCAGTCTCTGTCTCAGAAAGATTCCACTACCCCTCAATATGACAAGGTCCAGACATTATCCTCTGTCATATGGCACTTTGGGGAACATTTCCAACCCAAACAATACACGTTCCCCAACACGTAGACATATAGCTTCCTCAGACAGGTTGTGAATCTCTGAGTATGCATTGTGGACATCATATACTAACTGGAACCATAGTATGTCAGAGAGAAGGCTTTATTAAATATTTGTTGGATAATACACAATTTGATAAATGGTATATCAAATACATCTTTGAACTTTCACCTTTAACTTAAAAATTGCTAATATCAATCTTTACTCTGAAGCAAGTTATCTTTGTGTTCCTTTCCTCTTCCTATCTGGCCCTCAATTTCTTTATAGGAGAGAAAAGGGGACCTTATCTGAGAGGCTGTGAACCTTCTTTTAGCTTTGTTATTCTCCTATTCTGGGGAGCAAGTGCATAGATGTAGCATGGTCAAGTATTAAAAGGGATAAGATGGCAGGTATGATAAGAGATCCCACAGTATGTCACCATCCTGGATCATAATTGCTTTGGGGGCAATATTCCTTTTTTCCCAGTATCCTAGAACCTAGGTGACAATTATCTAACTAGTCTTATGAATCTTGTGGCGATTAAAAGAAGAAGTAAAATAAAAACTTGAAGAATGAGAGAAGGGGCAGGAAAGTAGGGAGTCAGAGAACAGAAAGAGAGTCAGCAAGAAAGAAACTATAAGAGCCATAGAGCCACCAAAGGACAAAGATGGAGACGTAGACTATGTAAGGCTGAGAAGAAGGGGAAAAAGAAACACATAGAATCTGAGAGAGAAAATCAAAGCAGAGAAACAGAATCAGGCAGGGGGGGATGAGGCAGAGGCAGACATACAGAGCTAGAAATAGAAATACAAAAATAAAATAAAATAAAATAAAATAAAATAAAATAAAATAAAATAAAATAAAATAAAAGTCAGCAAATCAGAGGGGAAGTCCATAGGACAGAGATAGAGACAAAGAAACTAGAGAAGAGCTCACAGTTGCCCAAGAGGCATAGCCATGAAGATTTCTATGGAGGAGAAAGATAACATTTTTATGTATCTTTCAAATGATTGCCATTTACCAGATGATTTTCCCCTAGGATATTCTGAATGAGGTAGAGACCTTGGCTCCCTGCTGTCTTTTTTCCTCCCAAAACTCTGCTTATACTCAAAAGACAATGTTATTTGAGTCCTAGGTGCCGTTAAATGCTCTCTTGCCTTCATTTACAATGTGCTAGAACACGAGGTTCCTCTAGAGATTTCATGTAGGAGAGAGTCAGTAAAGCCAAGAATAGCAGGGACAGGATTGCCAGCCACACTCCAGGAGCCACAGCAGAGCCAAGAGTGGGAGCACATTCACACTTCAAATTCGTGAGTTTACATCTTCAGTTTAATAGGCCCAACAGTGCCAACAGCAAACAAACCCACCCTGGTCTGGATGCCACCCCATCCCCAGGCAGAGCTCCTAAGAAAGCACTTGCTCAAAATAGGAGACCCAAGCCTGGTGATGATGTCTCCTGCAAGTGTTTGCTGAGTGATGGTTTTCCCAACAGTGAGATTTTTTTTCTCATCTTGGCTTTTGTGGGTTTCAACAATTCTCATTGTTCAATTAAGATCAAATGATCCCTGTGTTCAATCAACCCAGGTTATAATTCAGCATCACTCCAGAAACACCAGACTTTAGTGTTATTTTTATTTTTAAGTCTTCTTGTGTATTGTACAGGCAGGTTGGCATGTGCATGGGTGCATTGTAAATGGTTGTTTACATGCTTGCAGATGAATGTAGAGGCTAGAGGTGACATCAGAAATCTTCCTTCCTTGCTCGTCCATGTTATTCTTTTGATGCCAGGTCTCTCACTCGAACCCAGAGCTCATCAATATGGCTTGTCATCCTAGCCAGCTTTCTTCTAAGACTGGAATTACAGACATGTCTCCAAACCCATAGGCCATTTATGTGGCTCTTCGGTTCTTCTTTATTGTATGACCAGTGCTTCAATCAGTGAGCCATCTCCCAAGCTCTTATTTGAATTTTAGTCCCATGATCCATCATTTCAGCACCCAGGTATCTGCTTTCTTGTTTACAGTGGCTTACATACCTGTACATGCATGAACGTGACAGATAACCTGTCAACTTCAGCACTAACCCACCTGCAAGGAAGAGAAAGCTTTCTAAATCTTGAGAAAATTCTAAGAAGCATTTCTTTGTTTCCTCTGAGTACTTCCCTCGGTATACTCTGAGAATAAAAACAGCTTCAAAATGCAGGCTACGTTTAAGTCCAAATTTTCAAGCCTTTGCTGTTAATCCGTTTTTAATTGACATGGAGTGCATTCCCAATTATTAGCGGAAAGTGTAATTTTGGAGCTTAATTAAATGCTCAAATCACATTTCTGCCATTAAAATTGTTTTAGGTTTTTGTTGTTGTTTTTCTAATGAGCTGTTTGCTGATAACTACAGTAGGAATGGAAGGAGCAAGAGAGGCTGGGAAACAGCTCCAGATACTGCAAGAAAAATAACTCCACTATTGATAAAAAGAATAACCCCATGTACAGCAGGGGGTGGTAAGAAAGCCTAAATTTATTGCTGCTGTGTTGAATGTGCAAATGTCACCTCCTTAAAGAGGGAAAATTAGTTTCTAAGCCTGGTTTAGCAGCCAGCTCTGGCTGTCTGCATAATATTGGATTTTTCAAGGCTTCTATGATGCCCTGGGGTGGGATGTTTTGCATGCAAATTGCACATTATATAATGCTAAAGATGTTATATAAGGAAAAAAATGAAGTCTGAGGCTCATCCCTTTTTCTTTTTTTGTATTATACTTTTCAAGCTTCCTGGTCTTTTAATTTTGGCTAGCATTTACTGAGCACCTACTGTGTCTTAGGTGTTCATGTGGCATTTAAAACTCATGATAATCATTTTAAAGAGGTATAACTATTCAATTTGTGCACATAAAGAGACTGAGGTTCCCAGGGGTTAAATGACTCAGCTGTTCCTTGGAAAGGGGTATTGCCCATTGATCCACACCAGAGCTTCACCAACTGGGGCATGCATCCTTATTCCCCAGAGGACTTGTTAACATACAGATTGCTGGGTCCTAGCCCAGACTTTATGATTCAATTAACTGTGAGTTCTTAGTAAGTTCCTATGTAGCTCTAACACTGATAGTCAAGAGGTCCCCCTGGGAAAATATCTGATCAGTAACATACTTTTGCTCCAAATATGAGATATCAGGGATAAAGGGGATTTTAAGACATCATCTGATATATGTCTTCCTTATTAGAGTACAGGGTGGTGGAGAAAATGTCAGTCTAGAGACAGCAAGGTGGCAAGTATCAGGCTATTCTCACCATTAGGTTGACATTCAACAGATGAGTTACTTAAAGTATGAACTTAAATCATGAGCTGATTGCCTCTTCAGCCTCTTGCCCTGTGAAGGCAATGTCAGCATTAGCATGCTCTCTTCTTGACATGAGAGTCGAGACCTTCACTCATGATGAGATTGGGAGAAGTAGGAGAGGAAGGCAAGGAAGGGAGGTCTCAGTATAGGCTTGGGTTTCAGCTCTATCAAGGCCTCAACCAACCCAGAAGAATCACAGGTTGTTTGCACAGTCAAATTGAGATGCAGTGAGACTCAAAAAAACATCTCATCACTCCGTCTTGTATTTGTATGTTCTTCCTGAGCATGCTGCAAAATAAAATTTTCCTGATTTAATAAGGGTTATTCCTTTTATAGTTTTTAATTTGATTTTTTTTTATTAAAAAGGGGGGTGGGAGGGTTAAGGGCCTGAGAACATAGCTCAGTTGGCAAAATGCCTAGTACACAGAAAACCCTGGATTTGATCTAAAGTGCTACATAAAACCAGGCATGATGGAACATGCCTGAAATTCTAGCATCAAGAAGGCAGATCAGAAGTCCATGGTTGTTGTGCTTAATGAGTTTGAGGCCAGGCTGGGACATATGAGACTATGCCAAACAATTAAAGTTTATATGTTTCAATGTAAGTATTTAAAAGGAGGTACAAGTTTTGTATGTTCCTCAGGTCTTCTGAGATATTCTAATGAAAGAGGGCTTCCAAAGAGAGGCCTGGACTTTTCTCTCAACAATGGAGAAAATGCAACCACAGTACCAATGGTGTGCAGAAACTATGCATCACAGTAATATTTATCATTCATCATGAGAAGTATAAAAAAATTCCTGCATATGTCTACCAGCCTGCAGCTCTCCACATTGAAGTTGCTGAAAAAAAACAAAAACAAAAACAAAAACAAAACCAGGAAGATTGGGCTCAATTTGTGCCCTCTTTAGGTAACCAGGGCAACACTTATCTGCTGAGCCGTCACCAAAGCACGGGTCTTTTAAAGTGTTCCATTCTGCACTGGGGAACCTCACTAAAACACACGCGAGAACAAGCCGTGCCCAGTGTGGAGCCACCACGGTACTGGTTCTGGGTACCCTACACTCCTCGGCACAGCTTGCAAAGCCATAAAACTCAATACCTGAAGCCAGGATTCTTTCCCATAACCATTGTTTGATATCACTGGTTCTGATGACAAGCAAATTTCAGGGAAATTTTTTTAAATTGATTTTATTTGTATATACGTGTACCTGGATATGGGAATACACACATAACTACCAGTCCTAGCAAAGGCATTGGACCCCATGACCTGAAGCCACAGGTGACCGTGAGCCACATACTGTGGAAGCTGGAAACAAAACTCAGGTTCTCTGCAATGGTAGTGCATGTTCCTACCTGCTGAGCCAAATGTTTAGGTTTTGTGGAAAGGAAGACTTTATAAAACTGTAATCAAAGAAATAAAGAAATTGTCATTAAAATTTGTGCCCTGTTGTTTGGATAAGATTATAAGGAAAAAGGACAGATGACACCTGTACTGGCTAGTTTTGTGTCAACTTGACACAGGCTGGAGTTATCACAAAGAAAGGAACTTCAGTTGGGCATTCACCAAATGCCTCCATGAGATCCAGCTGCAAGGCAAGTTCTCAATTAGTGATCAAGGGGGGAGGTCCCATTGTGGGTGGTGCCATCTCTGGGCTGGTAATCTTGGTTCTATAAGAGAGCAGGCTGAGCAAGCCAGGGGAAGCAAGCCAGTAAAGNACATCCTTCCATGGCCTCTGTATCAGCTCCTGCTTCCTGACCTGCTGGAGTTCCAGTCCTGACTTCCTTGGTGATGAACAGCAGTATGGAAATATAAGCCAAGTAAACCCTTTCCTCCCCAACTTGCTTCTTGGTCATGATGTTTTGTCCAGGAATAGAAACCCTGACTAAGACTGCACCCTATCGCAAAAATCCATTTTTATCTTCTTGTCTTATTTTTTAAATAAAAATTTTTATTTTTATTATATTGGTTACATAATATCACTATCACCCAAATGTACAATATATTTTGAGAATATTCTACCCCACACTCCACTATTATTTTTTTTTAACTTCTCATTGGTCTTCTCTTTTCTCCTAGTTGGTTTGTTACATTTCATGTCATCTGTACCTGTGTCTCTGTCTCTGTCTCTCTGTCTCTATCTCTCTCTGTCTTTCTCTGTCTCTCTCTATGACTATCTATCTATCTATCTATCTATCTATCTATCTATCTATCTATTTATCTCTGTCTGACTCTCCCTCCCTTCTCCCTTTTCTCTCTTTCTCTCTCTCTTGCAGCAAGCTAAACCCACCTGATGCTTGTTCTGCCCCTTTTCAACACTAACATGCAGGCTTGCATACATCTGCAGGATTCCTCTGTGCTTCTTCTCTTTATCACACACACACACACACACACACACTGAGAAAGAGAAAGAGAGAGGGGGAATATCATGTATTCATAAATAAGAGAAAGCATGAGACATTTGTCATTTTTAGACTATTGGTTTGCTTAGTATGCATATCCAAATATATCTGTTTTCCTGGAAATTACATAACCTTATCCTTCCCTCTACTTTTAATAACATCTCAGCACCCATCCTAATGTTTCTGTTGAGTCTGAATCACACTCACATCAGTCCAACGATGTCCAAAAACTACAGCAAATCCAGACAACACAAGATGAGAAGAGCATAGCAAAGAACTATGGCCAGACTCTGCCACAAGCCTATCACTGCATCTATGCTTTATGTGGCCACATCCTGTGTACACAGAAGATAAACAGAAGACACGAGTGGCAGAATGTCGGAATCAACCTGGGTCATGTCTCCTGCAATTAGAGTGAACTTAGCATGCTGAACTCACTGGATGAACTTCAACAATGTAACAGTGTTCCTCAAATGCTTTTTGCTTTTTTTCTGTTTTTTTTTTGTTTTGTTTTGTTTTTGTTTTTGTTTTTGTGTTTTGTTTTGTTTTGTTTTGTTTTTGTCAGCCTTGCAAAACTGATTCAGTAAAACAGCACATATTTTTTAACTGTCTTTTCTTCAGCCTCAGGATATGTTCTAAAATGTTCTATTCTTTTTTCAAAACTATTGTACATCAAAGTTGAAGTTTAATCTTCCTGATGTCTTTTTGTCTTGCTGTTCCTGTGCTGATTTCTCATTCTCTATTTTTCTATTATTATTATCATCATCATCATCATCATCATCATCATTTTTTTTTACAGTTCAGTCATTATGCCCCCCCCCCCGTCGGCCCTCTGATGACAGTTCCTCATCCTATTCCTCCTCCCCACCCCCATCTACAAGATGATGTCCTCCCACCCCCAGCCCACCAGACCTCCCCACTCCCTGGTATCTCAAGTCTCTCAAGGGTTAATTGTGTCTTCTCTCACTAAGGCCAGATTCGGCAGTCCTCTGCTGTATATATATCAGGGCCCTCAGACCAGCTAGTGTATGCTCCCTGGTTGGTTGGTGGCTCAGTGTCTCAGAGATCTCAGGGGTCCAGGGTAGTTGAGATTGCTGATCTTCCTATGGGGTTGCATTTTTAAATTGATACCATTAATTCCACTTTGACTTGCATGCTCTTACTTTTGTCTTATGTGAATACTCTTCTCATGGTACTTAGATGAACTACTGACACTGCTTTGTCCACTTTCCTCCACGTTAGCATCTCTTTTATTTTCCCTGCGGCTCCACAGTGGTTACAAAACTTCCCAGGATTTCCAAATGTCCCCATCCATCTTTAAGAATAGGTGAAGGCCTCATACATGTCTGGTGATTAAATAGGCCAGAAAAGTAGTACCAGCAGTGACTGACGAGAAAGGTGAATTGGGCAACCAGAGGAACTTCAGGGCACTTCAATAGCTCACAGATGATGGACCCAGGAGCGATGAGCAACAGGAATCTATCACTAACACATCACATCACAGAAAATGAATCAGACATGGGTTGTGCTTCATAAATGAGATCATGAAAGGGACAGGGTGGCTTTGATGTTATGGACCTAAGGGACACTTCAAGTAATAGCCTCCTGAAATCATAAGATTAGCTGGCAGGGGCTTAAAAGAGAACACAGTTATAGGTGAACATGTAATTTTACCAAGAAGACAGCCAACAATAATCTCAGAAGAACTGTGTGCCGAAATCTCTTTTACTACTTTCATATTAAATCGTTCTTGGTGAACATAGTTTCTACCTCTAGTTTCTTCATGCCCATAAGTTCATTTGAGTTGTTGGCTTGGAGAATGTAACCGTGCATAGGTCAGCGCGATCTCTTATTCAGCAACAGTGCTATTGGAGGAAAGAGAATCCAGAGGTGGTTTTGATCAATGCAGGGGCAGTGTGAGAGATGGGGATCTCACACCATGATGATGAGAACTGTTATGACTATGTCCTTGCTGTCACCTGGGTCTCACCTTCAGGTAGAATAGACAACAAGTTGATATGTGTGCATTCAATCATTCCAGCTAAAATGCCTCTGCCCTGGTTGCCAAATAGTTTCAGGAGCTACTCTTTAGTTTGGGGGCAAAGAATCACCAAATTTTAAGAAGAGGATGTTAAAGGAAATACGTTATTGAAGGAAATTGGTCAAGGTATCGTTTCTACAGCACCTCTATTACCATTTATCTTAGTTAGCATTCTGTTTCCTTGCTTTCACTATTCAGTCAATGACAGCCATTCCTATTGTTTTCTGTTGGTGAGCCCTAGTCCTACACTAGTTTATTCTTCTTATCCCCATATCTGCCAGGTCAAATGCTCTAACTAGAGCTTATTATGATCACCTATCCCAGGCCTTTGATGTATGGATAATATAAACTTGGATTATGCACCAAGGGGACCTACTTCTAACTGGTTTGCCTAATCTTCTGCTCTCGCTAGCCTGGCTATGAGGTCTGTCTTACAATCTAAAGGTTCAAGGCTCTCTTGCTCTAGTGCCACCTGGAATAAAAAAGGATGACAGTGAGTTCACTCGTCTCCAAACTAATGGAAATAATGCCAGTCAGGTTTTCTACACAACCCATAAATACTTATGGCCATTCTCATGCCTGGCATTGCCTTTCTTAGATAGGAATTAGACTTCCCTCCTGACATCCTTGAGCTATTTGCTATTAGTACTTGATAAGTACTATCTTTTCGACATCTAATTATACTTTGCCCATCATTGATTTGATAACTATATCTGAAACTTCCCACCAAATGAAAAGAATTAAAGTGAAGTCACTGATGAGATGCTTGAGGATTTTAGGTATACATATTCCATTTTAAATCATTCATCTGGAGAAGTCAGGTACAGCCTCAGAACACTCACTGTTTCTCCTGAACACCTCATCCTAGTGATACGTCTCTCACATGCACTGTCGCTTCATTGCTGCCCCCAGGTTTATCAGTATCAGAATGATGAGGTTTTAAAATACTAGAGCAGTGAGTGTTCTGAATTTTCTTTTCCAAAGGCACTTTACTACAACAATAATGAAAATAGGTGCTGTTAATATTTACTTCACATGGTACAAATTTCTAGCATTACTGTAACATCTTTGGGACAGGGGACTTGTATAAAGAATAGTTGCTCTCAACACATAGTTGACAGGAAAGTCCCCTAGGACCTCTAAGCACTAAAAATATTAATGAGGATCATATTACATTTTGACTAAAACGTAATGGATTTTGTATGCTTTTTAAGGTGCAACTTGTGGGATTTGTTTTTCTCAATTTCCATAACAATGCTTTTATCAAATTAAGAGTCAACATGAAATGGCTATGAAATTATAGTTGAAAGAACTTTGTTTTTCTGAGTTTCAGAATGGAAGGAGAAACAAGAAAGGGCCTTTGGAAATGTTCTTTTTAGATGTGTGCATTCAGATCTAGAAAGGAGAAAGAAAGTTACGTGTAACTCACATTACTTGATGCAATCAAAAGGAACATTCTCATGAATAGGCAAACCAAATTGGATGTGCCCATTAACAGAAGAGGAAGTATCAAAAAGTGGTCTTCGAAGACCGAAGATAATCAGTAAGATAATAGCACATGAATCACACAGTCACAGGAAACTGAAATCTACTGGTAATAATTGCAGATGAGGAGCCTCAGCCTGCTGTGAACTCTGGGTAGTTATGTGGAAGAACTGAGGTTTACCAGGAGAATTCTAAATCACTGAAAAGCCAATCACTGAAACTACTGAGCCCTAGAGAAATCTCAGCCTGGGGTTCTGTTTGAGTCAGAATGACCCCTTGGGAGGGTTATCTTGAGGGTGAATGATTATGCCTTTGGAAATGTGGCTTCTAACATGAAACGAAGAAGGAGACTAGCATGAAACTAAGCGGACAACATGGAGTAGCTGCTAAGTCATTAGTGATTACTTATCAACCAGAACTCCTCCATCAGACTCAATACTGCCAAGGTAGCTTAGCTGGAAAGCATCAATAGATTGCAAGAAGTATTCTCTGTTCTAGGAAAGCAGGAAAAAAATCTATCATGGACTTTATTCAATTATATAGACTGTTACAAAGTAACGCAGATCTGGTTGTAGTCACTGATCCTTGTTTGAGATGATCAAGTCTAACCATAGTTACCCCTTGAATGTACACTCTTGATGTGCATTCATTGCCAGTTTCACAAGTATTCAAGCACCTGACTTTTGCTTTCGCCAAAATGAGCTACTACTTGAAGAATATGCCATATTCTTGCACCCCAGTTCCCTGCTTATATAGCTCTTGTCTCCCTGTCTAGGTTATTTGTTAAGTGTTCTCCATATTTCAAGCCTAGGGTTTTGTAATTCTGTCTCCTTGATTCTGTAGAGAGCTGAGGTATCCCTTTCAAAGCCGCTTGGATTTTTCCTCACCATACATATTTCCTATCTTTGGTATTAATGTTTAATGCCTAGCCCGTGAAGCCATATACTTCACAAATATTCAAAGTATACTACTACTTCAAGCCACAATGTCAGTGCCAGAAGTATCTCCTGACTCATTAATAAATGCTGAATATATGTTTATTAATGCCTAAAGGGAAATAGGAAGTCACCGACACTGAGAAAGTAAAACCAAGTATACAGCTATATGGGGATGTAAAACCCATTGTGGCTGTAGGAAATCCTGACAATGATGCTTGCTTCATATGCTTGTGATAAGACTATATATTTCAGAGAGATTATATTCATTGATGCAAGCTTTGGTTTTCTCAGAACAACCCCTTGGAAGAATGACACAGATCTTAGTGCAAATGTTTTGCCAGAACTAGTTTCTTTCTTTCTTTCTTTCTTTCTTTCTTTCTTTCTTTCTTTCTTTCTTTCTTTCTTTCTTTCTTTCTTTCTTCTCTCTCTCTCTCTCTCTCTC
>NC_034602.1:35181141-35183641 GCF_900095145.1 Mus pahari | reverse complement strand
GTTGATGTTCCAAAAATGTGATAATCACCCTACAAAGTGGAACTTTATAGATGAAAATACTGAATTCAAAATAACTACAGGATTTCTCCTTGGTTCCTTACCCAATTAGTGATTTAAAATACATTACTTTGAGATGAGTGGATGGCCCCATCGCTTGAGTAGGCACTGTGCCCAAAGTTTTTAACTCAGAAATGTTTCTATCCAATGAAAAGACAGGGACAAAAAGTGGAGCAGAGACTGAAGGAAAGGCCACCCTGGGACCTCCGCACCTGGGGATCAATCCTGCCTGCAGACACCAAACCCTGACACTGTTGCTGTATCCAAGAGGCCCTTGCTGACAGGAACCTGGTGTGGCTGTTGTTCCCTGGGAGGTTGTGCCAGCATCTGACCAATGCAGATGCGGATGCTTGTTTCCAACCATCAGACTGATGATTGGGACCCTGGTGAGGTAGCTGGCAGAAGGACTGGAGGAGCAGAGGGGGATTGTAACCCCATAGGAAAAACAATGTTGGCTGGCCAGATCACGTGGTACTCCCAGGGACTAGACCACCAACCAAGGAAAGTTCAGGGAGGGCTCCAGGGCTCCAGATACATATGTAACAGAGGATGGCCTTGTCTGACATCAATGGGAGAAAAGGCCATTGGTCCTGTGGAGGCTTGATGCCCTATTATAGGGAGATACTGGAGTAGTGAGGCAGAAGTGGTGGGTGGATGGGAAGGGGGAAATCTTCATAGAGGCAAAGGGGAGGGGGAGAAGGGAATGTGTGATAGGGGGTAGTTGAGGGATAACCAGAAAGGGAGATATCATTTGAGATTTAAACAAATGGAATAATAAATAAATAAATAAATAAATAAACAAACACTACTTAAAGCTAAATACATCAATTAAGATTTGGGGTGACAGGGCAAACTTCATCCAAGGTTTTGGAGAATGATGGAAAGGTGAAAACATTCACATGAATGTTGGTAAGTTAAAGGGATCCATTAGATTCTTTAGATAGCCTGATACTAACTGCCAATGAACAATCTATACTCCTTAGTTATAACAGAAAGGAAGATGGGTATAGACCAGACAGGCCATCCAATAAGAGTTTGAAATAGTTCAGTCCTTTACAAAACCACTCTGAATAAGAACAGAAGGAATAAAACCCAAACTAATTCTTACCCTGCTCTCTAAACTCCTGTTGTTAACTTCCCATGGGCAAATTCACAGAAAGCTGGAGGGCAAGAGGTTCCCAATGCTGCAGTCTGTAGCATGAGGGAGACAGAATATGTGTTTTTGTTGTCAAGATCCATATCCCTTGCTATACAAACTACATTTAGTCTCTAAACTCCCAAAACCCCATGAATAAATGTATGTCTGCAATCTATCTGCACAGATGTGAACAAAGGTTCTTGGTGGAGTCCATTGCCACAGGCTTTGAATCACAGACCTATAAACTGAGAAGACAATATTCATTTTCCCCAAACACTCAACATAACAATGGTGAGACAACAACGAAGAAAGTGGGATTCTAAAATCAATGTAGTGGACATGTTTCAAAGGGACAGGAACAAAATGGCCAGGGTAATCCAGAACAAAATCAACATGGCAGGTCTCCAGATCCAGTGTGAAGCCCTGTTTCTTCATGGGTTTAACATAATGTGAAGATCAAGTCCTCCTTCACTGCCCTTTTACTGGGTGAAAATCTAAAATAGCTTCCCTCACTATAATTCCTAGTGATCCATCAAAACTGTGTCTTCCAGAACCACCCCCCAAGGAGCTTGCTCAGCTTAGACTGTTTATTTCTCAAGGGATAATGATTCTACCAGATGCTACAACCACAAAACCATTAATTAAAATTCTGAGGATAGAATGCAGACACGTTAGGTTCTTCATACCACTGAAGGTACAGACATGAAAGGTCTCAGGGTGACTGACAACAGACGACTGGCTACCTATATTTTAAAGGTCCACAAGGAGTATGTCTGGAACATAGATTCTGTTGGGGTACTTAGTTGCTCCTATATCATATGAACAAGATTACTACAAAGGTGAAATACAGACAGAACAGCAAATCATACACATATTCAGGAGTATCCGAAGAAATAAAGCATGAGAGCATTGTCAGTTGAGATACTAGTTAAGAGCAACAGAAGGACAAACTGAAATAATAGAAGTCACAGATAAAAGCCATGATCATGTGACCATTTGCAACTCTGAGAGCTATTAAGTTAAATATTTGCTTTGATATAATTAGTTTTATATATAAAACAAGTAATTATATTTTATTTATCCTACCACCCTCTTATTTGCTATACATAGTTAATAGTAGCTAGCTTCATATTTGTATATTTAATTTTCAAATACCATCATAAGATCAGTTGGAGAGCTGAGCAGGAGTGTAATATATATTGGCACAGGATATTAGCCCAGAAACTTAGAATACCCAAGATACATTATGCAAAACACAAGAAAACCAAGAAGGATGACCATCGTGTGGATACTTCATTCCTCCTT
>NC_034602.1:35172880-35180631 GCF_900095145.1 Mus pahari | reverse complement strand
TATATATATATATATATATATATATATATATATATATATATATGCACAGAATAATATGGTGGCCATTCTGTACATCATGATGTTTTGGAAATAGGCCTAATATATTTTTAGCTTTGCAAGAAAGCACCACTATGCAAAGTTGCAACATAATTTTTCAATTACTTACTTTCAAAGCTTAGGGAGGGGTAGTGGAGCCAGGAGGATTTAAGGGAAGGTGTTTGGGAGTAAACATGATCAAAATATATTGTTAAATGATTCTCAAACAATTAATAAAATGTTTATTATTAAAAACAATGTTTTATTAATGCCAAGTTGACAAGGCATTACCTGGGCTCTATCAACCACTTTTCTTTCCCTATGTAATAGTAAGCAAGATTCAGCTAAAAGAAGAGGTAACAGAGTGGAGGGACGATGGTGGCAGCCAGCATCACCAACAGGGCCATGGAAGCATGGAACTGCTGAAGGATGTCTGAGAGACTCGCAGAGGTTTTACAGAGAACCACAGCAGTAAAGGACGGCCCTGCGGAATGCTTCTGTTGAAATAACAACAGCAAAAAAGGCAGGTCTTATGAGAAGATGCTTTTTAAAATTGGATACATGGATTTGTAAGGGAAAGATGGTAGGACAGAGAGGTGTGAGAAACAACTAGTGATAATATAGGGATGGAGTGTGGCCGCAATGGACAAAGGAGCATGTCTTTAATGAGTGGGGCAGGTCTTCAGGCCACTAGGAGCCCCACCTCTTCCTGGCAGGACAAGTAGGCCAATGTTGCCACTGAACCTACAGTGAAGCAGCCTTTGCTGCTGCTGCATCTTGCAAGGCTCTCCCTGCCGAGAGAGAGGCCAGAGGGGGGTGGGCATCATAGATTCTCCCCCACTGTCTTCAGGCTGCAGGGATGATAGTTGAACTCTAGGTGCTAGCACACCTGCCAGCGCTGAGGGCAGTGTATGGAAATCTGGAGCTAATACAGGTCCTATTTCTGGACATCTGCCCAACTTCACTGACTCTGAATGAGAGAGATTCATTTTCTGGATTAAGTCTCCTTTAAAGACTTCCGTTATTCCAGGCTGCCGCAGGAGGCCATGTTGGTGACCACAGTCTGTGCTGCCACCTGAGGTCATGTTGGTGTCCATTGTTCATGTTGCCACTGCAAGCCATGGCAATGACCATGATCCATGCTCCTCCTTTGGACCATGTTCATGTTGATATCGGTGGTCAGTGCAACCACACGCCAAGTAGATTCTGTGGTCTGTGTTGCCATTGGAGCGGGGCAGGGGTTGGATCATGTTGATGTTTGTGGTCTGTGCAGCCTCTTCAGACCAGGTTGGTACCCTGGACCTAAGTTGCCACAGAAAACCATGTGGAAGTTCTTAATCCATGCTGATGCCAGCTACTCTGGTCAAGGAAGCTGCTTCTGTAATGGTGTTAGACACATAGCTGAGAATGAGAGACCTTGAAAGCTTCTGTGACAGCTTCCACTCCCTTCTATGAAAGGAAGCAGTTCAGATAGGATCTTGGTGAGAGTCCTTAAAAAAACATTGACAGGGATGCTGAGGGATAGCTCTTCATGACTGATGGCTCCTAGCAGGAGGTTTAAAGAAGGACTTAGTTTTGTTTACGGGGCTGGCCACTGGGAGCTTGGCTATGTTCCAATGACAATATGGGCAACACAGATCGGATTTAGTGGGCTTTTTTCTTTCATTTGTGTGTGGGGGGGGGAGGGTGTGTGTGTTTAGGGTTGGTATGATTTTCCTGGGGAGGGGATGGGAGGCTGGTGTACAAAATTCCCAATAATTAATAAAAGGGTTATGTCAGGGGCCAAAAAGCAGAGGTCATGTGGGGGTCAGAGGACATTATTGCTTGAACTTGATGTTATAATGCACAGGTTCAGACACTCTATGTGACTGTTGGCATGAGCTGCCAGATACTTAAGGTCATCCTAGACTCTCTCACACAAGCTGAGCATCTGATCACCTCTCCCTTTGTGTGTGGCCCCAGGCCAGATCTTGGCTTTGATGTTGATGCCTCTCAGGTCTGTTGTGGTTTCCTATGCGGTGCATTTATTCCGGGAGATGTTAGTCAGAAGAAACTTTAAAAATATGTGATCGATGTTCAAATATTTTGATTCTGAGTTAGAGACATTTAGTGATGAGTACTATAAAACTCTAAAGCTTTTTGTTCACACCTGTTCAGCGACGACTCATATTGGAGTACTAGCAGAATGTGTGTTATCTCTCCCAACCTCGTCACAATCTCTGGAATACATCAGGCGACCCGTAAATATTTTGAATGGAATGGAATGGAGCAGGGTGGGATGGATTGTTAAACCCATTTTAACACCATGAAAATATAGAAACACCATGGGTTTTGGATTTAGGGTCTTCCATTATATACCTGTTAAGCTAATATCGAATATACTACTAGTTATACTATTGACCCTCATGATTTGGGTTCACCTTCCGGCTCACCCATTTACTAATGATTTCACATTGGAGGAGCTTCTCTCTCCTTTTATTAGCCATTTCTTCTTCTATAAAATCAGAGTGCTAACTTACCCATGTGCAAAGCTATTGTGAAGTCTGGGAGGTTCAGACTCAGAAAGCACTTAGAACAGTGCCCGACAAGTGGCAAGTGTTCAATAACTATATTTTAAATCACATAACAATCCTCACTCTCAATTTCCTCATCTAGAAAATTCATTTATGACAATTGTTATGCCAGTTTCCTAGCGCTGCAAAAATTGCAGAACAAACACATTCAAAGGATGTTAGCAGAAGGTCCACTCATGAGCGACTTTGATCATTTTCTATTTCCCTTTCTTCCCAGTTATTACTCATCAGCAACACAAACCCAGAAGCTTCATGATTCTGCAACATGGAAACCACATTTGTTTTAAGGATATATTAGGATCTGATGAGACTGTACACACATGTGAAGTGTTCTTTGTACAGCTAAGGCCAGAAAATATCTATTTTTTCCTTCTTTTCCTTTAGCTGTATTAGGAGACTTGAGACCTGAACTAAAGAAAGACTAAGACACTGTCTTGGGGGCAGTTAGTCTTAACTGGTAACATGATTAGTTTCAGAATCAACTAAGACAAGGGCCTCTAAGTGGGTTTATGAGGGTATTAAATGAGCAGGACAGATCTTCCGCCAGAATTGATATCAACTTCTGGCACCGGCTCACATATGGAGAAGTCCAAAGGAATATGAGGTCTCTGTTGCATGGATCCGTTTTTCTTATAGCCGAGTTTCCTACAGTTTCTGCAAGTACCCTTCCCTGACATCAGAACTGAGCATCTTCAGTCTTCTAACGGAAACTAAAATCCAGTGGCTCTCCAACCTTCCAACCCATCCACATCCCGCTAGGACTTCTGAGACAGTCAGCCTCATGCACAGGGCAGCTGCCAAGCACTCAGTTTCTCTGGTGTGCAGCTTGCCTTTTTGAACAGCCCCTCCCAGACTATGTAGCATAAGCCAGTGTCATCAATCCCTTGGTATTGTATACATTCACTCTATCAGTCAGTTCCCTCTGGGGAACCCTGATTAATCAAACCTCTCTCCTGAGCACACATCTTTAGAATAAACCCTTAGTTTATACCTTCGTCCTTTGTTTCTGTACTTGTTTACTGAGAGCTCTAACAAGTCCTATGACTTTGGTTTTTTTTGAAATTAGGTAAAATTTCAAGGCCTAAAAGTATTCAGAATAATCAAAATAGTCCTGCAATTTTCTGGTAAGTCATAAACAACACAGTTTCTGAAGTCTAGACAATTAGGTAACCCCTAAACCACAGACCATATATTTTCAAATGCGATGAATCCTTAAGAAAATGGAAGGTGATATTTTCACTGAAGATTTATACACATAATGAGGACATAAATAGCAGCAAGTTATCCTGACTAAACAAATATATCTATGTTTGTACTTCCCACATTTTTTTAACTTTGCCTTATTAATTCACTGAAAAGGCTTTTATGTATTGGATTTCAAACTTAAAAAGTTATGTTTTCAAGACGAAGGATGTAACTCAGTGGTAGAGCACTAGTCTGTAACTCATAATTCTCTGAGTTCAATCCCCCTACACGCATGTCCATGCACACACACACACACACACAAATCCATACATGTCATGTATGTACATAGTATGTATGTATGTATGTATGTATTTATGTAAAATTACTTTCTGCTTACTTCTTTGCTTACTATCCCACCAAGCACTGCCTTCCCATCAACAAGTCTGTCGCCAAAAACAAGCAGTGATTCGGACTGGCTCATGACTTGATTGGGAAAACATGACAGAAGTTGGAAAGGAAAATGCCGAAACCAAGTTCTGATCATGTTACTGTTTTACTTAAAACTCGGGTTCACTCATCGATGCAAAAAGTCTTTTCTCCTGCCTTCTGTGATGTGGAGAAGCCTCATTTCCAGGCCAAGCTCATCTCATGTACCACATTCTTTATCAGCCCAATAGCCTGCTTTTTCCTGAATGTATGCTCAACCTCAAACCACCAATCTCTATTTATACATTGATTCCTTCCAACTACCTTGTGTTTACCTCCCAGTGTACCTGGCATCCTAGTAGGAATTGTGCTATGCAGAATTAAAATGTAACAACTCTATTATTAGAGCAAGGATGATATTATATTTGATTTTGATACACCTTACTGGAACCTGTATATAGTCTTACACATATTATCTGTTAAGTAAGTATTTATTCTTTCATTTCATGATAGAACCGGCTTGAAAAGGAATCAAAGGTATAAGAAATAGTGTTAATTAAGGACAAAAATCTAAAGTAATAAATTAAATAAGTTCAAACATAATTCAAAGAAAAAGCTTAGGTCTAAAACATACTAAACTAAAGAAATTAAATAAAATAACTAACAAACCATAAATAACAAGTATGATGTTAATTTTATTGTTATTTTGTGTGGTTGAAATGTGATTGCTGTCTCCCTTGGCGAAATGAAAATACTAACTAAATATAACAATTTCAATGAGGTTGCACTATGTAAATAGCATTGATTTTGATGCTGTTGTTTGCATTAGAGTAAATCACTGTTAGAAAATAGCCATCCAAGTCAATGGTTCTAATTTAAAACCTAATTATTTTAATTATTTCCTGAAGCCATGACATTATACTCTATTCATATGTCCCAAGGAAACATACCAAGTTTATATATGTACATATTATGCTACACTGCTAGATAAATGTCGAAGTTTCTGCTCACTGCTTTCTGCTTGGATGGGCCCTGCTTCTCATCTAATGGCAGCACTCCCTGCCCACTCTTACCTGAATGTCTTTATGGAAAGCTTCTTGTCACTCCCACAGCTGGATCCAACATCTGTACTTATACCAACATTTATTTCATGTGAACGATCTCACAGGTCAACTCAAGGCAACATGAAGTTGATAGGACTCATAAGTTTGTGAGGGTGTTGAGGGCTACCCATGAGAACAGATGGGTAGCAGCCCAGATCAGTCGACATAAACTGGCATAGCGATTTTAAAGCAAAGCTAGAAGAGCTATCCTTTGTAGTTACCAATTCACTGATACTGAAGACTTATGTCAGCCCCAAGAGAAAAACACTACCTCTACCTGTCCTTAAGCAAAGGGACACAACATCAAATGTGGGTGCCTAGTGTAAATAGCACAGGAAATGAGGTCTTTGCATAGATATCGAAGTACTCTGATGTCTTGTGGTGAAATCAAATGCAGATTCCTGTTCCCATGAAATGTTCACAACTTTGGGGGAGATAAGAGCCTGCTGGCAACATCCTAATTCTGAACTCATCAATGGCAGGATGAGGGGAAGTCTCTCATCCTTTCTCATCATTGAGCACCTAAGAGAAGGAACTGTATCAGAAAGGAATAACTAAGTGTTAATGTCATAGAAGATTCTGAGGCCTCAAGACTAAAAGGAAGGGAACAGGTAAGCCAAAGTCCAAATCATTACTGTAATCTCAGTCCTATTTATGCAAATCATATGATGACAGTGGAGAAATCATCCACATAAGGACACAAGGGTTAAGGACCACTGTTTTGTTGTTGGTTTTTTGTTTTATTTTATCCTCCACCTTTATCCTTTTGTGAGGTTTTATTGGTTTCTCTTGGTGTTCTGAAGACAAGGTTTCACATAGTCTAGGCTGATTTTGAACTTCCCATGTAGCCAGAGATGATCTGGAACTCCTGGTCCTCCTGTGTCCATCTCTCAAGTGTTGGTGTTGCAGATGTGTGCCACTACATCACACTGTTAAAGCCAATCACATCTTAAAGCCAATTGTAGACTAGGAGCAGGAATGTGTGGGTACAAATCAAGAGGCAATTCCAGTCAATGAGAGGACAACAGGAAGAATTTCCAGTCATTAGCTGCTCTAGATGGTATCAAGTCATTCTCACTGGAAGAATGTAAGAAGCTGGGTCTCACCAACATGATGCTAATCTCTGGGCTGGACCTGAACATGAACTTCCAGGAGGAAATAATAGAGATTAAGTAGGTATGATTCACCCAGAAAGAAGAAAGTCCATGTGGTTGAGGTCACAACAAAATTTATTTGTACTCATTAGGAAGAGCGTATTAACCTCAGAGTGGGTCACACACCTTGATGAAATTGTTCTTTTATAACCAAGCATGTTCAAGTGGAGTTTAACTATACCACAAGGCTGGCTTACTCTAGATAAAATTAGAAAAATCCCTTGTGTCTACATGTACATATTTCAATATTCTTTTAAAATTAAACTTTGCAATAAATTATTTATGTTTGTGATTTCAGTGATGCTAGTGTAGTTGCTAGCAACAGTGACATAACATACACTGAGTCTCATCAACTGGTAAACATATAACCAAGATCCCTCTACCCATGGATTTTTATTCACAGATTCAAGCAATCACAGATCAAGAAAAATTTGAAAACTATATTCTAACTATGGACATATATTTTTCCTATCATTGTTTCCTTACACAAACAACTATTTAGATGACATATACATTGAACTAGGTATTGAAAGTATCTAGTGGTGGTTTAATTAAGGAAAGGTATTCATAAATTATAAACAAATACTGCCCTATCTTAGACATAAAATACTTAAGATATTGCAGACTTTTTAAAAATCTGTACAAAGATCCTAGAACCAATTGATCCATAATGAGGGTCAACTGAAATAAATTCATTAAATTCTTATACAACACTGTAAGTATTATTATCACTACTTAATATATGAGAAATTTAAACAGCAAGATTAATTATCTTGCTCTAGCTACTAGGTCATAACCAGGATCATACCCACAACCATGGGTCTTTTATCTGTTTTCTAAATTCTCAAACTGCATTAGCTAGTGGAATAGGGATTTTTAGAGAATTTCTTGGTTAGCATTGACAAGCATGAGGAACTGGAAACTTCTCTATAGTGACTTTAGGGTATCTCCAAATATATTACTCAGCTTGGTGCATAATTTTTAAAACCATTGGACTGAAAGGATTCTACTCTCCCTGAGTTAATTAATTTCTACCTGCTGAAACTCATACACAGAGCACTCAAAAGATGGTTCTTTTGCAGAAAACATATGCATATGCTTTATCTTTGAATTGTGCCCAAGAGGCATGGACCCTAACTGGTCACATAGACCTCCATGATTCATTATCTCTGTTCTTTAATGCTTCACAATACTTTCTAAAAAGAAGAGGAAAGGAAAGATGAGAGAAGAGTAGAGAAGAAAGGAAAGGAGAGGAGAGGAGAGGAGAGGAGAGG
>NC_034602.1:35164156-35172465 GCF_900095145.1 Mus pahari | reverse complement strand
AGTGACTTTATCTTCTGGATCACAACTTACCTCCAAGGAACTCACTGGCAAAATGAGGCTGAGGTAAGGTGGTGAGGGCAAGACTGAATCAAGAGAAAGAAGTAAGAAGGACTTTAAAAGATATGGAGATAAGGAAGAGAAGGGGAGGACATGTGGCAGGTACAGAGGAAAGAAAGGGATGAAGAGGAGAAAGACAAAGGACAAAAAGACAGATGTGCAGAAAGACAACCATACAGATATTCATGGGAATATGATGGGATATATTGAATGCTAAATGTCAGAAACCCCAGAGAGTAAAGAAACATAGATCCGCTTACATAATGCCCCTAACTATAATGGTGCCCCATTCTACTCCCTCTCCTGTCATTTGCCAAAACTACAAAAACACATGAGCCAAGGATCTTGAAAAGAACCCAGACTTCATTCCAAACCCGCCATATGCTAGACTTGAAAGCATGCTCTCTAGCATATGCGCCCTTTGGCAGCTGAATTACAATTGTCACGTGGAAACGTTAAGCATAGTTGAGATTGGTGCTTTTTTTTTCTTCAGAAATTTCCATAGGTTTTCTAAGATTTATAAATTTCACTGGCATACCCTGGTCTTCTTTGGTGCACTTCTCAGTTTGTAGACCATGAGGTTAGAGTGTTTCAAGTTAAAAACAAAACAAAACACCCCCCCCCAAAAAAAACAAAAGATCTCCTTATAAAATGTATAGTAGAAAACATTTATCAATATTGAACAGAGATATTTAGAAGTTTAGAACTGAAAGGGGGGAATTCTCCAAATGGTTTTAATTTTCAAACACTAAAAACAACTACACAGAGGCCACATTTTCTAAGGAATTCATGTTAGATTTCATTGTTTTTGTTTTGCTTTGTTTTGTTTTGTTTTGTTTTTTATGTTCCTGAGGTCCTAAATAAGGTGAACTGACAATACTGTGTTCAAACTAAACCAGGAGAGTGTATAACAAGCCACTGATGCCGGACGTCATGGCGAATGCCTTTAATCCCAGCACTTGGAAGGCAGAGGCAGGCAGACTTCTGAGTTCGAGGCCAGCCTGGTCTACAAGGTGAGTTCCAGGACAGCCAGGGCTATACATAGAAATCCTGTCTCAAAAAAAAAAAAAGAAGAAGAAAGAAAGAAAAAAGAAAAAGAAAAAGAAAAAACAAGTCACTGATATCCACTTACACTTGGTAACCAGTTTTCAAAATAAAATTTTAATGCCCTATGTCAGTGGTTGTCAACCTGTTGAATCACAACCCCTTCAAGGGTCAAATAACCCTTTACAGGGTTTTCCTAAAACTATCATAAAACATGTATGTTTATCACTATGCCTAGCAGTAGTAAAATTACAGTTATGAAGTAACAATGAAAAAACTTATGGTTGGTGATCACAAGAACATAAGGAACTGTATTAAAGGGTTGAATATTAGGAAAGTTGAGAACCACTACCCTGTATGGTTCCATCCCATCTCTTAGTGTTTGTTCTCCCATTCTATCTCCTCTTCTTCTCCCTCTCCCTTCTTCCCTCTCCAATTCTTTATTTCCATATCCACCAGCTAACCTCAATATGCCAGACTAAATATGCAAATAACAGAGAATGTTTGTTTATGGCTT
The DNA here is from genome assembly GCF_900095145.1 of Mus pahari. Lineage (NCBI taxonomy): Eukaryota > Metazoa > Chordata > Mammalia > Rodentia > Muridae > Mus > Mus pahari. The sequence continues at coordinate 35,170,847 of NC_034602.1, read as the reverse complement.
GATCTTAAAGTGCATCTCCAATCAACTTCCTGAAGAGGTAATATCATATTTTAAACTACAAAACTACAAAATACCCATAAGCTGCATTGATGTATTCATAATGCAATGTCAGATTGAAATTTTAATTATGAAAGATATAGATATTATTAGAAATATTAGTGAATTTTCAGCCTCTCTCCCCAAGTCTCAGAAAATTTCTTAGAAGAGGGGCAGAAAGATTTTAGAACCAGAGATCAGGGAGAACTGAGATGTGATAGTGTCTTCTGGACATGACGGGACCATTGGGCTCATGAACTGACAGCAGCTATGGTCCCTGCACAAGATACACCAAAGATCAAGCCAATCATGGATAGGTAGGTGCGCACAAAGCCCCACTCCTAGCTGAAGAACTTTTGACAGAGCTGCCAGGGAGTAGAGAGTTGGTTTTTGCTAGGGGTGTGGCCTCTGAGAGTTGGACAAGTTTCAGTGAATAGTCCTGCATCCAGGTGCATAGAGGCAGCTTTAATTTGAATCAGTGGGTGTTGGCTTTCTAGAGCAGTGTGGCCTCCAGAAGTTGGCCATGCAACCAGCTGTACAAGGAATACTTCAGTTAGACTCAGTGGACAAGCTATTAGAAACCACGATGACATGAAGAGGGGTTGGAAAGAGGAAGTGGCGTGTGACAATGTTCAAACTTCATTATACACATGTATGAAATTCTCAAACAATGAATAAAAATATTATATACTATAAAAAGAAAAATTGGTGACATTATAAAATTCTATTACATATAATACCAATATTATTTTCTTATTTCTGATCATTATACTAATGCTGATACTAATCTTGTTAACATAAAGGGGGTGGCAGAGATAAGATAATTTAAAGAAACTATTTGTGTTATTTTTTTGTTGCTTTTATCTAGATCTAAAAGTACTTAAAAACAAAACACTAATTTGAGAATGCTCCTTTAATTTTGTTCTGAAATCATATCTAGTGTACATGTTCTACAGATGAATGTCTGAGACACAGTATTAAAAAAAATAGTCAAATAGAACATTGATTTCTTGGAGAATTTGTAACAACAAGAAAATGTAAATAAAAATAAACAGTAGAGGATGTCGAGAAGCACCATAGGAATCATTCATATGAACAACTATTCGGGCAAGCAAAAGTCAGGAAGGAACATGAAGGCATCATCAAATTTCCCTTATTGTCTAAAGCTTGGTTTCTTTATCAACTTAATTGTGGTAACCTCAGTGTTCATAGGAGAAAGAATAAGAAACTGTGACTCCAACCCTAGCCCAGATCACATATCCTGTGCTCTGGGCTAGCCTGTTAAGTATAGGTCTCACCCTTTATTAAAGAAAGCTACACTGTACATCAGACTGAGACAATTACAGAAAGCTATAACTGACCCAACTTCACAGAACAACATACCAGTGGGTGCCCATCTACTACACTTAATATTCAAGGAAAAGTCCTGGACGAGGATGCAAAACGATTGGGTAAGAGCAGGAGAACCAGGATAGCTGCTGAGATAGTGACCTCTGTATCTGAAAAAGAAGCTGTTCCTATATCTCAACAGCATGGCTGCCTAAATAAGACCTGCATAATGACAACACTGGCTGATGTGACATTGTGGAAGGGGAAAGTCTTGTGGATCCCTACCTCTAAAGGAAGAGCTATAGGAAACTAATGGTGGCGGAGAGAGGGAGAATCAGTAACCTCTGGAGACGAGCCCATAATTGTCTCTCCAATACCAAATACTCAGCTCTAAAATCATATGCATTTGAACAATCCTAAGGGGACTCAGCAAGCTGTATTTACATACGTAATTGTTTAAGTGTATGTGTATAAAGAAAAAGAGGCCAAGGAAAACAAAACAAAGAATTGTTGCAAGCAGTTGTGTTTTCAAAGTATATAAGCTTCATAACATTTATGTGCTTTTAAAAAGTAAATATAATTCCACTTTAGTTGTTCATCCCCTTAAAGTTATATTCTTACTATGCTTTGACTTTACTAGCAACAATCTTTCCAGAAACACTATTTTCCAGGAATATAATCCTTGTCGCTGGCAGGAGTTATCATTTCCAGAAGGATGGGGTAGCATGTAGAAATGATTTTTTTTCTGCAATGAGCTGCATTTAAGACCATTTTGCATAAAGAGGTTTTATGTGTGTAATGAAAACAAACTTGCTATTTCTTAGAAAAAGACTCCAAAATGGCCCCTAGGACAAACAACCATTTAATAAGAGCTAAGTTCATCTAATATCTCTGAATCCCCAGGGAAATTTTTTACTTGTCCTTCATATTATATCTATTATCACATTTTTACATTCAATATTCCTACCACCATAACCATTTTAATGGGAATAAAATTAGATTCTGCCTTCACATAAGTAGCAGACAGTGTGAATCAAAAGCCCAACTCTGATATAACTGTCTTCAAAGCCACAACAGTGTCTTTGTGACAAGAAGCCCAAACTCATCAATGTCTGAAACCTTTAAAGACAGATTCAAGAAGATTTCCCCTAGGGAATACTTGAGTGTTTCCAGAGATCTTCAGTCTGATGTGCTGATGATATTGTTTGTCTTGAGTATGTCAAGGTGAGCTGAACCTTGGCTGGGTGTGCAAGTGAGCCACTCAGTTTTCTGTGTAAGAAATCCTAAGAAATCAAGAAAGCTAACACGTCTCCCAGTCTTCCACAGTCACAAGCATCCCATTTCCGGGCAGGTGACATTTAAACATTGGCTTGAGAGATGAGTTGAGTAGCCAGACATAGTTGTGTTGGCAAAGAGAATCCTATATGTAAGGGACAGAAGCATCAACAGAAAAAAAAAACTGCAGAAAGTGAAGGGACTCATTACATCTAACAGTGTGCATGAGCAAAGCATAGAAAACCAAACATAATTTGCACTCTTAGAAACCACAGTCTAGGCAAGGAGGCTTTCACCTGAGATGGATGGGTTACAAAGTAAATAGAAGTCTTGATTCTCTGCAAAATAACTTTTGAACATTGTCGTACCTCCTCACCAGTCTGTTCCCACCTATTTCTAGTTCTACACTATTAGGCAATTCCAAAAAGAAAGAGAGAGAGAGAGAGAGAGAGAGAGAGAGAGAGATTGAGAGAGAGAGAGAGAACTGCCTAATCCTGATTAGTAATCTCTTAAATTGCAGAGGCCCAGGACATCTGCTACAAAACAATGACTGCCCTCTAGACATGACAGAAAAGCAATATTGATGAAACCTCAATGGTGTGTGTGCCTGAAAAAGATCTACATAATGACCGCAACTGATACGCCAACCTGGACAGAAGAACTTCCACAAAGCCCAACCCCAGAATATGAACGTGTAACATGTGGTGTGTAATGCAAGTGGGAGACATTAGGGTTTTCCAGATTCCACCTCCCACGCTGGTGTTCTAATCTCAAGTGATCAGCCTTGAACACATGCACCTATGGGTGAAGCTAAATGGACTCAGTAGATTGTAATACATGCATGTGTGTGTGTGTGTGTGTGTGTGAGAGAGAGAGAGAGAGAGAGAGAGAGAGAGAGAGAGAGAGAGAGAGAGGGCATAGACAGAGACAGAGAGAATATTTAAGTAAAAAAGGTTCATAAATTTGGGAGGAAGGGGAACATGGGATGAGCTGAAAGGAAAATTGGAGGCAGTAGTCATGTAGGTGCCACCCTCATGTATGAAGTTCTTAAATAAAATGAATTAGAAAAATGCTTTCTAATTTTCAATATGTGTTACATTAAAAACTCACTGGTTAATTATATATTTATAGGAGAGCTATCATATAAAACTCATGAGCCTAAAAATTGAGCCTGTGATAAAGAAACCTGATTCTAGTTAGCACATTTGCCAATTTTACTTTGAATAAAAACTACTAAGGACCCTTTACCATGTGTTGAGCCACACAGAGCACTGAGCAGAGGGGAGTGTCACTATTACCACTGATGACTACTATGCACTATAAACCATAACAATTAATGCTAATTGAATGCTCTGTCTGAATCACACCCAGATATTATTATATTTCACTGATATTCTCATTGGATCTTTGCAGTATGAAGAAGATGCTAGAATTATCCATCTTCTTTTGGAAGAAGAACCTGAAGCATGGAATTGTTACATAACTTTGCTAAGAATACCTGTATGTGAGAAGAGCCAAGAATCTTCCCTGTATGTGTCTGGCTGAAAGCTTAACTGTGTAGTTGACATGGTAACTATTGTAAATGTGCTATGCTTTGTTCTCTGTTGATTTTGTTATTCACTAAGTATGGTCAGTTAGGAAGACATGGTGGGATAAAGGAGAAACAGAGACAGAGAACCAATCTTAGTGCTCTAGCCATACATCTCACCAAGATAACAATGTGAAGATAATGGGAGAATCTGTCTGATGGCATGAATCCTCCTTGAATTCTATATGCTGGGAATGCCAGTTGGATCTCATGACTCTGGAAGTATGCTGTGGAAAGTCAAACAACATAGGTCCAGATACACAACTCAGGTGAGATAACTTAATTCTACTCACTGTCTTTTGAGGGTCCCACTTTCACACTTGTGCCTTTGCACTATGTATTCTAATATGTTAAGAGAGTAACTTGTTCTGGAGAAAAGGCTAGTTTTAGGAAATGTTACCATAAGCTCTTTGTTTTCTCCTATGTTGTGAATATGCGTGGGCAGTGCTGCCCTCCAGCTGGTTCCTGTCAACTTTGGGGAAGGTGAGTTGGTTCTGTAGAAGCGAGTCTACCATAAGAACACCTTAAGTTTTCCTTTCCCTGTAATGACAGCATAATCTTGCCATCAAGAATGTCTGAGTTGAGGTATGGTGGAAGTATTTGCTAAATTGATAATGATGAAGGACAACTGAGACGTTTTAATATTCTGGTTCTGGTATATTTAAATATGACTCATGTTTGTATTCAACTTTAAGAATGGAGGAAAGAGTGGGTAGAAAAGAAAAGTGGGGGGAAAAGAGCACATAAGAAAAGATGGAGAAAATGAAATGCATTGGCTAAGTTCAAATTTGTGACCAGTTCAAAATCTCAGACAACCTCTCCCTCCCTTAATCAACTTCTGTTCTTTCTTTGTGTCCTCATCTTCCTGGAATGAATCTATTAAGCAACCACTCCCTGTGGGGAATCCCAAGAACACTCGCTGGTAATTGCACACAATTGTTCAATGAAGAATGTCTTCTATGATGGCTTAGCTAAAATAAGGAGTATATATACCATCATTTAAGCATACATAATTTGGAAAGAGGGAAAGAGACAGCTGGAAGGGTTACTTGAAGCCAGACTGGGAAGCATAAAATACATGGAGACCTTGCATTTGGCATTAGGAAAAATGCTATATTAAGCACAGTTCTCATAGACACAAAGCAGAACCTGACTCTTGTTAGTTTAAAGTAGAACATTTCCTTATCAAGGGATTATTTAGAAGATATAGAATTTCCTGGAGCCTGGACAAACAGAGTTTGAAAATGGACTGTAACAAGATCTCAACATTACCTTTATATACCTATTGGGGGTCTATTAGCTAAGTTACTCAGGATACCAAGGTAGGAGGGTTGTTTGAGATTAGGTCAAGGGGCAGCCATCATTGTAACAGTTATAGTAACAATTAAAAAGCCTAGTTTGGTCTGAAGGTGTTTGCAACCCTGTAGGAAGAACAAGTAAATCAACCAATCAGAGCCCCCAGAGCTCCCATGGACTAAACCACCAACCAAAGAGTGCACATGGAGGGACCCACGGCTCCAGCTGCATATATAGCAGAGGATTGCCTTATCTGGCATCAATGGGAGGGAAGACCCTTGGTCCTGTGGAGGATACATGTCCCAGTGTAGAAGAATGCTAGGGTTGTGAGGGGGGGGTGAGAGGGATTGGGGGGTTGCAAAGGGAAAATGGTGAAGGGAATAACATTTGAAATGTAAATAGATAAAATAATCAACTGGAAAAAAAAGTCTAGTTGGTAAGAGCACTGCTGCCTAGGAGCCCAGCTGCCACATGAAGTTAGGAAAATTTAGAGACGAGGGGAGGTAGAATATCCTGTTTGTTTAGTCTTCTGCCTCATTTCCTCTTTCCCAAGTTGAAATCATAAATTGCAGCTGTTACAGCTGTAAGACTGTTCTACATATGAAGTCTGAAGTCTTGAGTCCTGGAACAATCTGTCACTAGCCATTTTTCTTGGTCACCCATCACCCCTTCTATCATACAAGTTCTCTGTTTGTCCAAGGGCATTCTTCTACCTCAGCTTTTTTCTGCACCCAGAAACTGTAAGAATAAAGAGGAAAAGAATGATTAAATAGTCTCAGCTCCCTTAGACACCTAAAACATTCTGAGAACTCTGTTCACGGTCATCAGTGTTTAGTTACTGCTGGAAAGGACTCTAGCATGTCGAGGGCAGTCTCCAGAGACACCCCTGCAAGGCCTAACACCAACTGTTCCTCCTCTGCTATCCTGAAAACAGTCCAGCTGACAAGCTAAGCTTCTGTTTTCCACACTATAAAACCGAAGTAAGGTTATCTGCTTTGCAGAACTAACATAAAGATCAAAGTCGATATCAATGTGTTGTAGAGAAACTGAAACTTAGCCGGGCATGGTGGCCCACGCCTTTAATCCCAGCACTCGGGAGGCAGAGGCAGGCAGATTTCTGAGTTCGAGGCCAGCCTGGTCTACAAAGTGAGTTCCAGGACAGTCAGG
>NC_034602.1:35156797-35164111 GCF_900095145.1 Mus pahari | reverse complement strand
GAGAGAGAGAGAGAGAGAGAGAGAGAGAGAGGGAGAGAGAGAGAGAGAAACTGAAACTTAAGTGATAAAATAACTAGGTTAATACAATACTAATCACGGGTGCTATGTCCTTTGCCCCTAACTTACCAGGCCATTCTGTTTCTCATCTCATACTAAGCAACTCTCATGTACTCTTTCATAGTACCTTTTAAATCTTGAAACTCATGGTTGAAATTTCATATACTTTTTTTTTTTTTTAGAAGTTGCTATTAATATGCTGACACTGGAGTCGATGTAACTTGGAACCTTATCCAAGAAAGTTAATCTTTTTGTTTTCTTTATAAAGAAACTCCTGTGTTTATCTGTATCAGCCCCAGCGAGGAAGGGGTCCGTGGGGCTTCAGAGTGCTTACCGAAACTGCCAACCAGTTGACCTTATTGAAAGCTCTGGGGCTTCTGCAGTTCTCCCACTCTTCTGTGCACCATAACCCTCAGTGGGAAAAGTCCTAGTCAGACTCTCTGAATTATTAATCTCATCATGACATCAAATACCCTCTAGATGAAAAGGACAAGTGGACCCCACAAGACTCTAAGGGAAGACCAAGAGGCAGAAATACCGTCTGGTCCGTAATCAGTATTTTTCATGCTTGGCTCCTAAGTATAGAACACACTGTTCTTAGACATGTCACTTGTAAGAGGCAGCAGGTTAAAACACTTCTGCTTCCTTTCAGAAACTGATAGAGAGAAAAGGCATTAAATGACTGCCAACTTCCAGTCCACAACAGCACACCAAATTAAAATGAGTTTGTGTTTTGAGTTCATGGGAACTGGAGCACAAGAAAGAGATCAAGGTCTTTCTATTTTCTGTTTTCCCTTCATGGACCAGGCGTTGAGTCAGGAAGGATCAAAATCTGCTGCAGGGTAGAAAGTTACTGACACATGGAAAATTCCAGTTGTGAAAGGTCCATAGGAAATACATCTGTCATAGTCCCGATGACTTGGCAAGGTTCTGAAGCAAGTTCTTAGTAAGAATAACTTCTGAAAGAATAGATTTATCTTTCAAGCAGGGACCAAAAAAAAAAAAAAAAAAAAAAAAAAAAAAGAAAGAAAAAAAGCAGGACAAAAGATCACAATTCAAAAGGGTTGAGCTTTGGAGCTTTGAGCTGTCTTTGAAAAGCACTTTCTAAATGCAGGGAGGGCACACTGTAATATATATGCACATCTACCAGAGAAGAAACTGTCTACTACTTAAGCCACACATGGGGTCTGGGGCACTCTCTCAGGCTTATTTATCATACCTCACTTCTCTCACACTAGACAAAGAACATGTGTCTATTGCTTCTTTTCTTTTGAGATAATTGATACTAATAAGATACACAGTGATTAAGGTCAACAGTGAAAATTCAAATCCAGATTTGTCTGGATTTAAAATCCTTAAGAAATGCCCTATTTAGCTGCAGAGCCCTGTGAACCAACAGCTAATGCCAGAGCATACAGTTAAGAAGAAAAGATCTGATCTGGGATAAACAAGAATATTTGCAGCTCAGGAACCTGAACCTCGTTTTGCTCAGGACTAAGGGCTTTCTTGGGATGCAAAAATCCTTTTTTTTTTTTTTTGGTTTTTCAAGACAGGGTTTCTCTGTATAGTCCTGGCTGTCCTGGAACTCACTTTATAGACCAGGTTGGCCTCGAACTCAGAAATCCACCTGCTTCTGCCTCCCGAGTGCCGGGATTAAAGGTGTGCACCACCACGCCCGGCGGGATGCAAAAATCTTAATGCTGTCAGGATGTACTTAAAGAGGTCTTTCCCCCATGGGTAAATAGAAGGCAGGAACTGAACTAGATCTAGTAGAAGTCAGGAGTTTATCCTAGACAGATAATTGTTCAGAAAGACATGATATTAAGAAGAGAACTGAGGGATGGATTGAAGATCCTGAGAGCAGCCGTTCTGTGCCTCAGAATGAGGACTGGAAAGAGGAGCATAGAGAGGAAGGAAAATGGAATAAATTACGTTTCATTTTACCTTGAAGGTTATGATTCTAAAGTTGAAATCTACCCAATGCAGAACTACATTACAAACTGACTAAAAAGATTTAGAAATGGACAAAGATTTGATAGCTATCTCTTAGAGGTTACCCTGCATCCCTGCCTGAAGGAAAAAGTAAACATTGAACCCGTACTCATGACCTTAATATACATGACCTGATTTGGAAGCAGAGTTGTGATATATGCAACTAGTGAAAATGAGGACAGGGTAGTGTATGGTGGGTTTTGAATCTTATGAGTAGTATCTTTAAATGAATATAGTCACAGGTAGCCAGACAGGCATAGGGAACTCCACATGACAAGGAAAGCTAGGATTAGAATTATACAATTGCAAGAAGGTTACTGGAAAGCCACTGGAAGCTGGGAAAAGCACTAATTCATTGGCACTGGCATTGGCACAGTCATCATTTTGATGTAAAGCTTCCAGCGTGAGGAAGGATGAGTCAGTACAGTTCTATCACCTGGAACTCTCTGTCCACAGTATTTTGTTACTGCAGCCCTAGGAAGCTGACACAGTAACCAAACTGTATCAAAATAGACTTTTGCTACAAACAGACTAGAAGGACATAGAACATAATGTAAATGGTCTGCTGAACTATATGAGGTGTCAAATTCCTTGAATCCCAGTACTCAGGAGGCAGAAGCACACAGATTTCTATGAGTTTGAGGCCCGTAAGATACTGAGTTTCAGGAAAGCCAGTGCTATATAGAAAGGACCTGTCTGAAGTCCCACCTCCCAATAAATACCATAAAATAAATGGTCTGCTTAGATAGAGAGAGCAGACAGTAAGCCAGTCTGTTTTTCAATGAAGTATCTAACACATTTAGTAGCATCCAAGGGATGACCAATAAGCTAAGATTCTGAAGGAGCTTTTCTCTTGCCCAAAGCCACACAGGTAGGCAGTCCTAGAACCACAGATTCAGGGCATGCCACTTGAACCATAAAATGAATTGTCAGCTTTTCTCCCACTCCGTTTTCCTAAAAGGAGTGACTCTTAAGTCAAGTAAGGTCACTGCCCCCATGAACACGTGGGCGGAACCCACAGCCAGGTGAAGGCACAAGAAACCAAACCTTGAGGTGTTTGGGCAGAGCTATGGAGAGGATATGCAGAGGACCTCTACACAGTGCTCAGTCACCAAGCTGGGATCGGGACTTGTTTTCTGGCTTCTCTTTAAGCTCTGAAGCCCACCAGGAGGCATAGACAAAGCAGGCTCCTGGAGAGTTCAGTGTGAGGAAGTGTTTTTTGAAGCCTCTGGAGCCTTACAGGGAAGACACTTTTCCTAAAGTTAATTACTTTCTGTGTGAACATCTGATTAGAGATTTCCTTTGCAAGCCCCACCTGCTGCGTGAATGTCTCCTGTTCTAAAGTGGATGTTCAAAGAATGTTAAATTCCTAATATATATATCTTCATCTCCTGTGGAAAACAGAACAGGGATTATTTTAGGCCTAGGGAAGTTCAGATCTAGTCACAGAATTCATCATTCCCTTATGCAATCTAGGAGAACAGGGAACAGATCGGATGAGAGATCTGAAAGGAAAACAAGCTGTGTGTAAAATTAGCCTGAGTCACTCCAGTAAGTGAGAGGCTGAGTTAAAATCAGGGATTTTGGTTTTTTTTTTATTTTTATTTATTTATTTAAATTTTTACCCATGACTCCTTCACTATGACAATGAGATGTTGCCTTTGGAAACAAGCCAGGATGTTGTTGTCGCCTATATGTTACAGATGCCACCGTTGTAAGATCTGTAGTCTAGCAGAAGGACACAGGAACAGCAATCAGGGAACGATCCCCTCTAGTCTCCCTTTCCCCATCTATGAGATGAAGCTATGTATTCTGCTGTGAGATTATCTCATGCCTGGTTACTCTTTTGTGTCACTCTCTCCCCTCATAGAATTTGCCTTTCTTCTCACTTTTGCACACTCTAACATCATGATAAAGGGAGAAGATACATTGGGTGGTTCATGAATTGACTTAGATAAGACACAGGAAGAAGCCTGCAATGCTATATGCAAAACTCCATGTGACTACATGGGAAAGAATGGATGTGCTGAGATGTGGTTCTTGCTTAATCTAGTCATTCCCCCACCCATCTCACATCATACCTCCTATGAAGTACAATGGAAAGGTACACATTGGTAGTAAAAGAGTAAAATATCATTTCTTCCTACTAGGACCCCAAATTCTTTTTTTTCCTTCCCAATTTTTATTAGGTATTTACTTCATTTACATTTCAAATGCTATCCCCAAAGTCCCCTATACCCTCCCCTCCCTGCTCTCCTACCCACCCACTCCCACTTCTTGGCCCTGGTGTTCCCCTGTACTGGGGCATATAAAGTTTGCAAAACCAAGGGGCCTCTCTTCCCAATGATGGCTGACTAGGCCATCTTCTGCTACATATGTAGCTAGAGACATGAGCTCTGGGGGTACTGGTTAGTTCATATTGTTGTTCTACCTATAGGGTTGCAGACCCCTTCAGCTCCTTGGGTACTTTCTCTAGCTCCTCTATTGGGGGGCCCTGTGTTCCATCCGATAGCTGACTGTGAGCATCCACTTCTGTGTTTGCCAGGCACTGGCATAGCCTCACAAGAGACAGCTATATCAGAGTCCTTTCAGCAAAATCTTGTTGGCATATGCAATAGTGTCTGGGTTTGCTGGCTGATTATGGGATGGACCCCTGGGTGGGGCAGTTTCTGGATGGTCCATCTTTTTGTCTCAGCTCCAAACATTGTCTCTGTAACTCCTTCCATGGGTATTTTGTTCCCAGTTCTATGAAGGGGTGAAGTGTCCACATTTTGGTCTTCCTTCTTCTTGAGTTTAATGTGTTTTACAAATTGTATCTTGGGTATTCTAAGTTTCTTGGCTAATATCCATTTATTAGTGAGTGCATTATCATGTGAGTTCTTTTGTGATTGGGTTACCTCACTCAGGATAATACCCTCCAGATCCATCCATTTGCCAAGGAATTTCATAAATTCATTGTTTTTAATAGCTAAGTAGTATTCCATTGTGTAAATGTACCACATTTTCTGTATCCATTCCTCTGTTGAGGGACACCTGGGTTCTTTCCAGCTTCTGGCTATTATAAATAAGGCTGCTATGAACATAGTGGAGCATGTGTTCTGATTACCCGTTGGAACATCTTCTGGATATATGCCCAGGAGAGGTATTGCTGGATCCTCTGGTAGTACTATGTAGGACCCCAAATTCTGCTGAGGCGAAAGAGAAACAACGATTAACCATAACTGAACATTACAGAGGTGCAGAAGTCAAGATGCAATGGATATAGGAATCAGAGTCCTTCCCCGGTCCTTTTTGATCATAGGTAGCATCCCAAAGAAGACAAATCTGGAGAAGAGAGTGAAAAAGAGAATTTTCTAGAAAGCTGGAGCCCAACACTTAGGTAGAAGCTCAGTTAGTTACTTATCTCTAGTTCAAAGCTCTAAGATTTATGACCTCGGCACAGTCAAATGACAGGGAGATTTGGGGGATCTTACTAGGGATAACAAGTGGCTGATTGATTTGTTGATGTCTGCATGGTGAACCAAGAGGAGCTTCAGCATCTTGTCTTTGCTGTCATACCAAGCAGTAAGTTCATTGTTGTTATCCTAAGTACCAAGGGTATTACTGGAGGGTATGATGAATCTCTAAAGACAAAAGCAGCATGAAGAGTAGTAGGTAGAGCTTGGGATGGACCATTGTGATAGTCTTCATTAGACTCAGTAGGTAACCATACATAGGCTTTGATTAGAAGCCAAAATGTGGCCACTCATATACTTCCTTCTGTTTATTGGCAAATGATTCTTAACTTGATGACATTGTTGCAATGACTCAAAGAAATACTAAATGTAAAATGACTAACTACAGCTGCCACACAGTAGGTCTGCAAAGCACTTTAGAAATCGTGACAATTTTCTAATCAGAAAGTTCAGATATCAGAGAGAGGTTTAACTTGTTTACTGTGCAGAAAGATATGAGTCTTTATTGCTTTAATGACAGTTAGATGACTTTAGAAGCTGCCTAGGGATAGAGCTCTGTTGTCATTGTAGATAATAAAAGCAGAATCGAGAGGAGAATTAATGAGGAAACCAGATGAATCCAAAATGCTGGGCCATCATCCGTCTGGACAGCATCAATGCTCTGGAAAGAAAGGATGACGTCAGTGTTTATTTCTAACTCTTTCTTTGAGAATGCTGAGTGTTTTCAGTCTGGCTTCTGATTTTAGCACTCCCAACACACCTGGATTCCAAACAGCATTCTTTTTAAATCTTTGTTATTGCTGTTGGCCTGGTTCCCTAAAACAACTGTGTACATGATTATATTTTTGATAGGCTTGTAGGAAAGCAGTAGTGGTGTGTTCCCCAAGAACAAAGAAATGAAAAGACTATCTTCCCAAGTGATAAGCCAGTAATAAGGTATGGAAAGCAGCCCCCTCCCCGGGTGGGATCAGAGCCAGCTCCAGTTTTGTTGGATAAGGGTGAATCCCATAAAGACATTGGGGTATCTAGAGAAAATGTTATTTTGGCCAGAAGGAAGATGATTAGCAAGAAAATTCACAAAATAGGACAGAGGGAATGAGTAAAGGAAGCCCTGTCTAAGGTCACATCATTTATCCAACAAGCCAGAATGTATGGTGGCCTTTGCCAACCTTAGCACAAGCTTCATGGTTTTTGCATAATCTTTCATTCAGGCCCAGTATGCTTTCCTTCCCCAGAGCTCCTACACAAACCTCTTCAGCTCTAATCTTCTTACTACCTTTACAGTAGCCGCCCTCTAGAAATGAGAGTCTCATTTATCAAATTCTGCATGGCTCCTCTCATTTCATTGCGCAGTCTTATAACTCAGTCTTCTCAGACAACCACTCTGAAAAATGGGGCAGCAGAGAACCAGAGGTAGGCAGCCTGATTGTAGCTTAAGCAGTGGGGCATAGTCCTAAGAACTACAGAAAAATATCCTGTGTATGTGTTTCTGAGTGTGTGTCTTTGTATTTGTGTGTGTGTGTGTGTCTGTGTGCATATGTATATATGTCTGCATGAATGTGTGTCTATGTATTACGTAATTGTGTGTGTCTTTGTGTGAATGTGTATGTTCGTATGTTTGTATATGTATTTCAATGTGTGCATATGAACAAATACATTCCTAGGAAATATAAGTTTGCTCAAAATCTGAAAGGTTATGGATATATCTCAGGAGTAAATATATTTATCATCCACATGACCCTGGGTTTCATCCTCTGATCCTCTGTGAGCTCTCCCTCTCCCTCTCCCTCTCCCTCTCCCTCTCCCTCTC
>NC_034602.1:35134052-35156572 GCF_900095145.1 Mus pahari | reverse complement strand
TCTCTCTCTCTCTCTCTCACACACACACACACACACACACACACACACACACACACACATGTGTTGAACAAGAGGATGGTTCTGCACAACATAAAGCTGGTGAAATTCTCAGTCCCAGCAGATTGCAGTGCTGCAGCAATTTTTCGTGACCAAGAGAGCTCTCCAGAAGGCACTTAGTATGCGAATGGGGTTTCACAGCCATGAATCTGCCTGACTAGAGCAAGAGAATACATTTTAGAATATTTATTCGCTCTATCTCTTAAATGCACTTAGTGAAACTTTTAAATTATTTTTTTCTAGACTCTCATTTTAGGGGACCTTGATTTTTAGCAATGGAGGTTTATGAAATCATAGATCTTTGAGGAAGAAAAGCAATAACCCTGTTTCATTCCCATTTGGCAAACGTGTCCCAAATGGAAGATGGAGATATGAGTCTATCCCATGACACCACTACATTCACTCTCAAATCCAATAAATGCCCACAGCTCTGACTTCATTCTTACCAGAGAATGTTCTGGTTATAACTGAAATTTCTAGGTAGCTATGCTAGGGAACAGAGGAAACAGAGAATGGACTTGAACTTTCTGACTTTCTGTGTTGAATGCATGTCTCACTATTGCCCACATACAATATAAATTACTTGTTTGTATTTATTAATGTGTATACTATAATAGTATATGTACCTATTCTCTCTCTCTCTCTCTCTCTCTCTCTCTCTCTCTCTCTCTCTCTCTCTGTGTGTGTGTGTGTGTGTGTGTGTGTGTGTATTTAGTTCAGTACCAAAATCCATTCCTGACTTCCCTGACAAAGCTGGAAGCAACATATCTGTGACTCTTGAAATCAAAGAGAGTAAGATAAAGTCTTTTAGATCATTTATTACTATTAATTACCCTAGGGTCTCTTGGGCAACCAACAGGACTTCTCTAATGACAATCTAGACCTAAATAGGGCAAAATATGAACAATGCAAAATATGAGGGTAGGGGAGACATGCATTTTGAAATTATAGAGTTTTCTATGAGTAACCAGAGTTTGGGTAAGGAGCAGAATAAGGTAGAGTCCTTATGATTTACCTGAAGCTTCAGAGGGAAAGGGTGATCCATGTACAACCTCTGAAGGAATTTAGTTTGAAGAAGAATGACTATAGCTGGTACACTTTTCCAATAAAGTCTAAGACACATCTTGGTAAATTTGGTGCAAAAGATGCAGACATGGTCCTTGCAAATGACACAAGACTCTCAGCAAGGTTCATGCTAGCAGTCTAAAGATCCACACAGAGGAGATGGGGCATCCTGCAGACTTGAACACCTTTTTTACTTGGTGTGGGTGCAATTAAGATCTTACACACTCTTCTTTGCCCTTACTCAGCTGTGGACAATCTAGTCTTCCCCCGAATCATGCAACACCAACCTTGAGAAGCCATTTTATCAACTTCTGCCCAAACTCTACAAATAACCCCAAGTATGATGTGATCTCTTCTTTAGAATCAATGCAGGTGAGTATGATTTCAACAAATATCTTCCCAAAATTATTTGTTATTCTCTTGGTAGAGCTTCTATTCTGAAAATCGGTAATTATAAGGCACATCACACAGACATTCCAACATACAAAACCAAAATATAAAACAAATATCATATCATCCTGGCCTTTTTAAGTAAGCAAGATGAATTAAAAAAAAAAAAAAAAAAAAACTAAGAAAAGCATCTACCAGTGCTCAGCTAGTAGGTCACAGATAAGTAGTTCACGAACCCAAATCCACAAGTATAAAGATTTAATCACTAGATCAAACCATTTGGAATCCAGGATGTCACTTGGCAATTAAACAAAAGCATAACTCATTTATTATTTCAAAAGTTGGATACTCGCACAAGACCTGCAGATTGAAGAGCATAATGTTTCTGCAGTGCAGATGAGCAGGTGCCGGGCCTTTCTCATAGCTTGTCATCCTTCAAGTAAGAGAGGAGGCAAATAGAAAGGGTAAAATTTTTCAAGAAGGAAGGGTATGCATTGCAAACAAAGGAATTCAAAGCTGAAGAACCAGAAAAAACTATGATGGAGGAACTTGAAACTAGTTGTAAGACTTGTCAAGAAACAGTTAGCTATTTATTTGACTATCATCTAGAATCTTACAGGATGTGGTACTTTGAATAGGTTTTTTTCCCCCATAGACTTACTATCTGAATATGTGTGGCTCATAGGAAGTGGCACTATTAAGGGATGTGACCTTATTGGAGAAGGTTTGGCCTTGTTAGAGAAAGTGTGTCACTGTGGAGGTAGGGTTTTGAGGTCTCATATATGCTCAAGTCCAGCCAGTAGTGACAGCGTCTCCTTATGCTATCTTCAGATGAAGATGTAAAACTCTTGACTCCTCCAGCACCATATGTGCCTGAAAGCTGCCATTCTTCCCTCCATGATAATGGAATAAACTTCTAAAACTGTAATCCAGCTTCAATTAGGTGGTTTTCTTTATAAGACTTGCCTAGTCATGATGTCTTTTCACAGCAATTTAGCCTAAGTAAGACAGAAGTTGGTATCAGGGCTGGGGTGTTGTGTGATAGACCTAACCATGTTTTTGTTTGGAGTATTGTTGAACTCTGGACTGTGGTGTATTGCTGCAATAGGCCTAAAGATGCTTTTCTTTGGAAGAATGTAGATTTGAGGACTGTGGGTTAGGAGAGCAGTGGACTAGTCTAAGCAGGACTTAACGAGCCATACTATCAGGAACATGTCAGACAGTGGTGCTGGGGGTGATTTAAATTGTAGTCATCTGGCTCAAGAGACTTCAGAAGAGAATTTTAGTATGTTGTCTTAAGATCACTCTTGTGATGTTTTGGTGAAAACTGTGACTGATGTTTGCCCTTGTCCGAAGAGTCTGTCTGAAGCTAAGGTGAAGAGATTTAGATGAATTTCCTTGGCAAAGGAAAGTCTTGAAACAGCCTAGTATAGATTCTGTCTGGTCATTGACTTTTCTGAAGAGCATTTTAATCAAGCATAACAAGCTTAGAAAGGAAAAATATAAAATGTAAGATTTAAAAAATAAAGGGGCACCAGGAAGTAGAATGGTTCTAAGTCCTGTGTTCAAGGATATTAAATGCAATTAAGGGAGTTGTGACTTCAGGGAAAGATCCCACCAAGCTAAACTAATTGCTTATGCATTTGAAGTTGAACAAGGGATAGTTATATCACGTTAGGCATTATTATGACTTGGTTATTGTTTTATTTGGACATAAGGAGATACGATTGTGTGTCAAATTGACAAGAAATAGATTGTGAAGCCTATCTCAGTTGTCAGCTTGACTATAATAAATTACAATCCAGACATGGAAGTCACACCTCTAATTCAAATCTTGAGGCTGAAAGACACAGGGTTTTGATCATGATCTTGAAGCATGGTGTCCATGCCTATAAAAAAAAAAATATTGTCAAAACTAATTAAAGAAAAGTTTATGTCCAGGAGTGATGGTAGATTCCAGTACTCAGGAGACAGAGGCATGTAGATCTCTGAGTTTAAAGTTAGTCTACAGAGCAAGTTCCAGAACAGTCAAGTTTATGCAGTACAGGAAATTTTCAAAAACAGAAAACTGGTGAAGATGTAATAAAATAAGGGAGCCATGTTCCAGACTCACAAGCTGCATAACTTGGCATCTTGGCCAGGAGTCTGGCTTTAGAGTCAAAAATAGAAGGGGTTGCCAGCACAATTGGTGTTAAATTAGCAGCGATTAAGAAGAGACCAGCATCACTGAGGTGACATCTTCTGGAAAGCGAGTGTATTGAGTGTAAAAAGAAGCTGTGTTCTAGAGATAAGCCTCCTTCTGGAGACTGGAATTTGTAATGTGTAAGAGACATCCCGGTGGTGCTGGTTTTGAAGGCATGAAGTGATCATGGAGAACAGCTGAGGCTTGGCACTGTGAAAGGCTAGGAAATTCCATTGATGTAAGTATGGCCTCAGTGGCAGTTGAAGGCCCAGGACATGAGAGTCATGTACAGAAGTTGAGGCTTGGCACCATGAAGAGAGCCTGTGGGAGGCTATTGGTGAAAAATGCAGCCTCATTGCAGCAGAAAACCCAGAATACTGGTGCTGCCAATACCGTAGGATGACCACTAACAACAGTAACAGCAGTGGAGTCAGCCAGAACCTAGAGTGCTACAGAGGATAAAGTTAGAGTCCTGACCCAAACCCTTTAGAGGAGCCCAGGAGGTCATGTGTGGATCCCTGACACTGAAACAAGAATCTATGGAGTTGAAGTTGCCTTGAAGACTCCAAAATATTAAAAATGCCAGAGCCACTGAATATCTGCCAAGGAAAGCTGCTAAAAGGGAGTAGAACCAGCCCAAGAGAAAAAAATTGTGTTGCACTAAACAAAGACATGGAGATGCAGAGTTTAGAGTTTGCCCAACTAGTTTTTGGTCTGGCTTTGGTGTAGTATTTTTCTTACGACGGTGGTGTGGAATGGTAATGTATATCCTGTGATATTGGAAGTATGTGATCTGCCTTTTGATTTTAAGTTTATAGGGGATTACAGTTAATAGACTATATAAAACACAGAAGAAACTTTGAACTTTGGACTTTTAAACATAGTTGAGACTGTGATAGACTATGGGGACTTTTGGAGTTATACTAAATGCACGTTGCATTATTTTATGACTATAAGCCTATGGGGGCCAAAGAGTGGAATAGAGTGGTTTGAGTAGGTTTAGCCCCAATAGATTCATGTGTCTGAATGCTTGACCACAGGCAGTAGCATTATTAGAAGTTTTGATCTTGCTGGAGGAACTGTCTCACTATGAGAGTGGACATTTTGGTCTTCTATGCTCAGGATCTACCCAGTAAGGATTGCCTTTGGATCAAGATGTAGAAATTTCAGCTCCTTCACCATGCCTGCCTGCATAATTCCTTGCTTCTCACAATGATGATACTGGACTAAGCCACTAATACTTTAAGCTAGCCCCCATTTAAATATTTGCCTTTAGAATAATTGGCTTGGTCATGATGTCTCCTCACAGCAAGGAACCTTAACTAAGACACGGCTCTATACATAAAAACAGTCATATTAGTCCTTAGAATCAGAATTCAAGGAATACAGATTCTAATGTGGCAGAATGTGAAGAAAGAAAGATAGAAAGAAAGAAGGGAGGGAGGGTGGGAGGGAGGAGCTCAAGAAACACACCAGAAGATAACAGAGATATAAGAATATTAGAGCCAGAAGATAAGAAGGAAGGCTCCACCAGGTCATCTGCGCAAGGCATAGACACCACCATCATGAACTCACAGCACTGAGTCCACAAAATAATAATCCCACTGACAGTCAGCCAAGAATGGAGGAAGTGACTAGGGAATGGAACCTCTCACTGCTGAACTACATTTGCTATTGGCCAACTCAATGAGTGAGGAAGTCATTGTTTTCTGTTTTGTATTGGCTAATGACCCTACTAGGTTCCAAAGGACACTTCCAATCCACTGATCACGCAGATGGCCCTGGTAAAATAAAATGGCTCACAAAGTAAAACCAGAATACATGAATTAGAGAAAGGCAAAAAGAGGGATTGAGAGGAATGAGAGGGAGATAAGAAATAGTAAGGGGGAAAGAGTAATTTAAATATACACACACACACATACATACATACATACATACATATGTATATATGTACATATGAAATTGTCAAACCACAAAATTAATCAATAATAAAAAGGTACTTAAGAGGATCCTAGTGGTTGTAAAGATAATTTTATTGGAAGGTTAGAATGCTTCTATAGTTCATTGGTCTCTCTCAGCCTTGATTTGACCATTCCATCCTTCTAGGAAAGAGTTTAGTTCCGACAGTCCGGAGAATGCTTCTTTTCTGAGTCATTTTCTATTGACATCCTGACAAGTTTATAAAATGATCAACATGTATAGGACACAGTCTCTATCATAAAAGGAGCCAGTGTGGTCAAATTTTCTCAGACTATTTAAAGACTGAAGTATATGCCTCGAAGGTGGGGGTTGAAGAATATGTGCATTTTTAAAGCTTTTGTTTTGTTTGAGCAATCCTGTCCATTGGACCAAGGATCTAGCATATGCCAGACAAGTGCTGTACCACTGAGACACAGCCCTAGCTCACAGATCCAGGAACAAAGACAAGGATGTCTAGTCCTTCAGACAACTGGGAATTTCCTAGAGAGATCACTAAGATCAAAAATTAAACAAATTCTAAATTCTGAACCCTTGATTACTTCCCGCTGTTGGAATTCTCCTTGTGCCCACCACTGTAAAAAAATTTTTAATTCAGTAAAGATTCCAAGTGCTTTCTTTGAATTAGCAAATCATTAGCCACAAAAACACAAGGAACAACACAGACCAGTTTGCAAAGCAAACTTGTTCATGGTGGCCATCTTAGAGAGGATGAGAAAGGAGGGCAGATGTTAACAGGACTGGCATGAATAAGAGGGGGGGGGGCTCTGGAATCTTCAATGGATGGGCCTAGGGGCTCTTGGGTAACCAAAATATTTGCTTCCCAGACTGCTTCCTGGAGTAACAGTGCTCAGAGGAGAGACAATATGGAATCATTCTGACAGTGCTCCAGTGATATCTTCACAAAACTCCAGGCTGAGGACATGGGTTTTAGCCACTAATCCCTACCTCAGATTCCTCATGCGTTATTTCCTAAGCTAGCCTCCCGGATGCCTTTCACCGCTGTGTCTGGACCAATATTATTACCAAATCAGAACCTTTCTGGGCTGTGTGCTGAGAATCTAATCAGATCTACTTGGGTCTTGAAGGAAGTAAGCCAGTGGCTGTTATTTCCTCTTTAGGGAAGCAGCCTTGGGATTCAGCTCTGCGTTTAGGATAAATCAAGCTTTCACTCTGAGTCTAGTGCACAGGTGCATAAAATTCAGCTCTGTATCACCCATTCCTGGAGGGGATTTTTTTCTCCTGTGTTATACCTGCAAAACTCCATCCTTTTCTTCTCTGGCAAGTCTAGATACATGATTAATATTTTAAGCCTCCCAGGTTCTGCTTTCCCTACTTTCAAAAGTGCCTGCATGTTGGACTTTTAAAAAATGTATTTATCTCCCCATCCAGACTGCTGAGGAGGAATTGCAAGTAGAAGGCACAGCCACAGGGGCTTTGACAAATCCTAGCAAATCTTTAAATTGCTTCTGCAGCCATCAGGGTTTTCTCTCATTAGCATCTCCGATGTGCCTTGTCTCCTGCTGACCTTCATTTGGGAGTGGAAGAGAGAACCATTTTAGGAGGGCATTCTACATTTTCCCTCATGTCAGTATAGATAGAACTGGTTTCTTCTCCCAGCACCCCCCCCCCCATAATCCAAGATCACTTACCTAAAGACACCTCTCCCTCTCCCTCTCTTTTGCTCTCTCTCTCTCTCTCTCTCTCTCTCTCTCTCTCTCTCTCTCCCATAAGCTCTCTCCATCTGCCTAGAAAGTACTGAAAAGCTTCCCCCACACATCTTCCTGCATTCACCTCACGGATGACTGCAGGCTTCTGGTTATCTCCCCATTCACAGTCTCCTTACAGCCTGTCTCCTTTGCACAAGAAGCAGAGAGAACCTTAGATATGGAGGCAAGTAGGGCTGGCTAAATATACTTCAGAATTTGGAATCTGACTGCTAATGCCCCATTTCTTCTCTAAAACTAATTCCTAACCAATTCCAGTTTCAAAGGACAGGTTGAGCACTTTAATCTCTCTAGGCTTCAATTTACTTACTTATGAGATTGGAGATGATAATAATAGCCACCAAAAGATAAAGAGTGAATAAATAGTAAATAAGAGTGTGTTAGAAAACATGGGCAATGTATTACACAGCTCTAGTCTGTCCCTCTATCACACAGGAGAATGAGGTTTGGGAACCTCTGGTACATGAAATTGCTCTCTAAGTTTCCTTCTATCTCTAAACTCCTCAGCATTGATATTTATAATATTAACAGATATATATATATTAAGGGGTCATCTCTGTGCTGTGTATTAGAGGCACAAGAAAGAAGAGCTATGTTGACTTCTGCACTCATGTTTATCAGTCAGACAAAGCCACAAAGAGCTATAAGAGAAGCTAGGGTCTTGACCTCCAGTTGGTCAGGAAAATAACCAGGAAATAGAACGGTTCCTTTACTTAGTGAAGCTCCCTTTGCTGTCTCAGAAATGAGAACATTTGCAGCCAATAGACTCTTCTTTATTGTACCTCCTGTTTCTGCCCCTGCCAGCCTCTGATTGAATACTTGTCCTAACTAGACTGAGCCAGAGGGTGCTATGTGCTGATAAGGTGCTATGATATATCAGAACGGTGAAAGCGCCTACCTACAGACGGTGATATCACTGATCAGGGCAATGATGGAGCACAGCACTCCCTGGCTCTATGAATTTGCACAATGCACCAACTTATGTGAGCCAAGGTCATTACTTTGCCATGATAGGGATAATTCTCTCTTCTTGTCAAGGAGTTGTGAGGAGTGAGACAATATATGTGAGATGGTTTATGTTTTAGATTGTGAATCTGAAGAAAATAAAACAAAAGAAACCCTCTCCCCAACAAATTAAGGGACACATGCAAAATAAAATAAAGAGATGTATACATAGTCTCTCTCAAAAAAAAAAATAGTAAAATATCTACCATGGGCTGATAGACAATAAATATTCAAGGTAGAACAGGGCATTACAGAATCAGATTTCACTTCATTACTGATTTTTAACAAGGTAGGTTAGTGAGTGCTCACTATAGACATAGGAAAACCAGTTTAAAAGGAAGACAGGTACAGCAACCAAAACTAACCTGGAATATGTACTATAATGGGCAAAATATGCTCAAGCAGGACTCTAGAAGACAATTCAAGGAAGGAAGGAAGGAAGGAAGGAAGGAAGGAAGGAAGGAAGGAAGGAAGGAAGGAAGGAAGGAAGGAAGGAAGGAAGGAAGAGAGCACTTTAGGAATAGTTCACAGATTTCCCACTGGGGTGACTGGCTGTATGAGGCCACTGTTTAGAGTGGAGCAGGTTACAATCATGGGCACTTGAGTTGTAGTATCTCCAGGACAGCCAAGTAAAGGTGTCAGCAGATGGCTGGCTGTATAGTCTGAAGCTTAGAAACAGCTGATGTGCAGGTTAGCACAAAGGAAATGACTAAGACAAATGGCCTTGCAACTGATAAGTTAAGAAGAAAAAGAAAATAGTGAAATGGGCTCAAGGCAGTACCCTGAAACACTCTAGCAATTTTATTACATCCTGTTAAATAACCAGTGTCAAATAGGTATGACTCATACACAATGTCAATGGGGGATTTTAAGCAAACTGTATCCTGAGTCAAATGGAGTGATGTGCAGTCCTGTCTCTACCACTTTCTACCTGGGAATGTTAGGTCAATTCTATGAGCCTCACTTTCCCTGTTTATATAATAAAAATTCAATGGGAAGAACCTGTTGTGACGATTAAATGAAATGACACGGGTAAATTGTTTAGCCCAGTACCTAAGATATACACCTTTTTTTTTTAATTTTACTTTTTATTAGATATTTTCTTCATTTACATTTCAAATGCTATCCCAAAAGTCCCCTATACCCTCCCCCCATCCTGCTCCCCAACCTACCCACTCCTGCTTCCTGGTCCTGGCATTCCCTGTACTGGGGCATATAATCTTTGTAGGACCAAGGGCCTCTCCTTCCATTAATGGCCGACTAGTCCATCCTCTGCTACATATGCAACTAGAGACACAGTTCTGAGGGGTACTTGTTAGTTCATGTTGTTGATCCTCCTATAGGGTAGCAGACCCCTTTAGCTCCTTGGGTACTTTCTCTAGCTCCTTCATTAGGGGCCCCATGTTCCATCCGATAGATGACTGTGAGCATCCACTTCTGTGTTTACCTTTAAGATTTTTAAGAAGTGACGGGATTTGGGGAAATTTGGCTAATAGGACACCCACTGAGAAAAAGATCACTAAAAGATCTTTGTATAAGATAAATCAATGTGGATGTTCCAGTATCCCTTCTCCACTCTGGCTCTTCTCAGCCACCCTCCTTTCCACTGCAGGTGTCATGCCACATCCCCACTGCCAGAACTTGTGCTGTTCTGGGTCTCTGAAGATGCTGGTCTTGAAAATTCATGACAGTACCACCAGTGACACCAGGCAGTCATGTCTGATGAGCACATGCAAGACTGTGCTGCCAAAGCTCCCACTGGGCCCTGCATAATCAGACTCCCAGCCCTGTCCTGCCCAGACTACTCTATCACTTTGAATTCAGTGAACGGCCCTATTATCACTGCCTCTGCCTACTACCTCCAGTGTTTGGGAATGTATTCATTCACTCATTCATTCATTTACTCCTAATCTACTAAATATTATGTTTCAATTTTAATCTAGACATTGAACTAGACATTTGTAAGATTGCAATAAATAATGAAAAATAAAAAGATAGTTTTAAATAGTGTTAATAAGTATGTCCCCTCCACATTCATACAATACTAAATATGGTAGTTTTTTGTTTTTTTGTTTTTTGAAATGGAATTAAGGTATGTCCTGGCTTTCTATTACTGCAATAAAACACCATAATTAAAAGCAAGTTGGGAAGGAAAGGGCTTCTTTGGCTTACACTTCTACATCATAGTTTATCACTGAAGGAAGTCAGGACAGGAACTCAAACAGGACAGGAAGCAGGAGATAGGAGCTGATGCAGAAGCCATGGAGGGCTGCTCTTTACTGGCTTTCTCCTCATGGCTTGCTCAGTCTACTAAATTTCAGAGCCCAGGACCACCTGTCTAGGGGTGGCACCACCCACACTGGACTAGGTCCTCCCACATTAATCATTAAGAAAATGTCCTCCAGGCTTGACTATAGCTCAATATTATGGAAACATTTTCTCAGAGGCTCCCTCCGCTATGATGACCCTAACTTGTGTCAAGTTGACATAAACCTAGCCAGCACAGGGTGTGAATTGATTCCATCCTTATGCAAAGAATTTAATTCTTTTCAAAAGATACAAGAGAGTTCCTTTTCTTTTCTACCACAGTGATGCTACAAGAAAAAAAGTCATCTATGAACCAGAAAACAGATCCTTTTTAATCACCAAATTTAACAGCATCTTTATTTGGGGCTTTCCAGTCCCTAGAGCTGCATACAATCAATTTGTGCTGTTTATAAGCCATTAGGGTTATAGCACTTAGTTATAGCAGTGCTAAGACAAACAGTGGTAAAATGTGATGAAGAAATAAGCACAGAAGTGTGACTAGATTTGACATGGATCTTTGATCCAGTGACATTTAACAACAACAACAACAACAACAACAAAAAACAGTCTCTGAAAATGAGTGAATGTGTGGAGATGTATGGATGGAGATTAGATATTCTTATTTGAACAATTACGGAAGCAAGGCACATTGTGCTTATTGTTTTAAACTTGCATTTTAAATCCCATTGAAAACAGCTCTTTCCCTCTTGAATTAAGCAAGCCCAGCAAAGAAAAGGCTTTCCGTTGCACTCACAGGGAGTCTGAGAGAAAAGATTCTTGACTTAGCTGATAGGTTCTTCTGTTTCTGCCATTCCAGGTGTGTCCACATTTTCAGGTGTTTGATGAGTGAGAAGATGAATTTCAAAAAATGTCACCAGTTAGAGCATGAGCTAGAGCAATTTCTCCTCAAGAAACTAAAATGTACAGGACCACAGACAAGTCAGGAACAGAATAGCCACTTGAAATCTGTGTAGGGACAGTGTGCAAAGAGCTTGTGTAGGTTTTCCTGTACTAAAATCCAGGAACATTATGGGCAATAATTTTGTATAAGATTTGCAGATGAGGAACTCAAAGCTCAAATAAGTCATGTGCCTTATCTCAATAGGCCACTTGCAGGTGATTAGTAGACTTAAACTTGTCCGTTTGCTGTTGAATCAACTCTTGTTGTTCTCTGATGGCTTGGAAATAGCTTGGGGTTCCTTTACGAGATCAGCAATGTCCTATATTTCTAAGGTTGGCTTTTCTTCAGTTATAATTTATGCTGTCAATGTCATCCATAGCTTGCCTGCATTAAAGATCAAAAATGATTTCATTTCCATGCTGCAAGTAAGTACGTTCCATACTCTCCCAATGTGTGGACAAGACTGAGTATATCCCATGGATTCCCTTGTTTTTTCCCTAACTAAGGCACTGCTCTCCTTGAAGGTCCTGGGAATATCTTTGGAAAGCATAAAGCATTGTCAGTAATTGTCAGTACTAACACCCTCTTGCACTGAAACCCGGCTCCCATCATGGCGCCAAGTCCTCTAGAAGGTCTCTGGCAGGGCTCTATTCTCAATATCTCTATTAAAGCAATGAAACAATAGCCCTGTGGAATTAAGCCACTTGTTCAAATCTCCATAGTAGGTGGTAGAAAGGGAGATTGAAACCCAGGTATGCCTTAAAGCAATTCTGCTGCTTAGCCCCTCCGTTCCCTGTGATATTGTAATTTGCAATAACAAATGTGAATTTTATGTCCTTATTCCTGCATCGGCTTCAGGAAGTCTTGGATTCCCTAAGTAAGAATAATTAAGAAGGGTGAAGAAAATTTTCTTATATGTGATAAATACCTTTGAAACACACCTGAGTTTGTATTAATAAGCTAATTTTTGGAAAGCACCCAAACAACCACAGAATAGAGACTGGTTGCTATGGGAAACCAACCTTATTAGAGGACTGGAAACCACAAACACAACCAGATTTCAGGGAAGAGACAAGAGACTAGAGAATGAGTTAAACACTAGTGCTCATTTCTAGCTAGGTCATTAGTTTCCATATGACCCAAGAAAGACAAGAGCCAGGTAGTTTCTTCAGTTGCAAATGCATGGAGGTGGAAGGAAAGGGATATGGCGAGAGAAGCAAATGAACTCAGTACCTTTGCTATATCCTGATTTATACATCTCTTATAGTTGGCAGTTCCTGAGTTATAGATTTTAATATTAAACTGGTAATGTATGTGTATATATATATGTGTGCATGCACACATACACACACACACATACACACACACGCACACACACACACACACACACGTACTACATGGTTTTATCTTGAGATCTGTAAGCTCTTCTTGCACATCCTCATGGGAACCTTCAAGTGCTCGCTGATTCAAAGAAGAGCTATGAATAATCTGAACACTCAGCACTGGCAATTGTCATCACATATGAAGGAAGACTTCATAGGGTGGAATGCTTCATCTGTAGGAGCAAACATTACCACTGGGTACATAGTATCAGATTAATCAAATTATAAGATACCTGTTCGACGTCTGCAAAGAACTGGAGAACTTTTGTTGTAGGAGAAAAATCCCACACTGAAGTGTTATGAGAATAGAGAAAAATAGGCAGTGATATATACTGAATCTACAGACATGTAGGTTCCTGTATACCCTTTCTTTCTTTCTTTCTTTCTTTCTTTCTTTCTTTCTTTCTTTCTTTCTTTCTTTCTTTCTTTCTTTCTTTCCTTCCTTCCTTCCTTCCTTCCTTCCTTCTTCCTTCCTTCCTTCCTTCCTTCCTTCCTTCCTTCCTTCCTTTCTTTCTTTCTTTCTTTCTTTCTTTCTTTCTTTCTTTNCTTCCTTCCTTCCTTCCTTCCTTCCTTCCTTTCTTTCTTTCTTTCTTTCTTTCTTTCTTTCTTTCTTTCTTTCTTTCTTTCTTTCTTTCTTTCTTTTATGGTTTTTCAAGACAGGGTTTCTCTGTGTAGCTCTGGCTGTCCTGGAAATCACTCTGTAGACCAGGCTGACCTCGAACTCAGAAATTCGCCTGCCTCTGCCTCCCAAGTGCTGGGATTAAAGGTGTGCGCCACCACTTCCCAGCCTGTATACCACTTCTATTTAATTTTGGCAGCATCAAATGAACTATATTCATAGAAACTATTATATCAGTAAACTTCAGGTTATGTATATTTTACCACAAGAAAGAAAGAAAGAAAGAGAAATTCCTAAGGTTCCACAGCCTCTGTCTCTGCAGCAGATTCCAGCAGCTACTTGAATGTTTGTATTTTCATCTCTTTTCTATCTCTTCCTATTTTACCCATTTTATTTAGTTTTTAACTTATGTGCCATTGTATGTATTTGAGGGGCATAGTAAGCTTTAAAACAAACATATGCCATGACATCATCTGCTTCTGTTCATTAATGATGACCATGGATCATCTCTTACCATCTTCACCATCTTCCCTTGGCCTAGAAAGGACAAAGTTTTATCTTCTGCATCTCTTCCTCTCCAATTTCTCCAGGAGGTGGGACTTGCTAGAGGGATAGAACAATGACTCTCTCCACAGCCCTTTCTTCTCCCCCTTTCCACATCCCAAACTCCAACTCTGTCTTCCCTAAGTCTGTTACCAGACTTGTAATTTCCAAGCTATTCCCTAAATCTTTCCTTATAGCATGTGACTTTCCAGTGATAAGTCGTCACTTTGTTCATTTGGCAACCAAGTTTTAATGATAAAACTGGCCTCCTTAGAACCTTTACCTGGCTCTGGTGCTCTTTTCAAGGCGGTTCAGAGCCCCACAGAAGAGAATCTGTGTGGATTGGGATTCTTAACTTCCCCCCAAAGGTCCAAAGACACATGGAACATCTTTCATGTAAACCTTGAATACCATGAAAATCAGCGGCACAAGCTAGCCTCTACATAATACGGTATGTGTTCCATCCAGCATGCATTAGTAATACTACAGTCTTAACACAATTTAAAGTTGTCACCTTGCCAAAAGCATTTTAGGAATTCCAAACAGCTCCAAATCCAATATCACCTGCAGACTGGACCTAATTTCTCTTTGTTGAATGATTGACAACCATAAGAAAACAATAGAAATGAACAATCTAATAGACATTTCTTGGGTGAGGGTTTGGGGGAAGGGGAGCAGGATCTCAGGTATCCTAGGCTGACCTTGAACTTTCTGTGCCGCCGAGGATGAACATGACTAGTTTCTTCTTCTGATTCAATACCCAAAGTTCTGGAGTTACAGGTCTGCAGCAGCACCTCATTTGGCCTTCCAGTTCTGAGGATCAAACCCAGGACTTCAAGCATGCTAGACAAACATTTTTCCACCTGAGCTGCATCCTCACCCTTGTCTCCATCATATTTTGTTTATGTGGACACTCTCTTCAGTGGTTAGCAACCTGATAAGACACAAACAAGGACCTGAAAAGAAATGTCTCAAGTAACTAATTTATGTGAGATATTAATCTAAATATGATGTATTTGGACAACAAATCACATGGGAAGTCAATTGCCTTCATGAGTTTCCGTTTCCTGGTGTGTAAAATCGGGGTCTTTGTGTTAATGTCTACAGTTCCCTTCTGTTTCACACACAGTCTCAATTATGCGGTTCATTGTATTTTTAGCCTGGCATTTGAGATATTCAAGTCAAAGCACTCCATTCTCTCCCATTGACTGTCCAGCAGAAGGTCCAATCAGAAGTTTTGTTTTTGCTCATCGTGTGAGATCCAGCAGGCCAGTGAACCCTGATATCAAACTTCAGTCAGATTTTCTCTCCTGGTGGGAATTTTAATCATCCTGCAGTGGTTCTGTCCCTGTGGGGAAGCAACTGAAGTGGACAATCCATGGGTGTCTGTGGGAGGTGGCCCCGGGAACATTCTGGATAATCAAAATGAATTGAAATGTCCTTTTTCATCAAGCTATCAAAAACATGCCATGGGTTCTTTGCAGAGGAATGCAGTTGGATACTGATTTTACACATAAGTCCTTCTCTCCCTTGCTGGCAGCTGCTGCAGAGAGAAGTTCATTGCTGGGGGGGGGGGTTATAAGTTGTCAGGCTCTGTATTTAAATATTCTTCACCCAGCTCAGTTCAAGGTCCAGGTCAGCCCATAGTATTAAGTTAAGTACATTGGGAAATACATTATCTTTTGGGTCACAGGGGTACAGTTCAGAGAACAGCAACAGGATTTCCTGGTTGATAGATGATTCCACAAGAGGTTATAGCTCTTCTGCCCTAGAAATAATAGCAATAATCCCCGACATTCATATTCCACTCTGGAGTCTGCAGAGAGTTTTCACATCCATTATCTATCAGGATGTTCTCCAGGGAGTGCATGCTGCACAGAGGAGAGGGCAAAGCGCAGTAGCTCTTCAGGCTTGAGTTTGCACATCTTCTTCCACTGAACAACTTCCTGAGGGTGCATCATTGCTGCCTCTAGGAGCAGCATCAGTTTACTGGCTATAATTAGAAATGTCACCATTTCTCTTGTAAAAGAATGGGGAGGTCAAATGAGGTCATGTTTATGGTTGTTTTTTTTTTTTTCATAAAAGCTATCAGGAAGGGTCTAGATGATCAAAATTTTATTTATTGTTTGACAAGTTTGTATGTGTATATAATGCATTTTCATCACAAACACTTCCCTCTCCCACTCACCCTGAGCCCCTTCTCCTCAATAAATTTACCTCCTACTCTTATGGCTTTGTTTCTTGTGACCCACTGAACTTAATTATGGTTGCTTGAATAAGCATGGACAGGCAATGAGTAACTAAAGCCACTGTAGAAAATGACTCACTTTTCCTCCTTCCCAGGACTCATTAGCTGTCAAAGAGTCTCCAAAGCCCCTTCCTACTTCATGATAAAATGTTTAAAGTGGGCATGAATTTGCCTGATAAAACTTTAAAGACAAAGTCCAAGTATGGCTAGCATAATTTTAAAATGGTCTCTATAAGTTTGTCTTCATTATCATGCATTCAATTAGTTCCTTCCTTTAATATTAAGAAAAACCCAAATCCCTGCCTTCCAGAAATTTGGAAGACTGAACTATTATAGATCTGCATACAATTGTGATATTAGTCTGGGTAGAAATTGAGACACATAGGTGAGGTATCAAAGGACACAATACAGCTGTAAAATGAATCAGTAATTCTGTGAAAGGAGGCTACAGTGGATATACTTAAGGGTTTAAAGTCCTGTGGATTGCTGAGGTCGGTCCCAACAAACAGCAGTTACTATGCATGTCTTCTCTCTTCCCCTGCTTTTCTCCCTGCAAGGTATCAAGAATGTTACCACCATCATTCCATTTTAGAGAAATGGAGATCACATTTCCATTAACTACAGTGCCCATAGCTGATAGAGTACTAAAACTCTCATGATAATGACTGTCTTATCCCAAAATCTCTAGCCTTTGTCCATTGCTCTATAGTATGTGACCTAACTTCTCAGAAAGCAAAAGACAGAAACTTGTAAGCCTTCATGTTCTGGTTTGTTTTGAATTGTTGTTTTTCCTTTACTGTGGGATGGGAGTAAAATCTAGTGCCCTAAGCACATTAGGCAAACAGTGTTCTGCTGAGCTAGACCCCCAACCCACTTTTCACTTAATTTTTGAGTATGGTCTTACTATGTAGCTCATATAGCCCAAGTAGGCCTTGAACTTGCAACATTCAGATACAGACCTTTGAATTTCTGGAAGTTACAGGCCTACACCACAGACCTGATTATATCTACACCCAAGACCTAGAAGAGAAAAAAGTGTGAAGAAAGCTTGAAGAAGATGGTAGTATTGATCAATTGTAAATGAATACCTTTGGAGGTACCAAGAAATCCAGTCTGTCTAAAGACATATTTGAAAATGGACTGAATTTCATCATGAAGTCTTTTTATGCACATGTCTCTATGTGTGTGTACATAGGTTTTGTGCCTATATATGCACATATAGAGGCTAGCATTGGATGCTTTTCTTCCATATTTGTTGAAACACATTTTCCCCTTGTAATTCAAGCTCCCACAGGACTTTTCTGTCTTTGTCCCCAATCACTGGGATCATTGATGTATGCCAACACACATTATATGAGTTCTGGGCATCTAAGCTCAGGTCCTCATGGCTTGTACAGCAAGGGTGTTACCCATTGAACATCTCCTTAGACCTCATTACTACAATCTGAGTCTAAGCTTCCTACAGAACAAGTGGAATGAAATGTCTTCAGAAGATCCCTTCCTCAAAGAATTCCCAGCACACATTCTGTCTTTGCAGCCTTCCTTCCAGTTACTGCAAATAGAAGAGGGTAGAAATAGGAAGGTCAAATACAAATGTGACCACGCCAAGACCCTTTAGTCAACTAAATCAAGTACAGCTCCATGGTTTTTAGATCATATGTACTTGAAACCAGGACATTTTCTTTTTCAATTTTATGTTGACTTTGATTCCTTTGGAATGATTTATCACACTAATGATAGATGTGATACAGGAGTACAAAATTCCACAAAGATGAGCAAATGAAAGTATATAAGTAGTTCATATGAATAATAGTAGTATACATACCTATACCTTCTTCTACCAAAAGATATGACTCTCAGAAGAAGCCATGTGTGGCCATGTAAGATCTGCTGTCTCCTGTAATGCAAATACTCCAGATGCCCAGAGAATGAGAGAAAGTTGAGAATAACTGGGATCTGAATGGTACCTCAACCAGGGATAGTCTAGGCATTCCTTTTTCCCTGCTTATTCATGCCAAAAATCATTCTGACCACCTATTTAACTTGAAATCATTGTCATGTCAGATAATATACTAGAGACAGATTTTTAAATGTGATCACAAAAATTAGCAGACAAAAGCAATTTGAGAAGGTTTGCTTATCATTGAGGGAAGTCTGGGTAAGAAAGCCAGAAACAGGAATGGAAGCAAAGACAATGGGAAGAGATTGCTTACTAGCTTGCTTTCTGCTAGCTTTGTTATGGAGCACAGTCTTACCTGCCTGTGCTCACTCATTGTGTCACTCATTGTAAGCTGGAACCTCTCACATGAATTATTAATCCAGACTCAAAAGATGGAAGTTCTAAGACACACTGCTAGGTGTTAACATCCTAGTAACTGCCTTATGCATGAAGCTGTACTCAAGTCAGTTCCATTAAGAAGAATCTGATGTATCCAACCCCTTGGCTAGTGTTGGACAATGGCAGGTGTACAATACAGACTCTTGATGAAAATTTTTATCATGCGCCCATCCAGAAGAAAAAAAAAGTGACTAATCACAGAAAAACAGGCATGCTGAGGAACAGGATGCTGAGAAAGTTAAAAAGAGCCTTTGGGTTCTCTTCTGCCCTCGAAGAAAAATGTGATCATATATATATATGGATAAATCAGCACAGTTCCTGGTGTTTTCCAGGACCTTAATAGTGATCTATCCTCAAATTCACAATAACTGTGTGCATGCACAGGGCATGGGTTGTGAAAGTATACCCATTGTCAACAGCAAATTTTCAGTATTTGTTGTTACTTTAATAACCACTATCATTTTGAATTGTCCCAATAGCGAGGGTGAGCTTAGGCTTTCAGTAGCTGCTCAGGAAGGACAAGGGAGGAATCTGAACAAAATCTCATAATGCAAAACCTCAAACCCTAGTTTGGGCACTGTGAGACCAACTGTGCAACCTCGATCAAATCCCAATGCTATTGCTCACACTTCCGAAGATTACAAGAGGATTGCAAGGCAGTGTTCCATTTTCCCCTCCTACCTCTATGCCCACCATTAACCCCATTCTGTGGAGCAAGCTGTTAACTCACCCATCATCACAGCCTGTAAACATCTGTACTGGGACTGCACATCATCTGCTATTTCTGAATCTCCAAATCAATTTACTTTTTTATCGCTGTGAAACAAATCACTCAGATCTAAGCGCTGTACAGCAGTGATCATTTCCTGTGCTTCTCTCGCTCACCGTGAGACTGTTCTCAGCTGCATGCCCTCAGTCAGGGTTCTTCAGGTAGTTGCAGTCAGATACTGTAGTGTTCTAGGGTCATTAGGATGATGTGTCCTTGTGTGGAAGTGGTAGCTTGTACCTTGCCAGAAGTTACAATGAACACATGGTCCTTTTATCTGCTCTGCATCCTATTAGCTTTTGTGCATCTCTGATTATGGAATCTACAGTAGTCGTACCATACCATCAGGTGAAAGCAGCATGCTGAGGATGACAGATCATGTTAGTCTTCTTTATGCTAGGAGACATAATGGTGAGTAATATATAATGAAACCTGTTTTATTTAATACATCTTTTCTGAGGTTCAAGAGCATAGTGGTTTTACTTGACTCGATGAAGAACCTGTTGTGTGGTATACCTTATGGCCTGATGGGAATTTATGTGGGAGGGAGAATTCTGCACCAAGACAAGAAGCCAGAAGACAATGACATGACAGTTCTGCATCTTTAACTATAGCATCCCTTCCATGAAAATTAATAAAGCTCTCTTGAGAACGACTTGAATGTCTTCTAAAGGTGGCATGCCTTATCACCCACAGCAGCTTCCACTTTTTCAGCTTTCTACCATCGATTTGTATCATACCACAGAGACCAAGCTTTCAATGCACAAATATTTAGGGGACACCACCAAATGCAGCAGAATCACGACTCAACATGGTAAGAAAGTGCTTACCAAGGTTAACCCGGCAGGGTTGTCTCCTCGTCTACAAAATGACGACTACCTCCAGGAAAAGGCTGGTGTTTAGCTTAGCTGAGTTAATACAGCCAAAGGGAATTTTATAGTACATCCTCTGAGAGCCAGGTCACCTTCAGCTCATATTTGTCTAGTACTTGTTTTCCCTCCACACATTGAACTCTGAGATATTATCTTCCCATCTTCCAGGAAGCACAGACTGGCCAGTCACTGTTGGTTGCATGAGATATAGCGCACCCAATTCATACCTTACCCGTCTCAGATTCCTCAAAGAGAAGATACTTTTGTAAACTTTCATCTTCTAATTATTCTCTCTACTTGGATCAATTGTGGTTTTTCTATGTTAACCACTATCAAATACAAACAAAAACAAACAAACCAACAAACACACAAACAAAAAGCTTCTCCAAATAGGCCAAACAACTAAAGAGACGGGAATTTAGAGGACAGTTTGATTCTGTGTCCATTTCAGAAAATAATAGAAGTACATTCACCGTTGGGGACTATGAACGACTCAATCACGGTTCTTGGCCAGATTTTCAGTTCTAGGCATATGTCTCCTTCTTTGGAGAAAGCCTCAAATCTAATCAAAAAGTCGTTAGTTACTCCAAAGTCATTCATGTTAATATTGCATTCACAGGCATATCTCGCCATGCTAGTTATAATTGCAGTTCTCAGAGTTCATTGCTGAATAAGACCTTTTAGCCCCCAGCAGCCTGTCTAGCATCTTCCAGAACTATGAGAGCTATCTAGCTGAGAAGCTTCCTAGTTACTTTTGACTGGATTTGGGGACATCTCTATAACATTCCTCCTTAGGGTCCTCAAGGACCATTGAGGAAGAGGAGGCAGAATGACTGTAAGAGCCCGAGGTCAGGGATGACTGCGTGTTTGAGACAGTGTTTTCTTGATGTAACCACATGGCTGCACTTACAAGCTTGCAGCAGCTGTGGCTGCCTGCATGAGACCTGCATCAGTTCAGGATGCTCAACATTCTATCATGGGATAGGAAGGCATTCAAGAACCTCTGTCCCGGGGCTGGTGAGATGGCTCAGCAGTTAAGAGCACTGACTGCTCTTCCAAAGGTCCTGAGTTCAAATCCCAGCACACAACCATCTGTAATGAGATCTGACACCTTCTTCTGGTACAGCTACAGTGATTTGAAGACAGCTACAGTGTATTTAGATATAATAATAAATAAATCTTTTTTAAAAAAAAACAAAAAGAACCTCTGTCCCTAACTGATGAGCTATGGACAGTTAATAGCTTCCAGGGGATAGTAAGTTTTCTTTAAAAGTGTGGCATCGAGAAAGTCAACCATGCCAGTGATAGGCTTCCTACTCAGGAGTACATTGTTAGCACAAATTGGAGTTCAGGAATTATTTTTTATAGGTGGACACTAATTTGAAGGGTATAAGAAAATAGAGGTGGTTCTTGGAGATATTAAGGGAAGGAGTTGGAATAAATAAGAGCAAAATACATTGTGTGGAATTCTCAAAATATTAATGAAAATGTGTCTTAGTCCTTTTTGAGGGGCTAAAGGGATGGCTCAGTGGCTGAAAACACTAGTTCTTCTTCCAAAAGACCCCATTCAACAACCCCCAAACCTTGTACCCAGTGACTCACAACCACTTGTACTAGTTATCAATTTATGCTTAAGCTTCTTGCTTATAACAGGACGTAAAGTGACAAATCAGCAGGAATACTAGTGAAAATATTCACAATTCCAACTCCCGGGAAATGAGCAATCAGAATGGACACCATCACATGCAGCAACTTCAGCCCCTCCTTTCGGCCACTCAGCCAGTGTGTACCTGCTGACTGTTGAGGATGATGTGTGCCCCTTGGTCTGCTCACCTCTTTATTATTCACATGTGTTGTATACAAACTGCATGGTAGAAACTCACTGTAAATAGAATAAAAGAGCTAGAAGATGGATATTGGCCTTAGTTAAACTTCAAATCTTATGAAACCATGGGAAGGAATACTAGAC
Source organism: Mus pahari (assembly GCF_900095145.1). Taxonomy (NCBI): domain Eukaryota; kingdom Metazoa; phylum Chordata; class Mammalia; order Rodentia; family Muridae; genus Mus; species Mus pahari. The sequence continues at coordinate 35,134,224 of NC_034602.1, read as the reverse complement.
TAATGCACCTCATGAACTTGTACTTATGCCTACAGTGTCTACAGACATGTTTTAGCACGCATAGATACCAGACTTGTAGTCCACTGACTATGCCCTCAGCTATTGGATGGAACACAGGGCCCCCAATGGAGGAGCTAGAGAAAGTACCCAAGGTGTTGTAGGGGGCTGCAAC
>NC_034602.1:35107549-35134017 GCF_900095145.1 Mus pahari | reverse complement strand
AAACTTTATATGACCCAGCACAGGGGAAGGTCAGGGCCAAGTAGTGGGAGTGGGTGGGTAGGGGAGCAGGGGCGGGGGGGGGGGTATAGGGAACTTTCAGGATAGCATTTGAAATGTAAACAAAGAAAATAATAAAAAAAAATAAACTAAAAAAAAAAATAAAAAAACTAATAAAGCAACCTTGGTTTTAAATTCCTCCAGATTGCCACACTTTATGCAAAACAGCACATGGTAGCCACGAACAATCCCACAATTAGGAAAATACTTCAGCGTTCTAGTGGGAATACAACACTTGCACAAATGAGGTGCATTGGTATGCCAGGCAGTAACCAGTAACCTGAACAGTGAGACAAAGAAGCCTGCATCATGAGGAATTCAGATTTCTTCCTCTCCACACAATAGCAGCTCTGAGCACCTCGATTTAAGATTTAATCCCACTAACTATGCACTCAAGGCTTCTTCTGCATCACAGGTTGATTCTGCCAGGTGTTAGAGACAAAGGTGACTAATACAAGATCCCAGTTATCCAGGGAACAGATAGGAAAACAAAAAGCCTGTATCTCTGCGCTGTTACTATAATTAGAGTGTGCAGAAAGGGTTAAGGAAACAGAGAGAAGAGGGGGAGTGGGATTCTGTGCCTGCCATGAGGCTGCCTAAAGGGATGAAAAGGTTAACATGAGTTAGATGGCTAAGGGTGAATCAGAGTTACTTTACCAACATATGAGGGAGGTGGGACACCAGCAAAAAGGACGGTATAGACATGGCCTGATGGGAGCTGGGCTGATGCTGGGGCTGGGGTTGGTGCTGGTGCTGGTGCTGGTGCTGGTGCTGGGGCTGGGGCTGGGGCTGGGGCTGGGGCTGGGGCTGGGGCTGGGGCTGGGGCTGGGGCTAGCCATGGGACAAGTGTATTCAAAAGGATATTTCTCAAAGCAGGATGTATATGGGGTCCTCTGACAGGCTTATGAGAATTAATAGTGTTCACTGATATTAAATCAAGTTTTCTGGGGGAAGAATGGAACATAGGACTTTGGAAAAAATCTCCCAGGGTAGGTTAATGAACAAAAAAAGGTTACAAACTGAATAGTGTGTGCTGGAGGGAGGGGTGCGTGTGAGTGTTGAGAATATAAAGACTGCTCCCAGGACAGGTAAAGAATTCTGTACTGTTAATAACTACAGTCCCTATATAATAATTGCAATGATAACCATGGTCTCCATACCATTTTCATTATAACACTGAAAATGTATAACTTTTGACACTTCCTTTTTCTCCCATCTTGTCCCCAGGAACTGGCAGCCAATCTGTTGGGTAGATTCCTTATAAATTACTGATGACAAGATAGGACGAGGTCTCCAGCACCAAAAGTAGAAGAAGTCTAGCAAATAGAAATATGTCTCAGAATTCGTTATCATGATCATGGATGAGTTATTTACAAATACTTCTGTGAAAGTCTATCCTAGCACGCTTCCTTTCCTGATGTATAGCATTACAGCAGAAATGAACAGCCTATAATTTTGCCACACTCATTCTCCATTCCAGAATTCTCGGTAGGATCCCATATGAAGGATAGGCAAATCTGCCAGTGTATGTGATTAGCACATTTCTCTATTGATCTGATCTTCAGCATCTCTTGGTTGTCCTCTTACAAGCCTGAGATATTTGCTGCTTAGGGGACGCCTCAGTTTTGCCTGCCGCTCCAATAGCAATGTGCCATATAGCCACGTGTGTGCCAATAGCAATGTCTGAAGCCTTCCCTGTCTTTAGGAAAGCCACCATTGGTCTCCAGCAGATCTTTTGCTTGCTTCTGCCCTGTGCCTGAGATTAAACCTTCTGATGGAAGGGAGGGAGATTTAGCTACTAAGAATACTAACGTGTCTGGTTGTAAACTCACTGAATATCATGAACAAAATTTTCTTCATAGCACATCTGAAAAGACTTGGAAGAGATGGTTGGGTTAGGGTTGTGATTGTTTTATCACTCGTTCACGGAAGCCTCAGAAACAAGTTTCACAGTAGTCCAGAAAAGAATGTAATAGTCCTCAAAGGGACTAAGCTCAACAAGTACTTTGTAAAATAAACCAATGGGAGAAGGAACTTTAAATACGATGTTCTCCTTACAGGTACTTTGAAAACTACTGCACTCTAGAATGTGTTAACATGAAGATATTTTTTAAATTATGTAAATTATGTATGTCTCATTAAACTTACAAAAAAAAAAAAAAAAAAACCTCTGTTCCCTGAGCAGCACAGCCTCAGTACAGTAGTGCAGTTCAGTGATACTAAACATTAATCCAACTGGGATTTACTGGGAACCTGCTTTTTAGCTGTCAGTGTTATAGTAAGTAGGAAAAATTGTCAATGAGGAAAACCAGTATTTTAAAATCCCTAACTAATTGGAACTTATCGCACATAGGCTTCAATAGAATATCACCTTTAGAAAGTTACAAACCGAGCCCAAGTCACTTATTGTAAAGTAACAGGAAGGAAGATACATAGATTATTTCTGTCTCACCATTTCAGTGCTTACTGCCATAGTCATATTGCTGTGGGCTTGGGTCAACAGAATACCACCGCAAGACACATGCAAACATGAAGAATATTTCTCATGGCAGCCAGGCCAGAGATGAAAAGGGAGGAAGGTTTGGAGAGGAGAAACCTCCTTTAAAGCCATTCCCCCAGTAACCTGTTTTTGCCAGCTTGGACCTACTTCCTAATAACACATTAACCGCGAGATCCTCAAAGGGTTCACCCATTGTCGAGGTTGGTGTCCTCGTGACAAAGTGACATCCACTCCTTCAGTACTTTTGTGAGACGCTTCCTATTAAGTCGTAACACTTACCACCTGTGAAGTCCTAAGCACCCGACCAAACTCATCTGAGACTCTTTTCATTTTGAAACTCACTCACTAACAGCCATTAGTCCTATAACTACGTCATAACCGAGAAACAGTAAAGTACAGAGAACAAGGGCATCTACAAGTTCCTAGCTGTACGTGGGGTCTCCTTTACCCTTCCACCATTTATTTCCTGGATTCCCTGTAATCTCAATTACAGAAACAAGGAAAGAGAAGGCAGCTTCAGGTAGTATAAATGACTTAGAAGCAATACATGCTTTTCGGGGAACAAACACAGAGTTAGAATTTATGTCAGCACTTTCAACTTTCAACTGCTCCATATTTTTCCCACAGAAACTTAAATACGGTATGAGATGCAGGGAAATAGTCCAGGCTTTCTTCAGAAGAATAGGCTTTAATTCCCCACTCCTTGAGTGACAGGTATGTGTCTTTGGACAGCTCACCTTTGTACTCCAAATTCTGGTTTCCTGAGCTAAAAAATAAAAGGCTGAATAAGATCCGTATACTCTATCCTGACTATCCTGTAGACTTCCCTAGGGAGCTCTTAGAACCTATGAATGACCCCCAAATTAAATTAGAATCCCCCCAGAGGGATTTGTAAGCACTCTTCTGCTGTAAAAACCGTATGTAAGAACCTCGAAGCTCAGCTCTAAAATACTATATCTGGGCTGGCAACTGCAATTCCCACAGAGACCAAGCAGATAATATAAGTGCAGACAACCTGTTTGTTGTTGAAAATGTACACCTTCCTTAAAGCACCTGAAGGAAGTGTTGCAGAACTCTTTAAGTCTTGCTTTAGCTCTGCAATGTCTACTACACCCATCTCAGCCCTTAGCATACCTCCTTGTTTAAGGATCAAACTGTGTAAGACAAGGGAGTGGCAGCTTTTATTGACTATCCAAGTAATTAGTGAACTTGAGTACGGCCCCCAGAAGCTTTCTGCACCAGCTCTTATGTTCTTTTCGACCTCAAAGAGGCCTTTCAAGTAGGAACAGTGCCAAGCTGAGGTGGAGAGCAGAGGTCAGTGACATGTGACCTGGCGCCAGGTCCTCTCCCAGCTGTTGGATACATAGTCTCCCACTGTCACCCCACTACACCATAGCTTCCAAGGCACACCATCATCTCACCTGAAGGCGCGTTTTTGGTGCCTACTCTTTATAACCAGTAAGGGAAAATAAATGTCTGATGATGTCATCCTAACAAGAGACAGCCTTGATATGCCGCTCTCAAGACAGAGTAGAATTTTGTTCTGGCCAAAGTTGGTGCTCCGCTCATGCTACAGCTCAACTTCTCCCTCTGCCCACCGGCTTCCTTCTCTTCTATAGAGAAGAGACTCCAAGGGCAGTCTTCCAAAAAATGTCCTATACATATGGCTCAGCTTCTAGTCTGCTAGCTTATCTAAATCTCTGCCATTTCTCTGATATCTCTTCAGATATTTCCTCTTCTGCTGTGGAAAACTGGTCAGGCAGATGACAACTTCAAGTGTATCTTGGAGAGTGTCTGTGATCGTTGTGCATTACTGTATAGACAGTGTTGTCATCTTTACTTGCCCATGTTACCTCAAGACATTCAGGATTTCTCAAGGCTTCTTACCAAGTAAAATAGTATGTTACCCTGCCCCTGCAAGTCCTACATTTAATTGGCCCTCCTACTTTGATCTGCTTGAGAGAAACTCTAACCAGACCCAATGATAGAGAGGCAGCCATGAGAGCATGAGATGAAGCCCAAACTATATTAATACTTAGTATGCTGTGGCCAAACACCACTTTTGGCTGTAAAGTTTCTCTGGTTTAAACTTTTAATTTCTAAGCAGGCACCCAGCATGGGGACATTTATTATTTTATTCCTACTGTGTCTGTCACAGATTTTTGTATAAAAGCAGCATGGAAGTCCAAATAATAGGCTTAACTTTGTAAAGGGTCATGCAAATGGCTTATTGACAGGTCTCCCAGGAAGGCAAAGCTGGCAGCCAAGCTCCAGCAGAGCCTGAAAATGAATGTCCCAGGCTTGTGTTTCCAAGGCTGCAAACTTGACTTCTTCCCTTGGCAACCACTCTACTCCCTGGACCCACCGCATTCCTTCAGTGTCAATCTGCCAAGTTGAATAAGGAAGGATAGTAAGATCTCAATGCTCCATTCTCTCCGTGTAGATTGTAAATCAGGCTCTTGCCTTGGCTTTCATTATACACACCAACATTTTTCACTTGCTGGAATCCAATGCCCATCCCTGTGCTGGGTACCTTGGTTTCACTTTTGTCCAGAAAATGACCCCATGTCTCAAAACTTTAACTTCCCTTTATATAGATAAATATTAACACTATCTGTTGTGCTTTGTGTGAATGGAAAGAGTAAATTAATCAACGAAGCATGGCTATCTGGAAGCTTCTGGTTAGCTGATACCCAGGAGTGATGGTAATGGTGGTATGAATAAAGCAGCAAACTGATTATGTCTGTGAGTTCATTTCTCCTCTGGAAAGACAGAACACACGCATCATGTTATGACCTTAGATGACCAAGACAGCCTAAGATGAATGTTACCCACAAGCTTCCTTTTAAAGTCTTGAGTTTTCCTTTCGAGTCAGCCTTAAGCACCTGGTGCCGATTTCATTTTGCCTGGACAGGCTTTGCTAAAAGTTTCCAAGATAAAGTTCGAGAGATGACTCACTCGGTGGTTAAGAGCATCGGCTGGTCTTCCAAAGGATTTGGGTACCCACACAATAGATCATAATAGTCTGTAATACCAGTCCTGGGGGGTTCTCCTCCTACTGTGGTCTCCTCAGACAGACATCAGGCACAGGGTATGCAGACACACATTCAAGCAAGATAATCAAATACATAAAAATAAATTTTAAAATAGTTTTAATGAGTTCACAAGAAGAAAGAACATTGAAACCATGGGTAGAGACAGGGCTCAATAAGTCCCACCACTCCTGAGAAGATTCTGGCAATTGATGGACACTGTTTACATCAGGGATGCAGTTCCTGAGAGACTCCTCAAGTGGTAACAGAGGATGCTACACTGTGCACATACTTATAGCACTAAATGGACCTTGTGGATTGTAAAAAATAAATAAATAAATAAATAAATAAATAAAATAATAATAGATAGGTAGATAGATAGAATTGAGAGAGAATGCTGGTGCAGAGAAATTGGAGGGGAGGGACTGGGAGGCATATTTGGTCAAAACACATCATGTACATGTATGAAATCCTCGAACAATAAAAGGATTCAACAACAAAACCATAAAGTAGCTACAAATTCAATGAAAACATCTCCCAAATTCTCCTATCCCCCTTCCCTCTCCTCAACCCCCAACCCCACATTTGTGCAAATAGTAAAGCAAGTTCCTCACTTACTTCGATCTCTGGAAAATTCTGTTTCTGCCTGTGGTGAGGGCAGACCTTCTTGCTCATCCTCTAAAACTCCTGGCATGCCTTTGTTTTAGAACACACAAGCATTTCTAGAGCATTCCTAGTAATCTTAATCCCAGTTGACTGTACCAGTCAGAGTCACACAGCCTTCACATAAAGAACATGTGTGAGAATAATGACTACTATTTTCATCCTAAATTCCATTTTAAAAAATCAAGGGTCTGAGCCACCATAAGCGCCTCCCAAGTTAGTATCAAAAAAGTTCATTCCAATCTCAGCCCATAATTTAAAGTGCAGTTTTCTTGCTGTGATAAAACATTGCTTTCTAGTTTTGTTCTCTCCAGTCTCACATTGTTTAAACAAGACTTGAAGATGGGAGGGAGAGCCCTGCCTGGCAATAGGGGGTGGTTTTTATTACATGCCAAGTAGAAAACTCAGTGATAAAAATTATGACACAATACTCACAGAAGAAACGCTAGAAAAGGTTAATGAAAAGCAGAACAAGCTTTTTCAAGGCCAAAACACAGCCTGACCTCTTACAGGCCCTTACAGTCTGATATCTTCCAGTAACACTTGATTTCCTACTTCATTAGTTTCGTTGTCTTTTCTTTCCCCTTTTGAGTCTTAACTGGCTTTAAGTTACGTGTCATACTTTCAGTTCAGAACAGTTAATGTGAAAGAAAAAAAAAAAAAAAGAATCCCATGGCTCGCATAAGTGGGAGGTTCTAGCACATAGCTGTTGTCATGTTATCTTCCCTCTTTAGGTCTCACCCTCACCTGTCTTCATCCTGTTGCCCCAAGTCCACCCTCATTTCTAAATCCACATTTCCTAGTTGCATAATTCCAATGGGAAAAGAACCCTGCTCCCTCATGAAAGACCCCTGGTTGACTGTGCTTGGCTCTTAGGCACACAAGCAGGTAGACACTCAGGCAAGGGTGTCTAACCTACTCTGGCCCACATATCCTATCACCTTGCAGTAAGGAAAGAACAATTTCCATATTCTATGAAGGTGATAATGGATTGTAGAGTTATTCTCCAAAGCAACGAGAAGAAAAGGCATTAAAAAAATTGATCTACACAAATAATATGAGATTAACACTACATAATAATAATTTATTATGCTAAATACTATGCCTTCTAAATCTCTAAAGGGTGTTGCCACTGAAGAATCATGTGCTTCCTATGTAGCATGAACACATCCAGGTGATATTCCAATGTCATTTTGAACCCTGCCCCTTCCAGTCTTCACTGCCATCTGTAATATTTAGAAGCAAGAAGCTTACTGTTCCCCAAAAGAAATAGTAGGTAATAAAATTGCATAATAAAGTACAACCTAGCCTATTCTTGGCATCCTGACAGCAATTTTCAACTTAAGTTTCTCTGGTCCTGAAGATCTAGTCTGATGAAGCAGGATATCTAAGTGACAGAAAAGACAAGGAAAAGTGAGAAATTAATTGCATAGTTACAGTGTACCTGGTGAACTTAGTTTTTCAGACCACACATCGGAAGTCCCACTAAAAGTTTCTTCTCTCTCCCTCCCTGCATCCCTCCCCTCCTTCCCTCCCTTCCTCTCCCCCATCTCTAGTCCCTAATTAATCAAGGTAAACTAATCATACAGTCCTCTGTGTTCATCTTTGCTTTGTTTACCTGGAGCTAGATTCTGAATTCATACAGTCAGCCTGACACAAAGTACTTTGACATTCATTGTCTGAACCACACACAGAAAGTAGTCATTATTAATTGGCATTTATAAATGAGGAACTGAGATTCAGACTGGTGGAAATCAAACAGAGACCGACTCCCAACTGGAACCAGGCCCGAGAGTCTACCACTCCATGGCCGTTCCTGCAAAACTTGTATTCTGAACCTTTCGGCCCTAACCGCCAGATTTCGAAGGCATGCTGTGTTGGACCACCACACTGAACGATACTAATAGGCTAACACAGAGCAAAGGTATTTGGAGCTTGTCTTTGGCATCCTTAATGTACTGAGCAGCTCTTCGAGTGTTATAAATGTTCCATGCTTCAGTTTGTTTTAGCCTTCGGAACACTTATTGTACCTGGTTAAATAGCCTGAACTCTTTTTTTTCTTTGGGACATAGATTTAACATTATGAATGTTGCAAGCTCAAAGGCATCTCCAAAAATTAGTGCTGAAGGAAGGTCAAAAAACTGACTCCTTGGACCCTGTGCCAGTTGGATGCTCATTACCATACTAATATTGCTCACATAAAAGCTTCAGCGACTTCCTCCAATATATGCAAATATACACTGGGAAAAATGGAAATGTATGTAAATGACACAGAGGTTACACTGGCCTATTACCATCACAAATCCCCATTTACAGCCCACTTTTAATTTAAGTGATCTTTCTATTAGGAGGCCACTTATGAAGTTAATCTGGAACAAAATCACAGCATGTCAATTAAAATGGCATGGCAGGAAGACCACCATCGATTGGTAACTCCTAGCAGATGTCTTAATTAGGCTTCTCGGTGGCAAAACGGCCAAAGACACTTGTGTGAAAGTCATTTTCGAGTTTGTAGCTGAGACCTCTCTTCAAACTTTTTCTCTCTCATCTTTCTACTTAGATCCTAGCTAGTATGGGGTTTCCTTTTGTGCATTTCCCCCCAAGGACATGCTTCTTTCTCTCTCCTTTCAAGATGAGTATCCCAGGGCTAATCTTCACCCTTAGAGGCTCTGCGAGCTTTACTTTATTTAAAGTCTTTGTTTTATCTTTAAAATTCCTTTGAAATTTGCATTCTCCTTCAGACAAACTGATCTTAACATTAAAAAGTTAAAGTTGTATCCCATCCAGTAAAATCAAGGCCAAGCTGCTTTATCTGTCTGTCCTTAGCCCACGATTAGTTAAGTGGTTTGAGGAAAGACCTTCAGACGCCTCCATGCAAAAGGGCCATTTGAAGACATTTTGGCACCATGCAAATTTGGGCTCATAACTTGACTCTTGCTTACTGTGAATGGATTGGGGCAAATGAAATTACCCAAAGTCATCTCTCCAAAGAAAGGCATTTGTCTTCCCTCCGCTCTGCTCATCTGATAAGGAATGTACACAGAATCTCTGCCCAGTTATGTTTTGTTTGGACTTTTAAAAATGACTGTTGCCTTTATGCATAAATAGTTTTTCACTCCAAAATGGAGATTAGAACCACACCACAATGTTTTGTGAGCATTTTGTAGACATGTTTTCCCCATCTAAAACAAAACCTACAAAAATAAATACATGTTTTCTGATGAAGAAATCTCTGACCAAACTCAGCTGCTGTCACTTACATGTTTTGTCGGTGGCATTACGGTTTCTCTGGCAAGAGAGAGAATTAAAAGCCAGGTGTAGACCCTGAATGGAAATTGCACTGAAGTATCTCCCATTGTCATAGGCCAGATGTCAGCACATACCCAAAAGGGTTAGAAGTAAACATTGGCGTCTGGGCAGACAATTCTCTTTGTTACAGCTATTCAACACCATCATTAATCACATACAGACATGAATGATGTGCTTTTTAAAAAAAAAAATTTAAAAACTTATGTGTATATATTGGCATGAGTCTTGGTTTGCGGAAGTAAGTGTCTTTGGATGCCAGAAGAGGGTGGCAGATCCCCTGGAACTGCAGTTGCAGGTGGTCATAAGCCATGCAACAAAACTGAAGAAAACCAATCTCGGGTCCCCTGCAAGAGTAGCCTAGAAGCAGATGATGTTGTGTGAACAGCAAATATCAGTGTTCAAATAAAACTTGTATTCGATAAACAGTTAATGTCCTGGACTTGATCCAAGAGCCTGCTAGGGGAAACCAAGTGCCCTACCACCATAGAAACCAATTCAGATGGCATAAAATTGAAATTGTAATAGATATATTTCAGCTTTTTCACTTTTCAAAACAAAAGAGTAGAGGAAATTCTTTCAAGCTTGAAAAATATAAAGCATAAAACACAATCTGCGATGCATAGGAGATGATGCTGGATAATGATATAAGGAAAATGGAACTTTTCATGTATAAGGCCTGTATATCAGCACATACATAGAAACACACACAACATATATATATATGATATATATATATATATATATATATGATATATATATATATATACATATATATGTTGTAGAAATGTATTATGAACATATATGTAAACATGTATGCTTATATATATGTTATATAATATATGTGATATATTATATATGTGACTCAGCCTTCTCCCCTTAAAGAATTTAAGCCCTATTTGATCCCTAAACATTTTGGAAGATTTCAGGGGTATTCCAGCTCAGATATGAAAAGCTGGGGAATGTAGCATTGTCATAGTGTTTGCTCAGCACGCATAAGGCCCTAAGTTCAAGGTTCAGTACAACAACAAATTCAAATGGAAACAGTCCTCCCAGTAACTACTGTGTATGCACAAGTTTATGAAGAACATAGTGGTCAAGATTCAGATTGTTCTCCAATATCCAATGGTAAGGAGAGTCAGTTCTGATAAGCTAAGGCTTGGCTCTTCAGGAACATCCATGAAGTCAGTAATTCACTGTCTCTAACACCACAAAGGAGAGTAACAATAATAGAATTCCAAAAATGTTTCTTCTTGGACCTCATAGACTAAGAGTGGAAATGTCTGGTTAGGAGATAAAAACAGAGTTAAGCATGTATCGCAAGCTGTTGTTTGGCAAAGTAGAAAAATGTACAGATTTTTAAGACAAGAATCCAAATACAGTTGGTTTTCCTCCTTAATTTGTGATGAAGGACAAAGTTTTCCAATCTTTCTAAATATAAGCTTCTTCAGGCTTGAAGCAGAGATGACAAGATCTGTCCTTCAAGAGTGATTGGAGGAAAGGCTTCAATGAGCTGGACCTGGGAGCTGATGAATGATCGTAACCCCATCTAAGCTCAGTGTGCACTCTACAAATGTTCATGGCTCTGCTTTCCAGTCTCCTTTCCCAGACTGCACATAAAACAAGACAGTTTTGCTGTCCTCCAAGAGACCATCCACTTCGGCTGCTAATAAATGGGAGTTTTATTGCTGCTGCTCAGTTCAGAATTATATTACTGGTATCGTGCCTACTGTATCTTCATCCTTTCTCCAATGCACCAGTTTCTGTTGGATTGTCACACGGTGTTCTATACCGGCTTCCCTCCTCCTCTTTTCTCACCTTGCTGCAAAGTCATGAGTTAGTTATTTTCTAGTATTTATCGTCTAATAACAGCAGTGTCCCACAGGTACAAATCAATCTTTGTCGCTCATTGTAGAGCAGTGCTTATCAGTCATCTAGCACGAGTTTACATCTGTTCCCTTTCTTTATCTAGTTGTAGCTGTTCATCCAATTTAAAAACTTTGTGTGTATATGTGTGTAAGTATATGGGTGCATGTATTTATGCGCACATACAACACACATATTTTTCTACGCTTCTAAGATTTTAGTAAATAAATAAATGTAAATAAATGTATTGATAGCAAATATAACATTAGATAATTTCATTAATATATTTAAGAAATTAAGATATTTTCAGTCATGATAAAGTGACAAAATCCTCTTATTATTATGACTGCTCATTGCTTCTTATCTAATCATTAAGGTTGATCAAATAGGACTTGGTCTTTTAGCAAATTTTGACTATTTTGTAACTTCATTTGTAGCATGCAATAAAAACTGAATCCATGAGTCCTTACTTTTTTGGTTGATCTTTTATTAAAGTCCATTCCAATCTGAATGATTGTGTCCTCTAAAACTCAGGGAAATATTTAACTGTCATTGCAATAGTGTTGGAAATGATGGCTGTGTAGGCTTAGTCCCTGTGGATGAATTGAGATTGTTATTGTAGAAGTAGATTTGTTAGCTATAGGGAAACTGGCTTGCCAGAAAAGCAAGTCCCATACCCTTCACTATCTCTCTAATATGCTCACTCCTGCCTTGTAATGTCATCTACCATGAGAAGAGGCATCAGGCATCCCGTCACCAGGTCCAGCTGTATGACCCTGGGCTTCCCAATCTCCAAAATGTTAAGAAAATAATTATAGATTTTCTCTATAATTCCCAGTCTGCAGTAGTGTATCAATACTAAACCAGCTAAAAAATAAAGCAAAAATTAGAACCCACTAGCCCAAAAGTCTGATACAAAAGAACAAAACAGAAAATATTCTGATCGGTGGGCCAAGAATTGAACTTTGAATGCTTAAGGATTCCCATAGTTGCTCAGAACTATCTGGACTATATATCAAGAGACCCACCACTAGTCAAAAAGCTACTAACCATTGACAACTGCTAGAAATGGGGAAATCAGTTTCTCCACTGAACTGTTACTCTGAGTAAATCAACCATAGTTCAGGACAAGCCCCATGCCCTGAAGTTATTGGCCAACATGAACAGACTTCATACTTTGGCATGGTTTGGTTTGTTTTCATGTTTTTTTTGTTGTTGTTGTTTTGCTGGTTTCTGTCTTAATTGGTTTTTGTTGTTGCTGGTTTTGTTTCTTCTGACCTTTTTTAAAAAATTATTTTTTTTAAGAGAGAGAGAAAGAGCACAAAGTTAGAAGGATAAAAAAACATAGAAGTCTGAGAGGAATTGGGGGAAAGGAAAGAATATGACCAAAACATAGCCTATGTAAAAAATACTTATAAAATGAAGGCTACTAACTTTCTTGGAAATAATGATAGATTCAAAAACAAAAAACAAAAACCAACCAAACAAACAAACAAAAACACAGAAAGAGATGAGGGTTGACTAGTCAACAAGACAGGACATGTGTTCTCGTGCCTCTGGTCCATCTCTCAGCCATTCCTACTGTAGCCAGAATTAGCTTTGTAAGCTCCAAATCTGAGAGTTTTCTTTTCTAACACACATATCTTACTTGTTCCTTAATATCAGCAACAAAATAGGAAAATTCCTTAGGAGAATGTTCTACAGAATGTTCTAATGTGGGTCAAAATTTCTCAAGATTATCTTATATGTACTGCTTTGAGATTTAGAAGAAAAAAAAATTAAGGATATCCAGATAATAATGTTTTGTGTGTATATGTCCCACATGATATGTAGGTGCACGATATTTTTAAAATTACTTTGTTTACTGAAATTCAAAGTGATCTCGTGGTCTGCACTGGATTTGTGAATCTTACACAGATATTACAACCTTTGGAGTTTCTTGAATATGCTCCTGTCATTCTGCCTTATATGTGAAAACAAGATTGAGTCCTACCATCTATTTACATATTGTGAATATCGACACTTAATAAAAGGTGGTTCCTTGAGGGAAGTAAGAGAAGAAGATGTGAAACAAGGCAGTTGGAAGAATGAATCGCCTTCAAGCCTGGTGTATTTAGCCTTGAAGTGAAAGCTAATAACCACTGTCTAGCTACCTTGGTCAGCTACTAGACCGTGCTTTCTTTATCACTTCCTTCCTTCCAGAGTACCTGGAATGTATAGCTAAATAAAAGAGCAATCTAAAATAACTGGTAAAGACCAGAAAAACATTAAATAAAATGAAAAAAAATCAGGACTATTGTAAAAACAATCAAGGATGGTTGAGAAACTTTGCTTAACTACCCCATCTGGGGATCCATCCCATCATCAGCCACCAAACCCAGATACTATTGCACATGCCAGCAAGATTCTGCTGAAAGGACCCTGATATAGTGGCCTCTTGTGAGGCTATGCCAGTGCCTGGCAAACACAGAAGTGGATGCTCACAGTCAGCTATTGGATGGAACACAGGGNCCCCAATGGAGGAGCTAGAGAAAGTACCCAAGGAGNTGNAGGNNGNTGCAACCCTGTAGGTGNAACAACAATATGAACTAACCAGTACCCCCTGAGCTCGAGTCTCTAGCTGCATATGTAGCAGAAGATGGCCTAATCGGCCATCATTGGGAAGAGAGGCCCCTTGGTCTTGTAAACTTTATATGACCCAGCACAGGGGAAGGCCAGGGCCAAGTAATGGGAGTGGATGGGTAGGGGAGCAGGGGCGGGGGTGTATAGGGAACTTTCGGGATAGCATTTGAAATGTAAATAAAGAAAATAATAAAAAAATAAAAAACTAAATAAAAAAACTCGAAATAATGCATAGCTAAAGGGTTCTCAGCCTTACCTCATGGAAGGGCATATATTTTGGATATTAATGCCAAGTTGTTTGGCAAGGCTGGCACTTCTTTCAGGGATTCTCTCAGAGAGATTCATTCAAGGTCGTCAGGAACAGCTTTGAGGGCTATGTTTGCATCCACAGTACCTAGGTATTTCCAGGGAAAGTAGATGACTGGCATGGAAAATGTCATATTGTCAGACAATATGTCCAAGTTGTAGGACATAGGACTCTGACTGGCCCATAGTCAGAGTCCTATGTCCTACAACTTGGCCAGGATCAAACAAGGATGGAGAGCTTTCTATATCTACCTACTTGTGACAATTATTCTGCCTCGGTTCATGCACATCTGCCATGGTGATCCTGTTAACATATGAGTTCCAGCCTATTCATTCAGTGTTTGCCTGGGGGTTTCCATCTCACCCGGAATGAAAACTAGAGTCACTCATATTGGACCACAAGGAAATCCAGGACTGGACACCTTGCCAGCAGTTCCCAACACCCTCTCCTCTGTTTCAGTCACAATAAGCTCTGGGTGTTTCAGAAAGCCTTCCAACCTACCTCAAGACACATAAAAAAATCAAACAGCCATGCTCTACACATATAAATAAAAAATAAACAGGTTTTTTTTTTTTTAAATAAAAGAAGACACTTAGACTCTTTGCTTGGGAAAATGTGCACCCATGTTTGCTTTTGACATGCTCCTGTGAACTTGGAGACAAAGCCTGCTAGTCTCTCTTGGAAGCCTATTCTTCAACTTGCTGGGCTGTGGTCTAATCTCACCAAAACCCCACCCAATCTACTGTGGTTCCTGCTACTTGTGGACTACTGAACCGTGGACTGGATGTGGCATTCAGCTACAAACAGTAAAGCATTGGATCCAACACTTTCTACCGTAAGTTTTAAACCTTAGAGATAAAGTACAAAAGATATGATTTTCTCAGATATCCAAGACCCCCTCATCATTGGGATGCAAAATTTCTTACAATTATTGCTTTCTCAATGACCTAACGAATTCAGTTTTAGTTTCTGCATTTGAAAGATGAGGAAACCAAGTCTGGGGTCACATGCTGAGCCTGCAATGGAAGAAAATCCTAATGCAAATAGGCCTGGTACTAAGGACCTTGGTTTCTACCCTTCAAGATGTTCCCCACCAGGGTATGCTTAATGGATTATTCCAGGCCAACTCAGCTAGACATGAAAACCCATTATGGGGCCTCTCTCATCAATGAAAGGTATTTCTTCCCTTCTCACCTTTCAACATGGGAAATTAAGAAATGAATAGCCCATGACAATAGGAAGTCCTAGAACAATGTAGCATGCTTCATTTACCTGTTTAACCACAAAACTATCTCACAATAGGTGTCTACACAGTTCTTGCTGAGTGCACTTTAATATAGAGAGAACTTTAAACTGTTTCCCATAATCTAAAGTAGCAAGGCTAATGATAAACTGTGAAGAAATAAAAGTACCTCTTTTTATTATTCAGAAAATTACTGCCAATATTCACATATTAATATTCATGCCTGAATGATGGATATGTTTTTAGTCACCATATCATTATATGTTAAAATTAAACAGTTACTTTTAATAGTGTCCACTTACCTTTCATTAGAATAGAGCAAATTTTTTTGTGCAGAAAAAAATTAAATGCAAAGGATAAAATGAATAATATGACTTTTTAAAAACAGTGATAATTAAGTATGTAACTAATGGTAACCAAAAATAGCCAGTTGTGTTTGCTCTACAGTTTTCCTGTGTGTTTTAATGTGCTTGAAATAATGACATAATACTGCTTTTAAGCGTAAAGAACTCAGACACGTTCATAGTTCCTAGATGGAAAATAAAATAAAGAGTGGCTTAATGATAGATAATATCTGCCAGTGGGTGGTTTATTTCTTTTCAAAAAAAAAAAAAAAAAAAAAAAAAAAAAAAAAAAAAAAAAAGCCACGCAGGCGCTTCCTAGTTCGAATGCATATTTCTAAAGAAGTAGGAAGTCATTATTACTGTTCCATAGCAGTGAGAATGGTTATATGCCACTCTGCAGTTCAAATTTTATAGAGAAGAAATGGATTGTTTCTGTTGTTTATTAGTTTTCTCAGTGGTGTTTTACGTGTTTTTATATTTCAGCAATCAATTCCAAGCGCTTCAGTAAAACAGTAAGAATTACTGTTCCAAGTGGGCATCAGTCACAGACAAAGAGTCCACCTGAATTGATGAGATTTAGGATTCTGGACACATGTGTCTTGGGAAATGGGAGGACAAGAAGAGCCACCTGTGAGGGCAGCAACCAGAGCAACCGGATGCTCCGTGCACAGCTTCACGCCACAGCTGCCTCCCGAATGCAGGTCCAATCTGAGCAAAGGAGGGCTGCCAGCATCATCTGCCCCTGCCTTTCCTATCCTTGGCCTCTTCATTTGTAATTAGCTATTGATAATGGGAAGAGACAAGCCCTCAATCTCTCCCTTGGGTCACCCCATCAAGCAGCTCACAGCAAGTTTATCAAAGAGTGATATTTTTTTTTTTCCCATACAAAAGACTACTTGGAGGAAAACCATATCCTTTGTACACAATACTGATTTTCTTCTTGAAATTGCTGCAGATGTGAGTCTATTCACATTCTGACCTTCAGTGCTTCCAAAGGAAAGCCTTGATTCCTGCTTCTTTGTAAGGAACCCGTTTGGTAACTTCAGCTTCAGCTTCAGTTCATGCCTGCCTGTATATCTCTGCAAACCTCCTTTGTTTACATCTTTAAGTAAAACTTAAATATCATGGTAATTCTGTATTAAAGAAACTTTTCTGAACTGCTGAGCAAAGCCTATTTGTAAATAATGTGCAAAGGAAAGAACACTCACACATTATTGTTTGGAGTTGAAACCGAGAGAAGCCGCTTATTAGTAGTGGAAGAACCCACAGCACAAATGGACGTAAAGGTCCTCCTCTTAGCTACAGATATGGATCAGGGAAGGACTATGTTCTGACAGGTGACACCCATGATGCACTGCTACACAAAAGGGGTGAAGGGCACAGTGCAGGTATATGTTCACCACAACCATCTTTTCCTTGTAAACCAACAACGTTTGGAAGTACACCTGATTCAGGGTAAAGATGTTTAAGGGTGCTGTCATATTTTAATACTCACACTTTCTGCAAGGGATCACCTTGTTTTCTTTATGTTATATTCTTCTAGGATGTGTGACTATTTTATAATTTGTAATTAAGACAAGGAGAAAATCGATGTAATTATGTCTGGGTGATTTTTCATTTCTTTGTTTTGTTTGTTGTCCCTTTCACTGTTAATATTGGTCATGGAAAAAAAAAAAGTAAATCAATTCTAAAGACCATTTTTCTTTCTTTCTTTCTTTTGTCTTTTTTGATCGTTTCTATTTGACTTTCAGATGAGAGGCTTTGCCCACTCATCCAAAGCCATTTTCAAACTCCTTGAGCTGGAGCACAGGAGTGTCAGTGCTGGAGTACTTGCTTAGCAACCACAAAGCTCTAGGATCTATGCGCACACCACACATAAACATGACATGCACATGCAAACAAACATATTACATGACCTTGTATGATTCATTGTGAAAGGTTGGAATAATCCCCCCAATGGAGACCAAGTTACTAAGGAGATTTCTTCTCTGGCCTCTGGCTTTGGTAGTCTGATACAGTTAGTAAGATTGGTGCTACACACAAATGGAGGTTTTTTTATATTAAAGAAAAAAGGTTTTTTTAAATTATTTTTATACATTTTGAGGATATTCTCTTCTTTCCCCATTCTCCTCCCAGATAGTCATCTCTCCCTACCCACCAAACTTCATGGCCTTTTTCTCTTTAAAAAAATGCATACCAATAATAATAATAATAATAATAATAATAATAATGGGGTTATACTTGTATTAGCAACTACTTGTAAACATAAGGCCTGCCTGGGAGTGCAGTTGATACACCAAGTATCACTCTATTGGGACAAAAAAAAAAAAAAAAAAACTGATTTTTTTTTCCCCTTTTGCAGCTAGTATCAGTTGCAAATAGCTTCTACATCAACTTTTTTAAGCAGCAAATTTTCTTTAAATATATCTTTTTTTTCTTTTCTCCTTCAAGTAGAACTGGTGTATGGTTCATCATTAAAGCTCCTGTTTAATCCTTTCTCAGAAAATGCCCAGCCTCCTTTTTCAGTTGTGTGCCACACTTTCTCTTTTTTTCTTTTTTCTTTTTATTATTATTTTCTTTATTTACATTTCAAACGCTATCCCGAAAGTTCCCTATACCCCCCCGCCCCTGCTCCCCTACCCACCCACTCCCACTACTTGGCCCAGGCCTTCCCTTGTCATGGGTCATATAAAGTTTGCAAGACCAAGGGGCCTCTCTTCCCAGTAATGGCCGATTAGGCCATCTTCTGCACACTTTCTAAAAGATGTCTAACATGTACCCCCTGTGATGAGATTTCCCCTCAGCTCAATTACCTCCTTGACTGCATCTCAATGCTAATGGAATTTTGGTATTGTGCTTTTAGCTTTCCTCCTCCTCTTAACCTGGTTCCTTCTCCGCGCCATCGGATTGTCCTTCTCACTTCATGACAGCCTGATTTTGAGAGGCTTATCTTGCCTTGCATTTCATTTTAAGACACTAAATACTTTTCTAAACCAAATCAATTTCTTTCACTAGACAATTATGGAAGGCTTATCTCCTTCATGTTTTATAGCTTTCCCACCCCCCACCTCCCACCCCCCAAAAACAACCTGGCATTGTTCTCATTATCTAATCAGCATGAATGCAGACTACAGAGAGTACAGAATCAGAAGTCCTTTGCAATACAAAGTCCAGCTTTGAAATAAAGCCCAGAGTTTGCTAGGAGATCTCAGGGAGAAATTGTTGGTTAGCCCTATTGCTTCTGCTTGACCCATCTTCTTCTGTGTATAACCATCTGCACATCCTAGGTGAGCTTCGAATTCTAATGTGCTCAGACAGTTGTCTAGTAGAACTCTACCAAGATAAACTGTCCTCCTAATCTACCAATACAGACAGAGTTTCTCTAATTCTTTCCACTGATAAGGGTACAAAAACTTCATTTTTCCACCTTGTAACTCTGTCATTACTATTAGCCCCACCTTCCCTGTTTCTGCCCTCTGACTCTGACCACTGACCTTTGAAGAATGACGATCTCTGATGTAGTAAAGAATATACGGGGAAAGCAGCTGAAACTCTGTCTCTAAACGTTGGCGGTTCTTGGCAGTTCTTGTTTCTGCACTACTTCAGTCTCTGTGCTTGAATTTACATGCCCACCATTTTCCACACATCTCAAACTTTGTTGTCTCTTCTAAGGACACTCCTATTGGGGTTAGGACACATCCAATCCAATCTGGACTCCTCTTGAGCCTTTCTTGATTATTGCTTCAGAGAATCCATTTCCAAGTGAGATGATGCACTGAGGCTCTGTCTGTGGTGAGTTTCCACCAGCACATCTGTGCAGGGATATAAAGTGTAGGGACAGCATGGCCTAGCAGAAGCCCAAAGGAAAATGACCAGTGACTTCCTACCACTTCCTCCCAGAGAACCTTCTCATCATCTGTTAGATGTACACACTTCACCTAACCTACTGGCATTGTTTGAAAATATTTACCTCGATAAGGACATATGTGTTGACCGGGAATAGTTTGTGGCTGTTTTCTGTGTTCATATCTTCCTCTAAGCCTTCACAGGTGCATTCCTGGGAATCTATGCGGGGAGCCTATAGCTGACTTTATCTTAAAGCAGAAGTGAGTGAGTTAATTCTAGAAAACAAGAAAGAAAGTAGAGACGTTAGAAAGCAAAAGTCTCATTTCTTTTCATCTCCCTGCTTTCACCAACCCTTCCAAATCCATCAATCACATGGGTGACTTCAGAGAGACGGGGAAGGTAAGATAGAGTTGCTACCCGGCCCACAGAACAAGAGCCTGGAGTAGAGTGAGTGGGAC
Organism: Mus pahari; assembly: GCF_900095145.1. Classification (NCBI taxonomy): domain Eukaryota; kingdom Metazoa; phylum Chordata; class Mammalia; order Rodentia; family Muridae; genus Mus; species Mus pahari. Next base: position 35,113,773 of record NC_034602.1, on the reverse strand, counting down.
TTTATATTGAAAAGCTGAGGACTTCTGCCTCTGTACTCTCTGTACTCCGCATTCATGCTGATTAGATAATGAGAACAATGCCAGGTTATGAAAATGTTGCTAATTAGCATCGCACATGTGCTATTGCCATTGATTTGTGTATTTAGTGGAAAAAAAGCCTGATTACTGTATATTCATTATTAAATTATAGATAACATTCCATCCAGAAAATGAGAGACTGAATGTCTTCAAAAACAAAAGAAAGAAAGAAAGAATGAAAGAAAGAAAGAGAGAGAGAGAAAGAAAGAAAGAGAAATTCCCTCACTCCTAGAATAGTGTATAGAAGAGGAAAGAAATAATGTAGAACTTGCAAAGTGCAGCTTTGCAGACAGGTTTAGAAAGCCAGAACAATTCACCCTAAGCCACTCAGGTAATTGGCAATGAAATTGGATGCATAACCTGGGCACCCTGACTTTTGAGTTGCTCTTTTCCATGGCAATAATGTAATAAATCAGTTTAAGCAAGTTAAGAATGTGTCCTTTCTGTATTATTTAGCTAATTTATATATTACCTTATAGTTTGCTTTGTCAACAGTTTTATGAAAGTTGTTACTTGATTGCAACTATCTTTGTCACCCTCTGCCAAGAGAACATCAAGTATTATTACTCCACTCCATTGTGAATATTACTCACTTGTCTTGCCTTAAAATTTCAAGGGTAAAAATGGCTATAAACTCAAGGGCCAAGCCACCTGGAGAAGGAGCTGTAACTGACAAAGGGTCATAACAGAGCTGACACCAAGGTGGCAAGGATGTAGAGAATCAGGTAAGTTGGAAACAGCTGTCACAGGATTTAAGACTAGCTGAAGCTAAAGGGTAGATGTTTGAGTGGGTGGAGAAGAAAGTGGCACTTTTCCTTTAAGAGGAGAGTTATCATGTGCCGAGGACAGAGTATACAACTGGATGCAGAATTCTAACATGGCTTCTGAGAAGGGACTGGTTAGAAAGACCCATGGAGGGCACAAGGAATTTAGCTCAGTGGTGAATGGAAGGGGGGAGGGAGAGAGGAAGGAAGGAAGAAAGGAAGAAGGGAAGGAGGGAGGGAGGAAGGAGGGAGGGAGGGAGGAAGGAGGGAAGGAAAGATGGAGGGAAGGAGCCAGGAAGGAAGGGGGAAGGTGGGAGAGATAACAGAGACAATGGTATAAAATTACAGAGATCCTTTAAACCTAAGGTGATTAAAAAAAATTTGATTATCCAGGCTAGCAGGCTAATGAGGTACTTTAAGGAAAAATCTGAAAAGATCATATTTGTGTCTTAGAAAAACAATGGTGTATATCTTCTAATTTGGATACATCCTGGCTCAGGCAAGTAGCAAGACAGTGAAGTAAAATGATAATATGGACATTAAGGTGTAATAAAGAGAAACCCGATGACTGGCCCATGCTCAGCTTTACCTCTTCGTTGTTCTGTGTGAGCCAGAGTGGTTGAGTCACTTGAATTTTTAAGAGAAACAGGAAATATGTACTTTCATATGAAACCGCCTGGTATTTTTAATTTGGAAAGTCCAAAAAATCTTCCTGTGGGCTGTGTTTACACAGCAACATATTGTTTCTGCACTTGACCTGTGCATAAATTCAAGAGTCTGGAGGCAGAAATGTATTTCAAAGGCATAAACCCAAGACAAATGCAAGAAGGGAAATTGCTGTTAACAATAGACCTGTTGGGCAGTGGATAGAGTGGCCTTGCCCGGTGTTTGGGGCTCTGGACTATGGTTTAGTTATTGGTATCCTTGTTGTGAATGTGGAGGCATGATGTTTTGCTTCTCAGTCTAGAAAGAACTTTCAAACAGCAGGTTCTGAAAAACAACTGTTAATACCATCCAAAACAGCACTTTCCCCAAGTCTCCAAGTGCAGAATGGAGCACTGTATGGCTCCAGTTTGGATACAAAGCAAAGTTCAAAAGGAAGTCTACAATTCTCTTCATTTATCTGCCCCAGTCTCTGAAGTCTCCAGTTAATGTTCCTGCCATAAAGCAAGAGATGGTTGATCCCTTTTCCCTAACTGTGATGTCTTTCTGATTTAAGTACTTTTCACCTGCCAGTGTCCTTGGTTTCTTCTGAACCGTGTTCTAGCCCATAAAAGGCTCTAAATTAAAAGCTGCTTTGGCTCAGCTTTTTAGTGAAGCGATTTTTGGAAAATGCTCCCAGATTGTTCTTCCCTTCACAGACCCACTGAGAGTCACCTCTAATGGCATTTCCATTCTGCAATTTTCCTAAAAGCTCACCCCTTTAAGGCTATGTTCAGATGGCCTCCCCTCCAGGAAGCCTCTGTTGACCATACCAGTCCCCTCTACTCTCAGATAACTCCAAGAAGGTCCAGTGAGCCCTGACATGAACTATCAATTGTCATCACTTACCCATTTACACTCCTGAAAACTTACATGCCTGTTCCACAGAGCAGACACAGTTGTCTTGGTAAACATACCAGGCCATATGCCCCCATCCTTACTTCTTTGCTGGTTTCCCTTTGGAAAGATGATATGTTCTGAACTGCTTTAAAAGACCTATAAAACTCCAACTACCACTCCCTGTCTATAGCTACTGCCAATCTCTTCTGATTATAGTCAAGCTTCTTTGGTCCTCTGAGTGACCCTCGGACATCACCAAGGGATCTACCCCTTGCTCTTTTTTCGTGCTTTTCATACAGATGGATTTTCATTATGCTTTGTTTGCAGGATTGATGACACCTTTCCAGGAAACCATCTCTCATTATCCATTCTCCGGGATTATTTTCTCCTAGCAACCGGACTCTTCAGCTGTTATGTTACATACTCTCGCATGTTATAGGATTTCTTCAACATTTCTTTTATGGGGGTTTCACGTCAGAATATAGTCTAATCCGGGTGTGACAGTGACTCAAATAATGTTCATTGGATGGAGATATAATTCCTTGCATGTTTACTTATTTATAAACGGTTAACTCCGATCCAATCCTCAACAATGCCAGTTGTCTTTGCTCATAAAGCCTTCTACTTCCTCATCTTGTGAACTGCATCTCTATGATGAATGCCACCATCTCCACTCCTTTCCCACTTTTCATGAAGTTCACTCCATCCCTAGCTTTCTACCCCTTCCCAGTATCCCAATCCACACCAACAATATCATTTCATTTCTTCTTACCCTGAGAACACCTCCTCTTAAATCTATTTCACTGTCCTGACTCTTAGCTATCTCCTATCTTAGCTCTGATGTAAGCCTTGGCCAACCCCCACCCCTGCAAAAAAAAAAAAAAAAAACCTTCCCCTTCACTGTTCTTCTACATCCACCCGAGTCCCTTGTATTCCTACACACCAACCAGATGGATGGCCTTCTTAGTTTGGAAATGCCTAAAACCCTTCAGGCTCCCACAGGTTGTTGAAGAGGGTTTTCTAAGCTGCTGCAGAGTCTTGGCCCTCCTTCTTGGTGACCACTGAACCCAGATGGTGACCCCATCTTCCAGTCACATAGAACTTGACTCCAAATCTCTTTCCTTCCTTGGAGAGCTATATTCTCCTGACTCATTCCATCCCCTCAATGCTAACTCCCACAGGAGTTACTTTTTCTGAGAAGTCCTCAGTAACTAGACTAAGGATGGAAAGGCTCATATTTTTTTCTCTGAATTCTTACAGTAACTCAAACTATACTTGTGCTTTCTCATTGCTAAGACAGAATACCTGAGAGAAACAGAGAAAAGAAGGACTTTGGCAGAATGTTTGAGAGCATAAAGCCCACCAAGGTAACAAAAGCATGATGCAGTCCATCGTGGCTAGAACATGTGGTACAGCCTGCTCCCACCACAGTAGATAGCTAGGAAATAGAAAAGGAAGCAGCCTGGAACTCTCAAGCCCACCCCTATAGCCCTAATTCTACCAGCTAAATCTTGTATCCAAAAGTATACATGTTCCAAAAAATGTACCAGCATCCAAACCCTGATCCTGTGGGGGACACTCACTCTTTGCTTTCAAACCCAAACAGCTTGTATTACACTGGCTTAATTCGTCACTGTCCCCAAACTGTGTGGCCATTATTTCTCAAAACATGTATTTGACCAAGTCATTTATCACGCTTATCCTTTAAATATCCCCTTTTTGCCCCAGACATGGGAATGTCTAACTGTATCTTTATCCTCACTTCTCCATTCCAAGATCTGGGCATCCCAACCATAAATACATCCTCATCCACATGTCTCTGGGTTCACAGATATTTGCATGTGTTGTTTCTTTTGTCTAAGCAGTATGTCTTCTTCTTTCTGGTCAGTTGGTTTTATCTATCATGCTTTCTCTCTTCCATAAAGTCTCTCTGGGCCCTCCTTCTCCTAGGTGGACCATATTGTGTCTTCCACTTCAGCACCCAAGAGAGCAAAGACAAAACCTAACCACTTTCTGCTTTTATTTCTGTGCTCTACACACAGAAGGGCTTCAATATGTGTTTTTTGATTGGCTATTTTTGCTCAATCACTAAGGACATATAATACCTATACAAATTTCAGTTCTGTGCCTCATGGCATTCTTGGTTTATGATTCTGTCTGTCACTGCTATACAAACTTTTCAAGAGTAGGAGCAAGGTCTTATTCACATTCCTTTTTCTCTTTTCTGCTACACACAGAGAAGATGTTCAATGCATACTCATTGGAAGGACAAATGAATAAACAACTCCATCCATTTTTCAAGGTTCTACAGTTTTTACCTTTCTGGATATTATTCTTGCTGTGAATCCAAATGCTTTATCTGGGTTTTATACATACACAGAATGGCCGTCTTTCTTAGTAAGTCCGAAGTACCTGAGAGAGCAAGAACAAAGCCTAAGCACCTTCTGTCTCTACCTCTGTGCTTGCACACACAAGAGTCTCAATCTGTGTTTGTCGACTGATTGTTTCTGCTCAATCTATCATTCCTTTTTGATCCTGCAATGTACTGAAAAGAAAAAGTTAAAAAGAGAGCCTTCTCAGAAATCAAACAACTGAAATCACAAAATGTTCTTTTCTAAAAATAACACATTCCCCAAACACTTGAGGCAGAGCTGTGTGTTTTCTCCTCAACCCTTAATGAGAGCAAGACGCTACCACCTCCTCTTTCATTTTGCCTGCATCACGTCTGAGTTGCCTGGAGATTTGTGACTGTTGTTTCAAGAAAGATCAAATGACAACAGGAGATGGATAGTCTCCTTGATTAAAAAGTGGCACTCAGATACATCAGTGTCTTCTGCGTCCATGGAGGAGAGAAAAATTCAACAGCTGGTGTTTGCAGCAGAGGCATGCATCTAGCAATGCTCTAAGGCTGGCTACCATCATACCTTCAATCCAGACCCCCATCCCCCTATGGGACACATAGTATACAAGGCTCAATGGTAGCTTCCATAGAGGAGCTAGAATTTGCCACTGATGGACTCTGGAGATGAAAAGCATTGCCATAGCATAACAGATCAACATACATTCAAATTCCAGCTCAAACATCTACTAGCTGTGTGAGCGTCCTTCAGTCTCTCTGGCATCTGTGACAGCATTTGGAGAACAGGGGATACAACTGCTGAAGTGATGGAATGAAATGACACGGCATTAATCATCTTGTCACATAGGGCTCATTAACAGCAGCCAATATCATTAGGTACCCATACCCATGCCTGTTATTGTACCCAACACCTGATGAACAACTACACAGTGTGTGTGTGTGTGTGTGTGTGTGTGTGTGTGTGTGTGTGTGTGTGTGCGCGCGTGTGTGCACATGTGTGTGCAGCAGGCTAGGTATTTCTATTCCAGTGTTCTTATGAATCTCCTGATAGCTTGTTAGCTGGGTATAATGTTTACATTGTAGCTGGAGAAGTTCAATTTCTGAAAAGCTGCAGTCTGTGGCAAAGTGGACTGATTCCTTTTGCATGTTCTCATGCCTCTGTTTTGTATTTTAATAGGGCTGAGAGTTGAGTAGGACCTAGGTCCCATCAAATTCATACAACTCCTGGAAGAATTTGTGACACAGGGGTATACTAGCCATAAGGATTCTCATTAATACTATGACTTTAAGCTTGAAACCTGCATCTCAGATTTTCCCACTCCAAGGAATAGAAAAGAACAAATCAAAACTTCTCTCTTCCATCCCATCATCAGCCACCAAACCCAGATACTATTGCACATGCCAGCAAGATTCTGCTGAAGGGACCCTGATATAGCGGCCTCTTGTGAGGCTATGCCAGTGCCTGGCAAACACAGAAGTAG
>NC_034602.1:35059220-35107538 GCF_900095145.1 Mus pahari | reverse complement strand
AAAAAAAAAGAAATATAAATAAAGAAAATATCTAATTAAAAAACAAAAACAAAAAAACAAAACAAACAAACAAAAAATCTTCTCTCTTGTCATTGTGCCAAAACATGAGAGAACTGACTTCAACTGCCTCCCATCCCTCATTCCTGTAGATATCTGATTTATAGACTTGACAAATAGGAAAAACACAATTCTCTGGCCCTTTAAAGATGAACTCTTTGAAGATGAACAATTCCCCTTGCAAGAAAACAATCTGAGCTTTTCTCTTTTCTTTCCCATTAAATATTCCCATATATCTTGCATGTAGGTTTTTTTTTTTTATATATGTCTGTCATTTAATCCTTAATCTCACAGATCACCTCTCTCTTTGCAGAGTAGATGCAGAAGGTGGTAAAAGGTCTTGAGCTCCCTCAAGAGGCTTAAATGTTATCCACACATAGCACCACTGCCTTACTGCTGAATAGATGAAGGTGTTGGCACCAGGGACAATGCCTCATTAGGCATAAAGAGTCAAGACCTCTGAAGGAATACATTCTAGACACCATATTCTTCTTGGGAAATGAACAACACATTTTCTATTGCTGGTTTGCTGATTTGCTGGATGGCTGGCTATTCTGATGACAATAGTTGGACTTGCACCCAAGGAACCCAATGATCCTGATCATCAGGAAGTATCCTATAGAGTTCTATATCCCTTTCTCACTCTGACCTTCTTCTTTCCTACCTAGTGATTGGGGTGGGGTGTTGGAAGGAATTAGAGAGGAATAAGGTTTGGAAGAGTGGTAATGGTATAGGAGTCCAAGAAAATAATAAAACAGTTACTATCTGGCAACAAGAAGAAAAATATCTTTCTCATTTCTTCCAATGAGAAGTCAATGACATGGCCTCTGGAGGAGAATGGAGTTAGTAAGCCACTATGAACTGCTACCAAGACCTGTAAGACCAAAGTAAAACACAAGTGAGAGGCACTTAGCAGGCAGCCTACCAACTGCAGAGAACTGCAGGATGACAGGAATTATCTGCCACAGACAAAGAAGACGCCAGCCATAGCCTAAAGCACCTTGGTAACTAAGACTCACTGCCTGAATGTCCTGCCTTTGTGCCCAGGCTCTGCATGCCAAGTATTGCATTTTGGCAAATATAATTTGGAAAAATATTGAATGAAGTAACATATAATATGGCTGTCTATGGAGAAAAAACTATGAGATACTTCCATTATTTGTCATAAAATACAGTGGCGTATGTCTCTCAGAGAGATACTTTCAATTCTTAAACTCCATTACCACTGTGACCATATTTAGAAAAGGAGTAATTATAGATGTCATTACTTCTTGTAAGAAGGGAAAAGGTTGTTTATAAATGCATGTACAAAGACACATGGGAGAACGTTGTGTGGCATTGAAGACAGATGTTAGAGTGACACATCTGAAAGACATACTAAGGTTGGTGGGCAACCATCAGAAAACAGAAAAGAGACATAGAGAGATCTCTCTCTGGTGCTTGCGGAGGGATCATAATCCTGCTAATAACTAGCCCCATATCTTGGAGAAGTTAAATTCTACAATTAAAATTACCTCCCATGTGGATAGGTATTATGGCAGACTTAGCAAGCTGGTAGAGTAACATATTTCTTCCCCACGTGGCTACATGAAAGTCTATAGACAACTACAAAGAAGGTCTCATTCTGGGTCCCTTTCAAGAAAGGCAGATTAGCACCAGTTGCCATGTGGGCTGTTCTCAGTTCCCTGACTGAAGATCATGGAAGAATTTTCAGACTCACAGACTGAGAACACAATCTGGAGGCATCAGTAGTAGTAGGCCAACAGGAATCTTAGCTTTTATGTACTTGAAAACATGAGAGAAAAGAAGGCAGAAATTACTAGTACAATATAAGTCTTTCAGTATGAGACAGAGAGCAGCAGATAGTTTTTTTCAAAATAGCATTGTAAAATATTTGTTTATTTTATTATTACCAGCAGGCATCCTTCTCAACAATATTGTTTATTCCACACATTAGACACTCTGGTTGCAGAAACAGCTTCTCTTTTGCATAAAAAATAAATGATCATGACGGTCTTTTAGTCTCATCTGAGTCCCAGAGTAGGAAAATCATCTATCAGAAGTGGCAAAGACTCCACATCCCCTTTCCCCCAGAAAAAAAGTTGTTTTCCTTAGTGTTCTGCCTTCAGAGTACCCTATTTCACCATACAAGGAGCTTTACGACAGAGGACCAGCCTCTCTTTGATTCATATAGTACACAAGGCCAAGTCTAGAGTTCTGTAGGAACTATGACAATGTCTGCATTCTATCCCTGGAGGGGGTGGAAAAGAAAAGGGTTCCCCCAAATTTGCTACAACTGAAAACTCGAAGATTCTCTGAACCGTCTTCTTCCTATCAAGCTGTGCAAAAGAAAGGGGAGACATGTCTTCTAAGTCTTGTTTATCAACTGAAGGTTTCTTCATTCATGTTACCCACTTATGCAATGCGTGTATTTCAGTTATGCCAGTATACTGCTCAACACCATCTTTAAAATTTCTGAGTTTGCAGAAACTAAGCCACCCACCACAGAACATATACAGGCTATATATATATGAGCTGTGCTGCACAGTCTTTATGTAGGTCCCCCCCGACAACTGGAGCATGGGGTGTTCCTAAAGCTATTGCCTGTCTGCAAAACATCATTAAGGTCTTAAGGTCTTACAGACAATTTGAGCTGAGAATTCACCTGACTCTATCCTCAAAATTGTTGTCTTATATTGCCTAGGATAAAGTGTTGGCGATAGTTCAAAGGACAGAGGGTCATGCATTGAAGAGATAGAATAAGTAAAAATATGTGGTGATGAAGGATCAGCAGCAGCAGTTTTTGTAAATCAAACCCTCCTGTTCTGAAGTGTATGAGCAGAGAGAGAGAGAGAGAGAGAGAGAGAGAGAGAGAGAGAGGTGGAATCCAACTCATGTATCTAGGTTCTCTAGATAAACTTAGACTTAGCTGATCTAGTTACTTGGAATGGAAGAAGAGTGCTGAGGTTAACAATGGGAACAACTAGAGAACTCTGGATGAAACTGTTAAAGACATCATCTGAGAGGAGGTATCAGATTCCTCAGAGTTCATCAGTAGTGTCTAGCATCCCACAGTTATGAGCATGCCTATAGTATTCAGTCAGTACTGAAGCTATGTAGGTATTTCAAATGCTTTAACATCAGCAACATCTCTATCGACCTGAGAGATCTCTTGCAAGACTACTGAGAATGGCTGCTAAAAATCTTTGAGGAGAGTACCAATTCCAAACAAGGAGAAGGGAATATGAATGCCTTGTGAAATTTTTCCCTTCATCTACTAATGGAAAGAAATAGGCTCTCTAAAATTTGAAATGCAGGTTTGGTGGATCAGGGTACCTGCAGAGTAATGCACTTCATGACCAGATAGCATTGATTTAGCTAGCTTTGAATCTATGAAACTGTAACCAAGATCATGCAGTGAAAGTTGTGTGAAGAAAGAATCCTTTAGAAAGGAAATGGAGAGATGGTTCATGGGTTAAGAGAGCTTGTAACACAATCATGAGAACCAGGGTTCAGATTCCAGCACCCACACAGCAATCAGTCTTATACGAATGCCTATAACTCCAACTCTAAGGGTCCTGACTCCTTTTTCTGGCTTGCACCGGAACACACACACACACACACACACACACACACACACACACACACACACACACACACAAGAAAGAGTCCTTGAGGGAGAATCAGAAACTGTATTCTCATATCAGGATGGCATAGCCTATACTATCAGCTGTCTATGTGCATGGCTGCTCAATCATTTCTACCTTGTTACAGTTTGTGAATGTTTGTATATATGTGTGTATGCACATGCACATGTGTATACACAGGGCCATACCTTAGGCAGGTGCAATCCTTAAGAAAATGTCTTTTCTCAGCATGTGCTCCTACATTTCCCAGTCTCTGCCGCTCTGCAGAGCACCCAGAGGGATATGAATCATTAAAATATCACCGTGACTCAGTGAATGAGGAATACACATCCCACATTCTTCCTCTATATGCTAGGCAACCTTGGGTAAGTCATTTCTCCACTCTAGAAAACATATGTACACAATTGTGGTACAAGTTTGATGGGTTTTGTGTGAGCTATTTAACACAGTGCCTCAGTCTAATTGACTGATGTTGTTATCCTAGATATAAATAGCATCCATTTTGTTATTATCATCATTTACGTATACCCCACAGAATTTCACTTTTCTGTATCAACACGCATTCTCCAAATTTCATTTACGTATTTATTTCCTGTACCTTTCTACTAAACAGCAAATTTCTTTCAGATAGAACCTCTCTCATTCCTTCTTTGTCACCTGATCTCCACTGAGTGCTCATATTCAAATTAAAACCCATGGGAGGTAGTTAGAAGATGGCATTGAGAGATGGGGCCTTCTGGGAATAATTAAAATTAGATTAGATCATCAGAGTAATGCCTCAGGATTGAGTTACTGACTTTTGTTGGCTCTCTATGAAAATGGGGAAACATTGGGGCACACCCCTGGTCCTCTTGACACATGATATCCTAAGGGTGCTACTATCAAGAAGCAATTCCCAAGGGCAGACCCTAAGCCTTGAATTCAAACCATGATCCAAAATAGAACTCTTTCCTTCATGATAAGCCTACCTGTGATGCCTTGTCATTAGGAGTAAACAATGCACCAGGAAACTAGATAACAAAAGTCTTGATGTTTAGACTCATCTATAGAAACTCTGTCACGGATCCAGAGCAAAGTTCTGGTACTGACATCTTCTAATGGCTATGAGAGACTTGAGCAGGCAGCAGGACAAAAGGATCACTTGGAAGAGCCTCAGAGATCAGCAAGGCTAGTGATTCACAAACTTTCCTTTTACATAAAATCATTGTGGGTTTTACTGATTGTTTTAGTATATAGTAAAATTGTAAGTTGAAACCTACTGTATGAAAGTGAACTAGGCCACAGCTCTATAGGAGAGAGAGAGAGAGAGAGAGAGAGAGAGAGAGACAGAGAGAGAGAGAGACAGAGACAGAGAGAGAGACAGAGAGAGAGAGAGAGAAAGAAGAAGAAGGAGGAGGAGAGGAAGAGGAGGAGGAGGAGGAGGAGGGGGAGAGGAAGAGGAAGAGAAGAAGAAGGAAAAGGCAAGAGGCAGAGGAGAAGGAGGAGAAGAAGGAGACAGGTCCTGGGGTTCTTCCTACACCAGCATGTCCCTTAGATGGTTCATAAAGCTCTGGTGATACCCATATTGGTAAGAGTGGACCACTCCTGACTACTTTGAAGTAGCCACTCACTGCTCCACACTGCCTGCCCTGTTCTCAACAGAACACAGCCATCCTCACCCTGATACTGAGCCCACAATTATCTGTCGTTGCTTTTATTTTAGAGCCAAGTCCAGACATTCCCAGCTCTCAGTGAAAATCATGCTCATGCATTCAGAATAGAGGAGAGAAAATGGGGCCTAAAATATATAAATAATTCAAGACTGAGTTTATTCACGATGCTGTGTTTTCTGCAGGCAGTGGCTTGTATGATCTCTCTTACATTGCCAGTTGGGCGACCTCCATAGAGTTTATTACTGCAGACAACCGTTAGAAGCTGTTTTGATTTATGCGGCTATATTCTATTATGGAGGAACTTTTATAGCACAGTGCAGTTTCTCCTGTGACACTGTAGGAAGAAAGAAAAAAAGTGAGAGGATAAAAGAAGAGGGCAAGTCATTCCTACCATCCCAGATCAGAACAGGAGCAATGGGGCTGCCTATTCTTGTCAAACAGTAAATTAGTTTTCTGGGGCACACATACAAACAACACACACACACATGCATTCACACACACAAACATACACACATATTCATATGTGACAACGCATATGTATTGTGCCATTGTGTAAGCCTAAGACAATGGATACTTATCAAATACCCACTAAGATATAGCTTTCTGTGCTAGGTCATCAAAATGCTTTGGTGAATAAAGTAGAAATATCTTCCCTTTTGCAGCATCATCTAGTTTCTACCCACAGTTTCCTGCTGAAGATAGTGCTGCCTTCTCTTAGACTGCACAACCATGCGTACTACAGGCTAACACATCGTACACAGCCAGTGCATGTGAATGAGTAAATGAAAGGTGAGGAATAACATAAAAGTCTATTACCAAGGTCACTTTTAATTTATCTTTCTACCCAGTAATGGGACATTTGAAAAAATAAACCACAGCCAACCTCCTGTGCCAGAGCATTTATTATTCTTGTGTTCAGGCTGTCTCTGTGGGTGCCTCTTCCCTCCCACCTTCTGCTTCACTTGCCTGACTCATACAGCCTGAAGATAGCTCTTGTTCTAGACTTCAGCTGCAGTGACTCAGTCCTAGTTTCTATGTCTCTTATACTCAGCATACTAACAACTGTGCATGTTCTTCTCAGCATAGCAGAAGAGTTGAGACATAGAAACACACAGATCTCTTGATGGCTAGATTTGAACTGGGAAACTAGTCACAAAGCCATCCCAGATTCAAGACATGGGCAAAGATTCCATCTTTCGTCAGAGGATCTCCAGAGTCACATAGCAAAGGGCGAGGCTAAATGGATTAGGAAACTAAGCCACCATTCCGATATACCCAGGAACAGAGCATGTTAGAGAAAAAGTTTAACTTAATGCAATCTCTCAAGGGAATGTCTACTGCCACTTCCAGCTTCCAAGTAAATATACTACAAGTAAATCTACAAAGCTTCCTGGTAAGGTCAAAGAGGATTCACTAAAAACAGTTCAATGTCCTGAATACCTTCTCACCTTCTTTGACCATGAGATTCTACCCAGACCACACTGACCTACCATTGGCTTCCATTTCTGATCCCTTGATTTTAAAACATCAACGAATTCTTTGTTGATTCTTTCTTTCAACCTATCAAAGTGAAAATGGAGCATGCTTATGATAAAATAATGATCCACAATTCTAGCTTACAGTATTTGATGATTACAGTATGTTCAGACCTATGCTGAATAACTTTGAATATGTTATCTAGTTATTCAATCCTTTAAACAACTCCATAGGCTATCCATAAATATCTCTCATCTATCATAAAGTGATGATAATGGTAATAAAATTAATAAGAGAGGTTGAGTCACTTGGGCAAGTTTTCAGTGATACTAAATAAATCTGTTTTTCAGACCTAACTTGTGTGGATCCAGATTCCAAATTCCTACTCCATTTACTACATGTCCTCTTCTTTAAACCTGGGTTTCTGTATCTATAACCATGATGCCCCTTGATAGTAATGAAGCATGCCTTTCTTAATGAAAACTATCACAATATTTTATCATATTTCCAAGAGGATTCTAGAAGGATCTAAGCTTCCAAAAGACGTTGGTTTGCTTTCCTTCAGTGACTCGTAGTAAGGGTACAATGGTTAGGTTTTGTTTTGTTTTGGTTTTGGTTTTTTTTTTTTTATACCCTTTCTCACTTCCCACCAAGCCACTTCAAGCTTCGTTCATCAGAAAACATTCAGAGGAGACCACAGATTCTATTCTTCATTGGGTCCACTGGATTCAACAGAGCACATGGTATGATTCATTTACTTACACAAGCACCAGTAAGTATTCAGGTAAATCCTGTCAGTCAGGAAAGAAGCTAGTCCCAGAGCACAGAGAAAGTGTGAAAGTCTCATAGACACTACTGAAAAAGAACCAAGTCTCTACAGTGGCATTTTGCCATGGATCAATGGGAGAATGAGCAGAATGAGGGTTACTTGGTCCACAGTCAACTTAGAGGAAGATAGCACATTCCTGTGGACAATAGTCTGCCTTGTCCTCTAACTAGGCAGCACAGTTGCTTTCTCTTTCTCTCCCTCTCTCTCTCTCTCTCTCTCTCTCTCTCTCTCTCTCTCTCTCTCTCTCTCTCTCTCTCTCACACACACACACACACACACACACACACACACACACACACACACACCTATAATAAGCACATTATGCTTGCACTAAAGGAACAGTGGCCAACAGAAAACATACCACTTAGTCCTTGGGTTTTCAGACAAGAGCTCCAGCGTTGGGTCTGGGTCAAGGCTGGATCTAAGTGAGTTGCTTAGGTTTGAAATCATGAGAATAATGAATTCAAATGTACTAGAAAATAAAATAAAGATTTATAACATACACGTGTGGTAGCCTGCACTGTCATTCTAGCACTTGAGGAAGCAAATAGCAAGAGCACCAGAAGTTCAAGGTCAGCCTTGACTACATATAAGGTTCAAAGCCAGTCTAGGCTACATAATACCCTGTCTCACAAACTCAACCAAGCAAACAGAATCAAATACATATGCTCATGTGTATACCCTTATATATACAAACTGAACAGGAGCAGCAAGACTCTTTGTGCATGTAGCCAGGCGATTACAGAGGTGAGACTAACTGGTCTGCCTTACCTCACAGTCAAAAGGAAAAGTAAGTTAAGGCTCACTGTACACCAAGTTTCCTTAGGTAAAGATAGGATTCTCATGAAAGAGTGGTAATAGCACTGAAGAAAAAACAAAGCAGAAACCGCTATGTTGAAGCACAGAGAAGTGTACAGATTTTACCTTTTATACCTTACTTCTAAGATGCCCTCTAATCTCACCCACTTATAAACACATCTCTGATGGGTATTCAGCTGAGAGAACGCCAGGATAATCATTCCTCTTCTTGACCCAAAGAGGTGGAGAGGGGACAAGGAACCTACTCTCTTTCCTTAACAATCACCATTTGGGGAAAATGGCAGGAATTGGGTAGATTTTGAAAGGAAACTTTAATATGAAGACCCCACTGTGGCTTCTCTGTAGGGAGCCAAGAAGAAGGCTGATAATTTTGAATGTGGGAGAACTCAGCAGTAGGGAAGACAAGAAAGCAGACAGGAAGAAGCTATAAGGATTGAAGAGGAGCCCATTCATTTGGTCTTTGGCCCCCTGAGGAGCCAGCCTGTCATTTAGCCTTGATGTGTGGGGCTACATTGGTGCTCTAGAGAGAATACAGAGGCAATGCCAGGAACAGATGCTAACTAGGTCTCAGAACAAGATAGAAGCATGATATAAGCCAAATGGGAAGCAGAGACCAGAACAAGGAAGGTGGAGACCACCAGAGAGGACAAAGGGAAGTGCTGGGGACTCAATAAGACATCCTCCCTTGCAGGTGGATCTGTGCCTCCTCCAGAGGGCTCAGGCAAGGATAAGATGGACAGTGTCCAAGGGAGGCTAACGACCTGCTCATCTGGGTTCCTTTGTTCTCTGAAGGCATGCACATCCACATTAGTACGCTCAGCAGAAGGCCTCCCTCTGTTGTGGCAGGTGCTGCAGGAATGTAGAACAGCTGAGGCTTCATAAAATCCTGAGCCTGCAGAGAGCCCCAGGAGGTCAGAAAGCCCAAGTCCCTGCCCCTCACATCTGGCCCATCAGTGGAATGTGCCACAGCTCAGAAGTATTTTGAAAATCATGTTTATTGTACTTCATCCTCTTATTTTGAGAGGTGTGTGCTTTCTTTGGAAAAAAGGACATGTAACACAAAATTTATTTTCTAATCTTATTACCTAATAGTCATTATTGTAAACCCTTCAGTAAGGACATTCCTTTCTTCTTCTTATGTCCTCTACCTCATGAACTATGAATGTAGGGAAGAGTGTCTTGGGTTTGTGTGTGTGTGTGTGTGTGTGTGTGTGTGTGTGTGTGTGTGTGTAAGAGAGAGAGAGAGAGAGAGAGAGAGAGAGAGAGAAAGAGAGAGAGAGAAAGAGAGAGAGGGAGAGAGGGAGATCTGTGTATCTGCGCATGTATGGTGTGTTATAATTATATAAAAAAAAATGAAAGTTGATATCCCAGAATTAACAAATCTTTGAATAAGGAGATATTAAATAAGTATGATACAACCTAAATATAACTAACTCCTTCCTCAAACCTGGATAACAGGTTTATGATCCAGCAACCCCTCTTCTGGGTATTTATTAAAGGGAATAAAAATCAGTGCCTTAGGGAGGTATCTTTACTTCCATGTATATTGATTGCAGTATTGTTTATTAGACAGCATATAGAAAGAGTCTCAACATTCAACAATGGATAAATGGGTGGAAAAAAATCTAGCATTGAGCACTCTTCAGCCTGTGACAACATGAAAGAAACTGTAGGATATTGTACTAAGTATATCACTAAACCAGGCTCAGAAAGACAAATTCCTTACAATCACACTTTTATAAGAAATCTGAACTAGTCAAACACATGGAAGTAGAGGGTTATTTGGTCCTTGCCAGGGCTCTGGAAAAGAGGAAACTGAGAGATGTTGGTAAAATGGCACAAGGATTCAGTTATGAAAGCAAAATGAGATTCAATAGTCTGACCTATGGCTGAATGCCTACAGCCAGTACTGGAGTATTATAGTTTTTAAATTTAACTGAAAGAATAAATCTTGTGTAAAGAATTATAATACAATGGTATAGAAGTGGTAGTGGCAGTGGTAGTGGTAGTGGCAATGGTAGTACTAGTAGTACTAGTAGTACTAGTACTAGTAATGACAATAAATGGAAAAGTTGGGAGACATAGGCATGTCTACGAGCTTGTCTTAGATTTAACTGTCAGTTTAGCACAGCATAGGGTCATCTAAGAAGTTAGTCTCAACTGAGTGATGCTTGGATCATATTGACCTGTATGCATGCTATGGTGGATTGTCTTAATTGTTGATTCCTATAGGGGGACCTAGCTCACTGAAGGTGGCAGCATTCCCTGTCTGTACAAGAAATCTATCTGAGGGTGAGCTTTTTCGTGAGCCTGCAAGCATTATTCCTCCATAGTTTATGCATAAAGATGTCGACTGAGTTTTTGCCCTGTCTTCACTCAATGATGGATTGTTAACCTGTATGTTTAAATAAACCCTTTCCTCCCTAAGCTGCTTTTGTTCATAGTGTTTTATCACAGTAACTGAAATCAAGCTAAAACAAGGAAAAGTTGATAGTGGGCTCATGGATAGATAATTATTACAAAATTCATCAAGTTGTAGTCAAGAAATCTATTTGTGCATGCCAATCATACCTTAATCAAGGATGAATTTTTAGGAAGAAATTAATAAGTGAAAAGGTAACTAGTCTTCACTGCTAACCTTAACCGTTATCTAGCTATACCACCTCATGTTACTTTCTCTTGTCAAAACAGATTAAAGAGAGGGAAAAACTAGCCAACTCTGGATGTTGGGTGGTAATGCTGATCTAAGGCATATCCAAGAGCCAAATAGAGATCAGTGACTTAAGAGCTATGACTATCTCATATACCTGTGAAATGTGTTAAAAAAAATAACAGAAAAAAATATTGGAGAACCTTTCAAGAAGTGAATGCTGTCCCCATGTTCCCTGGCTGTGCAATTGATTGGGCAGCAGCTTTGTTGATTTGCTTTGTTTCTGCATAAGTAGAAAAGCAGAGCCTTAGTGTGCAAAAGAGGACACTCCAGCAGTAGTTTCTTCTGTTTTTGGAAGAGATGCAGCAACCTTCTGGAGGTCCATGGGACACTGGCCAAAACAGTCTTGACACCATTCAAGACATTACATGGTTAAAGAGTGTAGCGTCCTGAGCAGCAGGAAGCTGCAAATAAACCACTCCTGAGCATCTGAGGGAAACTTGAAAATTACCAACTGGAGGGAGAGTTCCTATCTTTTGAAGACATCTTAAGAAAAACCTTAGGAACGTACTCATGCATTTGTTATGAGCAGTGGTCACTGACACCTTGACCAATATGACAAACACCTGGGAAATGGATCTCAAGTCATGCCTCTTAGGGATTATCTTGATTACATTAATTGAGGTAGGAAGGTCTACTCTCTTCACAAGGCACTATTTCCTGGATGGGCTTTTGGACTATGTCTGAGGGGAAAGGAAGCCGAGCATCAGCAATCAACTATCTCTGCTTCCTGACTGTGGATGCAATAGGACCAGCTATGGCATACACCTGCTACCTTGACTTCCCGCTCCCCAGATGAAGGACTGTGCCATTGAACTCTGAGCCAGAATAAGCCCTTTCTCTCTTAAGTTGCTTTTAAGGGGGTGTGTTGTTATAACAACAGGGAAAGAAACTAAAATTACACATAAGGAAACCAGAAAGATGATGATCCGCTGCAGAGATACACTTCTATGGGTCCCATCAGTGGGATGATGAGCCATCCTTAGATGAGCCAGAAGAAAAGGACAAAGGACAGAGAGGAGAATGCTGAGGCTTGCTACTGCCTTCCCCTCCCATTTCCCAAGCCCTGACAGCACTAGAGAAAGAGAAAGAGATGAACTTCATCTCTTTAACTGGAACAAGTTGGTTTAAACAAAAAGCAATATGAAAATATGGAGCATGCTGTACCACAGGCAAAGGAAATTTAATGCATCATTATTGAGAACAGTGGGGGGGCGAAAATTCTTTGATGTTTGTAACCCAGCAACTTGATATGCTTCAATAAGCCTAAACACACAGATCAGTATATAACTATAAATGTGCAAGCAAGTAATCTGAGCAAAATAAAAACTGGACCAAAAGCACATTTTTGCACACACTGATGCTTCTCCGTGCTCTCGTCAGCATCTTGATGAAATGATTTTTGTACATATTTTCATAGATAGCAAAGTCTAGTGAAGCTTCATCAATTCTTTTGGGCATTTGAAACTCCTTCTCTACTGATCTCACACACACACACACACACACACACACACACACACACACACACACACACATCTGCCCCAGGTTAGAGAACTAGAATGATCAAAGATGCAGTAGCTTCAAGGTCAGCTATTTTTTTCCATTCTGACTTGCTTCTTGTCCTTTGTTTTTCATTGAAACTCTAAGTAAGTTAGAGTATGTGAGGGCTTTAGAGTGCATCCATTTAGCTAATCAAGAACTTACTTTCCAGAGTCTGATCTCTGTGAGGTTCCAGATTAGAGAGACTCTAAAACCATGCATTGGGTTGCCACTATCTCCATCCTGAATGATAAGCTTCATAGGATATACTTTAACTCAATACGTAGTTAGAAATAATTCTAAACAATCCGAAGTCCCAGACGATCCCAGTGTAGAGCTTTTGAACTGCAGTCAATCTGAAAATCTTTTAAAATAAATGTCTATTGTTGTAAACTAATGAAATCATGCAATTTCTTACACAGTATTAGCATAAAAGCTGACTGGTACACGATGCTTTACACAAGAATGAAATATTTAGTTCCAATAATTCTCTCCAAAATACTTTTCTAAATATTCAAACTCCCAATAATTCTTAGCATCCTTTGCATAGAGATGGGCAACAAGTTAAGAATGAAAGAACACACTGGATGTTGTTTCCTTTGCAGATGGTTTAGCACATACGTTTACAAAATGAAAACATCTTAGTACGTATTGTTCAGTGTGAGGTCTAGAGTCAGATAGTCATGATTCTTGTCTTACCTTACAGGTATGTACAAAAAAAATGTAGAGGGTACTGACTATGTAGAATTTAACCTGTGTCTGTGACTTACAGAGGTATTTTGACATTTTCCAACATCATTCCATTCTCTTCACTGCTCATATCATCACTTTGAAAAAATACCAGAGAGAAAATTAGAAAATAGACTCTGAGAAGAGGCAGAATGTACTCATCAGCTCTTCACACCTGTATCTGTTTGATTTTCTAGCTTCTCTGAATACTCACATTAATAGACAGAGCCTCAACTCTACCCAGTGGAACCACAAAACTAGCAAACACTGAACGTATTCCTTTCACACCCCTGTAATGACCAAGAAAAGAGTATTTGGGTTTGTACACTTACTCAGTGCATAAGGAATGGATTGGATTGAGTTACATCAAATTTCAGTGAAATAAAATATATTTAATTGAAATAGAGAGAAGACAAGAGAAGTATCGTATTAACTCATGCTGACTCTAGCATGAAGCACTACCCGCCCCTTCCTGAATCTACACGGGGCTAGAGACGTTTTGAAAGCAGATTTTTTTTTTCTCAAAATAAAGCATAATAAGCAGTAAAAAAAAAAATCCTCTTTCAAATCTTCAGAGGTTTGTTTTTATTTTTTCTCCTATTCTAAACTGAGCCTTCAGATCTTCAAAAGGAAAATGGGAACAAAACAATATATGCGACAGGATTTATTTTGGTAGAAGAATAAAATGTATTTAGATCTGTAGCAAGTGTTAGAAATGAATCTACAATGTTTCTATTTTTCCAAAAACGCTGACTCCCTTTCCCATTCCATCACCACCTCCTAAGGAAAACACCTTAATTTCTTCCCTCCAAATGGCCTTTCTCCTGACCTTTGTCCTTGGATTTTTCTCTACATCTCAGAACTCATTGTACTCAGAGCATCTCTATGAAAATGCATGCCTATTCTCAAAGGATTCTTTCTAAGCCTGTGTATAATTGGCTATACCGCACCCTACAAACGTTTGGATTGAATGCTAACAAGCGTAGTATGGGTAGAACTGACAAGTTTTCAAGCTTACCTTCTAACTCATCTTTTAAAAACTGCAACAAAGGAAGCATAACTCCCTCTTCAGTGCTGCTACACGGTCGTGGTGACGCAAATAAGAAGAGCAGCCAGTTGACCAATTATACTAGCTAGACCTGATACTATCACGTGACTCTTAAGATCAAAAACATTCTTGAAAATTATTTGTAATCACCATGTCTCGTGGGTGAGGAAACTGCTCCTAAAATATTAATTGACCTGCTTTAAAGTTAAGATGGTAATTCTGTTCATTCTCTCGCTCTAGGTTCCAAGCCCCAAAATGTGTAACTGTGATGTTTGGGGCCTCAAAGCCTCTGTGTCTCAGACAGACAGACAGAACAACATTGGCTCACTCTGTCTCTATTCTCTAAACCCTGTTAATGAGGTCTTACTTTGCATGTTTCCTATAAACACAGTCCTTATGAACCTATTTCATGTTGGTATCCAAGAAATACCACAAAATTTTGTTTATCTAAGTCAAGTGAAGTTTATAATCCTCTAATGGATAGAGAGGCATGAAGCCCCGCTGATGAGCACTAGCTGTGAAGGGATTTCTACCTCTTCTCCCTGAAGATGGTAAAATAACTAGTCTCCATCTATAAGCTAGTGTTTCAAATGATCCTGTGGGGGTAAATTGTTTAAAAAGCTATCATTTCAAGCGTGGAAGATCCCTCAGTGAGTAGAGGGGTTATCACAGAAGCGTAAGGATCTGAGTTGAGATCTTCAAAGATCATACAAAGTCAGATTCAGTGACACAAAACTAATCTTGATGCCCATATGATGAGATGGGAGGTGCAGACTGGTAACCTGGTGAATGCAATAGCTATCAATTAATAAATGTCTATTTCAGACAAGACAGATGGCCAGGACTGAAATCCAAGGTCTTCCTTTGGCTTCCATGTGTACACATGCACATGTAGGCACATATATATACACACACATGCACACACACACATGCACACACACACATACACACACAAATGTGCATACACATAAAGATTAAGAGTAAGAAGTAAGGGAAGAATCTTTGTGGGAGATGGGGTGAGGAGGGGAACAACAACAAGAAAAGAATAAGGAGTAATACCTTCTACCATGAAGATCTGGAAGCACAGTTAGAAGGTTGGACACACCACGGTGTCTCAGTACACTACAGAGACTGAAAAGACACTTGTGTTAAAGCAAGCATGCTGTACTGACATGTCACTGCATCCTGCTCTGCTCCCTTTAAAGAGCTGCAAAGTCAAAATTGTTGTAATTGGTTTTCAAATGAATAAACAACAAATTAGAGAACATTCTTTTTTAAGTCTTCAAACTGTATGTATTTCACTCTTTGAAAATAGCCTGGAGAAAACCTGCAGCTAATCTTAATAATAATTACCATGTCTTCATCTCTCTGCCTGTACCAACTGTGTCCTAAGTTCTTTATAGGCACTCGTTTCCATAACAACCTCTAACTTTTGTCATTGTTTCTGCCTAAGAGATGAAAACCAGTGGGGCTCAGAGAAGTTAAGCCTTTGGCCCAAGGCTACACATCTGGGAAATAGCAGCAACCTGGATACAAATATTCAAGTTAAAATGCAAACTCTGATTCTTAACCACCGCACAGCGCCTCTCCTCTAAGCATTTGAAAAATGGACTTGTAGCCTCAGGAAGATGAAGTTTGTGGCAGAGGAAAGTAGAGAAGAGCAGGCATGCCCATGGGCATTGCTGGTGTTCTCAAAGCCTTACCATCAAGAGTTTTATTATGGGAGTGAGTCACAGGACAAAAAGGGCAGAAGCATTGCCTTCTTTGTTTTGCAAACTAGACACTGTGGAATGAGAATAATTATTAGTCATCAGTGAGCTTCGTGATGCTCCAGCTTAGTCATCTAATAAGAATTATAGATCACAAACTTCTAAGCCTCTAAGTAGAAAGTTACTTTTCAAATACCAAGGGGCTAGCATGGCTTCAGACACACTCCAAAGCTACATCAGTCTGGTTTTCAAGAGACAGACACCTTGCAGCCAGCAGCATTTGGGAGAGTTGTCCAGCACAGCAAACAGGAATCCTTTGCCTGCATGCTCTTCAACTTGCCTCTCAAACAAGGCAGGATCTTTTGAGTCCTTAAGTCTCCCTGGAAGCACAGGAGCATCGTCTCAACTCTATTTGGTTATGAGAGATAGTCTCCTATGAAAAACTCAGAAGGAAATCCAAGGGGCATATCCAGATCAGAAAGGCGGCTAAAAATACCGAAAATCCTCATCACTTAAACACCTTCATAGGAAATGGAAGCTGCAATGAGCTGCTGAGCTGTACGTTCATTCTGTTTTGCATTTTGTACTCTACATGTGCAGCTACGAAGATAAATGATAGACTCCAACTATCCCCAAGGTATGCATTGCTTGCTGGGGAGACAGAAACATTATTTATGCAATAAAATCAAAGTAGCTGTTATGAGAACTCAAGAGATAGACAACCCAAATGAAGCCTAAGGGTGAACAGATATCAAGAAGGCCTCCTTGTGGAAATGATAGCAAAGCATTGTTTTGTCAATTCATAAACTTGTCCAGATTGGTCACTCTATAATGGAGGCTTTCATTCATATTTAAGATATGAGAAATTCATCTGACATAGATGAAGACATTCAGAAAAGAACTATTTATAGCTACTATTTTTGTCAACGTTTTTACTAGACTACTTTATTCTAGAAGTACAGGGGCTTCCCACATGGGGAAAGTTGTCCCAGTGATGGCAGGCAGACCTTGGGGTAAGAATCCACAACCTGGTTAGAGCTTCCAACAAAGAAATAACCAGCATCAACTCATTTAAACAATAAGCAAGGTCTATCCCCCATAACAAGAAATGCGTAAAGGCCTCAAAATTAAGGTATCGCTTCAGAACACGATCCTAGACCCATCATTCTACCCTAAAATCCTTATCAGGTTGTCACAGTTTCTTTCTTGATCACAGTTGCTGCTGCAGTTCCAAGAAATACCTACCTATAGGTATATGCCTATAACAACCAGAACAGAGGCGTTTCTTCCGCCGTTGTTCTTTTTTTTTTTTTTTTTTTTTTATGAGAGGAGAAAGTACCCTAACCACACCGGCAGTTTTCCATTTAGATCTTATTGGGCAAAGCTGGAGCAATCGAATTGAGTTGGTAAGACCTGAAGAGAAGAGGATGTGTCTGTCCCCGGCCAGTGGAAGCGATTAAACCTTATGCAAACAATACTCCTTTTGCTTGGAGATCTGTGAATCAAATGATTGACTTTCAGGAACACATATCGTCCTTCTGTGGTTTGGGTTGCATCCCTGAATTAAAAGGATCAGTCTTAGACAAAAGGAGAGGACCCGTCTCGACAATATATAATATCTCTGTTGAAAGTGACCAACAGGAAATAAGTTTAGAGTTCTGGAAAATGTTTTGCCTGGTGTCGTCCTGAGCATTCTCCCAATACGGAAAGTTGTGTTTTCTTATTGATTAGTCATAAACCCAAATTACTGGCATGTGTGGGCACATGCACACACACACACACACACACACACACACACACACACACACACACCACAAGTAAAAATGTTACCTTTGACTTTCAAAAGAAACTTCTTTAAAATATAAAGATTCTCAAGAAAATTTTACTTATCAACATAAAAAGTATCCAATGTGCTGAGTCTAAGATTCTGTTTATATAAAATTTGATATATTCAATAAGGGGTGTAATAATATTTGCAAACCTTTGGGGCCAGGGATTGAAGTTGGAGCCTTATACATGGTAGGCAAGTGCTGTGGCCCTGTGTTACATCCCAACTCACTGTATACATCTTTACAGACTTTATAATGTCTACAAAAGATATATTACACTGCTATGAGTGGACATGAAGTTAAATTTTATATACAATAGACACATCATCTCATAAGGAAAACACTAGGGAAAAAGAGGAGATCTACCAAAGCATAGTAGTAGCTCTGGTTAGTGACTCAAAGTCCAGTGGTTTATTTTTTCCTTTCCTTTTTGGCATTTTCCAAAATGTTTATAATGAGTATATATTGCCTTTATAATGTAGGAACGCAATAAACTCACTGATGGATTGTTTGATTGATTATCCTTATTACCTCAGCCCTACCTACAATTAATCCATATTACAGTTGGTAATAGCAATAAGCCAGGTGCTTAGGAGGAAACCACCATGGCATACCTTTCTTACAAGCCATCTTCATCTTCCCAAGCTTACCTGCCCATCCAAACCCTCTCCGGAGAGTACAGAACACAATGACTCATAACGCCTTACAGAACCTGATGGGTCCTCCTCCCCTTACCTCTCTCAAACCTATTTTTTTCTTCTTCAGATGTTTTTGCTTGTGAATCCTATGCATTTTGGAGTACTGTGATTTTGGGCAAATTATTTCATTTGCGCAGTTTGACTTTCCATATTTTCATAAAATAGCAAGCATAAATTGTACTATGCCTCTCCTCACTAAGAGTGCACAAAAGAAGTATGTGAGTAGGCACACACACCCCTACACACACACAATGAATGATAGCTATTATTTCTATTCTTTTTTTTTTTTTTAATCCATTTCTCCTGAAAATGCAGTGAGCTCAGAGCTTAGCAAATAGAAATCACTTCATTCATGGTTAATGGACTGATAATTGCCACCATTGCTGTGAGCAGAGCCTGGCAGATATGGAGGCATGGCTGTGTGATTTTTAGATGATTTATCTCCACAAGAAGGCACAAAGTATGAACACTGGTTGTGAGAGAGAACTTCCTACACCGAGAGCTTTATTGATTCTGATCAAAAAGAGGCTTTGGAGAACTGCCTGCAGGCATCTCTGTAAATGTTCTCACACAAAGCAAAGGATATCAGAAAGAAGATGGAAAATGTTTCTCATCCTTCCCTCCCTGCTCCCACCCCAGGCCCCTATCTCAAAAGGAGAGTTTGCTTCTGTTTTTAAATGTGCCTTTGCACTTTTTCAAAAATCAGCTAGATACCAGTGTGTACCCACAGCTGAATAAGCACATTAAAGATGAAAGATGTATCCTGGGGGCAGCAGAAGCTGTGATCCAACTGCCCATCCAGCTTGTGGAACCTCCCTTGTTGGATGAAGACAGGGGAGGAAGGGCAGGGTCCCCTAGCCTCCGTAAGACAGGGTTAGCCATCTCCAGTCGTTTCTGAAGGCAGAGCTATTATGCTTGTGATGCTACTAGTGTCCTGACTGAATTCTGTGTTGTCCACTCAGATGCCGCAAGGATGCTGGAGGATGTTCTTACGGTCAGCCAATCAACAGACTGACAAAACAGTCTCTATTGAGTTCAGAAAAAAATCTTGAAGCAGTCCCACAGCGTAAGAGTTTCTCTTAAATAGAAAGTTTTGTGTAATCTGTGGTATTTGTGGTGGATTAAAAAAAAAAAAACTTTTATTTATTCTTTGTGATTTGACACATCATGCACCTGGATCCCACTCCTCTGCCCATCCCTCACCCCTCATCCCTTCATATCTGCCCCCTATTCTTGCAATACACTACCCAAAAGAATGTATATATATATGAAAAACAAAACTAAAACTAAACAAGACAAAACAAAAAAACCATCTCATTGTGGAAGCTGTTGTGTGTCACAGTGTGTCCACACTTGTGTCTAAACATCTTTACTTGCCAACATTCACTGCAATGAGTCATTGGTCTGGTTCAAGGCCTCTGGTTTCTGCTACACCATCAATCTTGGATCCGCACCAGGACTCCTCTAGAACACCATGTTATTGCCCTAGGTCATGAATGACTTTAAGAGGGAAGTATGACAGAGGGCAGGGAACTGAGAGTTGAAAACATCCTGAGAGTTAAACAGGTAGATCAACTATAAGCAAAAAGAAATGTGCTTGACAAATTTTCTCCAAATCCTTTAAATTATTCATTCGAGCATTCAACAAACACGCAACGATGAACTAGTTTTCGTTTGCCTTTTCATTTATTCATTCAATAAACATTTGCTAAGCACGGGATAGACTGCATATATTGGGTAGAGTACAATAAAGAGTAGAAATACCCAGTGAATGATTCCAGTGTGCCATGGACTGTCAAAGATCACACAGCTGCTTAGTAGAACAACAGAGACTGTATGCCAGAACCTGAACCACACATTTGACCTCGTGCTGTATTGCCCTTTAGGGATGAAAGACACTCTGATGTAAGGAGGCAAATTCTGGCCTGGGGGAGTTTTGTCTGCAGGACAGCTGGTGCATGTTAAATGTCTTAAGAATGTCTCAGGAGCATGTATTATTCAAGAGTCTTAGATAGGGAGATTCACTAGATGTCCTACACTCAGCTACCAAGTGATGCAAATGGAACCCAAAGAGATGCATCAGCCTGACTCCGCCTGGGAGCTACCCAGGAGGCACGTTTATTAGAAAATACCTCAAGATCCAGTTCTGTTCATTACTACAGGGACCAGCAGGGAGCAACTATGGGAAACAAGTCAACATTAGGGACTCTGCCAGACTTTACTGAGAATCTTTGGGAAGAATTATCCTTCACTTTCTAGACCCAAAATGTTCCTTACGAAATCTGGAATGCTACAAGCAATTCCCCTGCAGTAGCTCTCTAAACTCAACTTGACTTTAGGGGAATAAGTAGAAATCTTCCCACACGCACTCATGGAAAGGATGACCCAGCTCCTCATCTTCATCTCACCTGGATTCACAATTTTTTTGTTCGACACTGAAAAGCCATCTGCTACACACACCCAATGGCGGACAACAACTGAGGGGTTCTACACAGACCATTTTCTTCACTTGTTTAAATGAGATGGTTGGACTTCCTATAAGCTAATATTCTTACATTTCTTTCAGTGTTTATCATCAGTAGAGGGAAGACACTTGCCAGTCACTAGAGCGCCAAATGCATGTCGTCTTCTTGAGGTTGGGAGTTAATTTTTTTCTCTATTAATAAATTTATTCATTTTCCATCCCAATCCCTGCCCTCCATTCCTGGTCCCCCAACTCAGGGTCTCTTCCCCATTCCCCATCCCTTTCTCTTTCGGAAACAAAAGTCCAAGCCTGGAAAAAGAGTTCTGTTGGAAAAAAAAAAAACAAACCAAACCAAACTAAAACCTTGTCTGGACAGAACAAAGCCTGAGTTCAAACCACAGACTCCATGAATAAAATGCCGACCATAGTGACACACACATGTAATCTCAGTGCTGGATAAGAGAAACAGGAGGTTGCCTGGAGCTCACTAGCCAGCCAGCCTAGCTTAATTGATGAGCTCCAGGACAATGAAAGATCTGCTCTCAAAAGAAATGGGCAGTATTTGTGAAGATGATATCTGAGTTTATCATCCATCCCAATACCACATGCATGTACATATGTGTATATGAGCATACACACATACCCTACACATATAATGTTTTAAATAGAAGGCCTATGCCAGGTAGAATAGTGCATGCCTATAATTGTAGCACTGAGAAAGCTGAGGCAAGGGGATTTATAGCTCCAGGTTAGCATGGACAATGTAGTGAGACTTGGTCTAAGTTAGGGTTACTCTTATAAAGGAGAGCATTCTGCCTCTCTATTGGAGGTGGTCTCTCCAGGTTCCATATCCCCACTGTTGGACACTTTGGCTAAGGTCACCCCCACTGAGTCCTGGGAGACTCACATCCCAGGTCTCTGGGATTTTCTAGAGGTTACCCCCATCCCACCCCACCCCATCCCCACCCCCAGCAGCTGCATGCTTCCATTACTTCTCCTGACCCTTGGGACTTCTCTCCTGTCTCCCCCCCCCATACCTGACTCTGCCCTCCTCTTCTCCTCCCCTTCCCCTCTCCCATGCGGGTCCCTCCCTCCTTCTGCCTCCTATGATCTGTACTTGGGCATTCCTTCTTGTTAAAGTTCTTATGGTCTTGGGGTTGTATCATGGTTATTCTGCACTTTTTGGCTAATATCTATTCATGAGTACATTCCATGATTGTCCTTTTGGATTTGGGTTACCTCACTCAGGATGATATTTTCTAGTTCTATCCTTTTGCCTACAAAATATATGATGACCTTGTTTTTAATGGCTGATTGGTATTCCATTGTATAAATGAACCATATGTTCTGTATTCATTCTTTGGCTGACAGACATCTGGGTTGCTTCCAGCTTCTGTCTATTACAAACAAACCTGCTATGACCATAGTAGAGCATGTGTCCTTGTAGTATAATGGAGCATCTTTTGAGTATATGCCCAGGAGTGGTATCATTCCAAGAAGGGTCTTTAGGTAGAGCTATTTCCAATTTTCTAAGGAAGCCTCCGACTGATTTCCAGAGTGGTTGTTCCAGTTTGCAATCCCACCAGCAATGGAGGAGTGTTCCTCTTTCTCCATATCCTCACCAGTATGTGCTGTCACTTGAATTTTTTATTTTAGCCATTCTGATTGCTGGAACCTCAGGAAAGTGTTTAATTGAGATTAGCTTACAGTTCAGAGTTTTAGTCCATGATTGTTATGATGGGAAGCATGGCATCATGCAGGTGGACATGGTACTAAAGAGGTAGCTGAGCAGTCTACATCTGGATCAGCAGGCCACAAGAAAAGACAGTGAGCTACTAGGCCTGCTTTGAGCTTCTGAAACTTCAAAGCCCATACTAACGACACATTTCTCCAAACAAGGCCACATCTACTCCAAAAAGGCAATGCCACTCCCTGCGAGTCTATGTTGGCCATTTTCACTCAGACCACCATAGATCTGGTATCAAAAAAAGGAAGAGAAGAGAAGGGAGGAGGGCGAGGGGAAGGAAGGGAGGGGAAGGCAATGGAGAGAGAGAAGGAGGGGGGAATGGAATTTAAAAGCAGAGATTCTTGTAAGTACATCAGTTAAAATGTACAATCTAGTCCACAGCTCAGCATTTCCTTGAAAAGGTGAGAGGAATTTCTGTTACATAATAGACCATGTCCATGAAATAAGCCCATGCTCTGATATGAGACTGAGTATTTTCTGTCTGCCATCATATTTCTGGTCCTCCAGCTATTCTATTCAGTCCCAGGAACTCATCCCCTGCTTTTCTTCCCCCTTCCTGATATACAGCCTTCTTTCTATCCCAAATGTCCTTCCTCATACAGCTTAATACTGTCTTAAGGGGTCAAAAAACATTGTGTTGAAGATAAAAATGTATTGGTGACTAGCAAAGAAGACATTTTCCAAACACAAAGCGAGGAATTTATTTCGTGTGTTAAGAGAAAGATGAATTTGCATGCCTTCAAGCACAAGTGGAAACATGCAGGGATATGGGTCAACTGTCACCCCATACAAATTTCTCTAGAGATATTTTATGTGTTTCGTAGAGCAGAGCAGCTGTCCTGCATCTTGTCCAGACCTGTACAGGGCAAACTCCTGCTCACATTGCCAATGAAGGTGGCCAAGCGCCACCCATCTGAGAAGCAGTTCTGACTGTACCCTATCCTATACCATCCGCCTGTCTCCCTTCAAAGTTCACTGATTGTCCTGCAGACATAAACGCTGTGGTTGTTTGCAGCGCCTGCCCATATCGAGGCACTTACCAACCATCTGTGCTCCAACAGATAGAAAGCTTCTAAAGAAATAGATGCTGTGTGCCTCTCTGACTGAGGAGTCATGTGATGGACTGGGGAGTTTGTGTTTGTTGTAGCAAATTGAACATATTAGTCTCTTCCAACTACTGTTTAGATGCATGCATACAGACATAGGCATACACGCATACGTGTATAGATGTGTGAGCAACCATATATACCATATATCTATGTATACTGTCTTACATTTTGGTATGTGTTCTCAAGATCTTCATTCTAGGCCACACGGATGGCAACAATGATTTTTTTGAAGGCAAAAAAATCACTTTAACGTGGGGAGGAAGGAGGCTGGTTTTGATGCAGCCCCACAGACTGAATTTTTTTATAGGTGGGAGAAGCAAGGAAGCGAGAAGCCAGAGAATGATTTGTAAGGGAAAATGAAGCACACAGCAAGTTAGAATCCCCAAGGTCCCTAAACTGGTAGTTAATTGAATCCAGTGTTCCAAGACTTTAATTTCAAACAAGGTCTTTGGGAGAAACAGTGAATTGCTCTCCCTCAGGCAAAATGCAAGCCCCTTTCCTTAACTCTGACACTTAACAAAGCTTCCACACATCTCCTGTCCTAATCCTTGGGCACTGTGGGCCTGAGGATTTGGAAGGCAGCCTCTGAGCCTAGCATTCTCCAAATTGTCCTACCCTCACAGATCAGCAGACATCCCGATTGCACTCTTTAAGTCAAATATCTTACATAAAACACCATACTTGGCTGTTTTAAGTCCTGGTTCTGGCTGACCTAAGCATCGCATGTTTGTTTTAGAGGTGGTGCCCGATGACTCTCCATACCTCCACACCTCTGTGTTTTCTTCTCCCTAATTATCATCCTCCCACTCTTTTCTGTATTAGGGTAACCCTGTTCATTCATCCATCCAGAAGTGAGCATTTGCTGACTGTTCACTGAATAATTATAACGGTAGCTGAATTTTACAGTGAATTAATGAAAATCAGACAAACTGAAAACAATCTGGCTCATTCTGCAGTTAATTGAGCCCTCACAAAACTCCTGTAGTATGGATTCACAGAAGAAGAAGGCAAAGAAGGAGAGAATGCCTTTTTTTTAATAAGTTAGGATAATTTTACTTGCAAACAAAAGAAAAATCAAATCAGTTTGGTTTAAACAGAGAGTCAGATGTATTACCTAACTGAGGAGAACAGGGGGAAGCTTCGGGATTTAAGTTCCAGAGGCCCCATAGATTTCACACTGGGTTCTCAGGGCTGCAACAAGGCTGGAAAGGTTTCATGAGACTCTTCCAGACATAGCAATGCAAAGGAAGAGGCCAAGACCGCATCTTTACTTGGTGTCTATAATATACATATCATGGGACACCTGCTGACAAAGAGCCATAATCCAAGAGACCAAAATTTATTCCCCCACAGTTCTGAAGCTGGAAAACTTCCGGATCAGGACTGTGGGGCTAGAAAATTGTTTGGTCTCAAAGCAGGACTAATGGCTGGGGTACCTATTTACTATATCAAAGTGGACCTGACCACCAGGTTTCCCCAGCATCCCTTACTCTCTGTTACAAGGTATGTCTGGCACACCCAACCCCATATCCTAAACTTCTCTAGTCCAGCTTCTTCCTGTACCCAGCTGCCAATTTTGTTACCCATTTTTTTTTTGTCCTCCCTTTATTCTCACCACCCCTTGATCTCTGAGTCTCCTGGTCTCCCAACTCTCCACTCTCCTCACATGGCCTGGCCCAGTGTCACGTTCACTCTGATTTCTCCTGGGTGTCCCTGCCTTTGGCTATGTTCTCCCTCATATCTACAATAAACCTTTTCCTCCACCATACCCAGAACCAGTCATGTCTTTCCTTCCTCTCTTATTTCATTCATCTGGTGTCAAAACCCAATTTGGCAAATCTGAGTTCCCTTTCTAGGGAACTCTCTGAACCAAGCTGCTGATCTGAGTGTCTTGAGGCAGCTACCAATCATGTTTCTCCTGGCTCCTGCCGTCCATCAAATTTGACTCCAAATTCTAGAGTCTGCCTTCTCAGCTACTTCTCCCCTCCATGTCCTCAAACTATCCCTCTTCTGGTCTGTGCCACAAGTGTCTCTCCACATCCTAGAGCCTTCTATGCCCTGCCAAGACACCCTCTTGGGCACTCATCTGGGATCTTTTGGCTCTCGCCTACTACACCAGTCTAGCTATCTCTACTAAAACCACTTAGCATCATCTCTGATTCCCCTGTTTTCTTCTCTCTCTCTCTAGGTTTCTCTTGACTCCCCAGGAACTGTAGTCCCACCTGCAGCTCCTGGTATAATCAGCACCAGGTGAATGGGGGGGAAAGGAAGGACAGAACTGCTCCTGGGCATGGTGGGGAAAGTTGGTTGTAGATAAAACAGAACATAGCCAGACAAGGATGTCTGGGAGAGTCCAGAGGGAATGTGACCCTCTGCCAGGCCATGTGAGAGAGGGAAGGAGAGCCAGGTGAGTCAAAGGGTAGATTAAAAGAAAGACAGATAACCCAAATGTCTGGATTATATAGGGAAGGGACTCTAAGGGAAGGGCAGTCCAGCCCCTAGACTGGAGATGTTTAGGGGCTAGGTATGACATGAATACCCTGCAACACATAGGGATTGGGGGATGCTGAGAGAACCCGGCTACCAGGTCCACTTTGACTTATTAAATAGGCACCTCACATTTGTCCATGGTTTGAGGCCTGACACTTCTTTGGCTCTCCCAACCTTCTGGTTAAATGGCCTGTGATCTGTGCTGATCACTTCAACTTCTGAGTGATTATTTTGTCTCTGTCTATCTGTGTATCTCTCTGATTGTAGGTCTGTCTTGCTTGCCTTTTCTTCAGGAAATGGAAAAAACAAATTTTATACATATCAAATAAGGTAGCAGCAACAGACCAAATTAATGATTCAGTCAAAAGTCTAGTTTAGTCAACTTTTGAGTTTATTGGAGTTACTTACAGAAGCATGGGTGAAGCGTTGCTTATAAGAATATTGATGAATTCCCCTCCCCAAAAGCCCACCCCAGCAGGATAGGCTGATAAAGCAGGATTTCTTGGAGCTCCCTGCAGGACTGTTGTACTGACAAGCTAGAAAGGATCTCCTCCCCCCAGTAATCATGATGTTTGTGGGATGTTTGAAGAACTCCTATAACTCTTTTAACCCCTATCTCGACAAGATGTCTAAGTTTTGTTTATTCCTGAGACTTACAAATCTCCATTCTCCTTTCAGTCGAAAAGGGATTCAATTTGAAGGCAATCATTGTACAGAACAATCTGTCTCTTTTCCTCTTGGTCATTCTGGGTTTAGTAACCATCTTACCCTGTAATAATTCCATCTTAATGCAGTTACATCTGCAAACCTTGTTTCAGTTACAGTTGCCTTCACTGGGCTCCAGGTTCTAACCGAACATTTCTTCTAGGGGGAAAAAGTCTGCAAGTGCTTTCTTATTTAAGTATCTAGAAATTCTTTTCTGAAACTCTTGAAAACCGAGTCATCTTATCCCGCACACATGCACACACAATACATACATCATACTGTCTTAAATAAATTTATAATTTAGTACTGGGTCACATTCATAGCTACGCTGAGATGCATGGAGCCTGTGTACCACCGGTGAGAAATGCCTAGTAAATCCATCAAGATCCAGCCCCGCAGAGATTGGGAAATACACACAACCCAAACCACCTTCAAGCCGTAAAGGGAGAGAGGAGACGCAGTAGCTGATCATGTTTAAAGAAGGAGGAAATAGAGAGAAACCGATGTCTCTAGGAAAAGCAGGCTAAATGCAAATCTCCAAATCTCCTAGATGTGGGGCTTGACTCCATAGGCTGAACTCTGGAAGCTCTTGAGCTCTGTCTGAACACCCACGTATTGCTCTGCAGGTATTGAGTTGTGAGATTTCTCTACATACTGTCACAGTAGAGTGTGATAAATTGTATCGAGTCACTGTGACTGTTAAAAAGAAATGATAGAAGCTCATCCATGAAGTTAAAGGTTGAAGAACTCTTGAAGATTGGAATGCATGAAACGCAACAGGCCAGGACACATTGCTATGAGCTACTTAAGGCTTCAGACTACAGTACATTTGGTAGTATATAAAATGTTTAATGGCATCCTCATCTTTCCCTCCAAGAAAAATCATAGCATTGGTTTACTAGAGGACATATGAATCCTAGTTTCTATGGAGCATTTGCTAACCAAAATGGAACTCAGTTTTCTTGATCAATAGAAATTAATGTGGAAAATGATGTTCTCTGCTTTCTTTGCCTTGTGGGGTTCCAAAGATCGCCCATCCTTCTTTACAGAGGTGAATATTCAGTTCTTATTTCTTAAAGTTGAATTAAAACCTAACTGATGCATTAAGTTATAAACACTACATATAGTAGCCAGGTGAGTTGGTGCGTACCTTTAAGCCCAGACAGAGGCAAGCTTGTCTCTGTGAGTTTGAGGCCATCCTGATCTACATAGCAACAGCCAAAACAGCCAGGGTGATGTAGAGAGACCCTGTTTTGTTTTGTTTTTTAAATGGAAATATTTATGAAGTATCATATGATGTTTCAATACATGTACATTATATAATCAGGTTAAAGATATGTATATCTTCATTTCTCATGAGGACATTCAAAATTATTTCTTTTAGGTTTTGAAATGTTTAGTAGATTTTATTCCTTGTCGCTTTATTTTGCAAGAGCACACCAGACCTTGTTATACACCACTAATAAATCTTGTAGCCAATAACGTAACATTCCTTTTCCTTCTCTTACTACTCCTCTTCTTCCTCCTCCTCCTCTCCCTTCTCCTCCTCCTCCTGCTGCTGCTGCTGCTGCTGCTGCTGCTGCTGCTGCTGCTGCTGCACCACCACCTACCTCACCTGTCCCTAATTTCTGGAAGGCCCCATTCTACTCTTGACTTTTAGGTTTCATGAATGGTTACTAGGAAAGTGTGTTTGTTATAAAAGCCCAGTTTCATGCTTCCTTCTCGCTGCCCTGCTTTCTCCTGAAGTCTGTCCCTCTGGCCACGTGTACAGGACAACACAGAAAGACAGCTCCAAGTGCAATATTGTGTTTGACTACCTAGTTCCCATAACTACGAGTAAAACAAGGTTCTTTACCTGCATAGGAGTGAACCTATGGTATTATGTTTCCAGTACAAAATGGAATAAGGTAAATGCTCACCATGCATGCAGCCTTTACCAGTTCTTCACTATGAAAGCTGCTACTTGAAAACCAGTGTCTCCGCATTAGGGAGCCAGGTAACTGTGGGAAGTGGCCGAGTTGGTGGGGAATATCCACGTGTCTTTTTTGTTGAGTGAGTTAATAGAAAGGCACTGGTATTAAGGGTCAGACAATGCTGGGCAGTGGTGGCACAGACCTTTGATATCACCCCTTGGGAGGCAGAGGTAGGCAGATTTCCGAGTTTGAGGCCAGCCTGATCTACAGAGTGAGTTCCAGGACAGTCAGGGCTATACAGAGAAACCCTGTCATGAAAAGAGAGAGGGAGAGAGAGAGAGAGAGAGNGAGAGAGAGAGAGAGAGAGAGAGAGAGAGAGAGAGAGAGAGAGAGAGAGAGAGAATGAATCAGACAAGGACTTTTCTAACTTTAGCAACTAAATAGCCTGCTTCCTTAGCTGGGGTTGCTGTCTTGACTTTCTCACCAGTGAAATAAAGGAGTTAAACTAAACTATGGGTTGATGGGCTTTTTTTTTTTTTTTTAGCCAAGACATTCAAAACTTGAAAATGAAGAGTGCGGTTCAGAGTGAGGATGCCACATCTGCTTCTCCCTCACCTCTCTATGTACAATTGATAATTTAGAAACCTGGACAGCAAGGACTACGTGAGGAGGGACGCATGGCTCCAGCCACATAGGTAGCAGAAGATGGCCTTGTCGGGCATCCATGGGAGGAGAGGCCTTTGGTCGCATGAAGGCTTATTGCCCCAATATAGGGGAATGTGAGGGTGGGGAGGCAGGAGTGGGTATGTGGGTGGGGGTACACCCTCATAGAAGCAGGAGGAGGGGGGATGGGATAGGAGATTTCTGGGGGGAAAATTGGGAAAGGGAATAACATTTGAAATGTAAATAAATAAAATATCCAATACAAAAATAAAAAAGAAACTTGGATAGTAATAGGAAAAGTAGGAGCTGCTGGGTTCAAAACCATGTATCCACTGAACAGTTTAATTCACAACTGTTTTCATGTTCACTGCCTTGGTTCGTTTATACAACTATACTGTGGGGATATGGCATAAGGCATAAAGCAATAGGGAGAGGGAATTTACCAAAAGTTACTAAGCTAAGAGAGAAATCCAAACCTGAAGTCAAGTGTTCAACTCTAGAGTTGGACTCCAGGGCCTCCAAGGCTCCACGGTTTCATCAAACCTTTGCAATAGTTATTTGAGTGATGAAAGTGCAGGTGAAGCTATTAACTTAAGTGGCAAATGCCTTTATCATTTTATAATTAAGTGATAGCTCACCCATGAAGAATCAAATATAGAGAAATACAATCTAAAGGTAAAGTTGTTGAAAATAAATTGAGGAACTTTGGGAGACAGTGAGCTACTCACTGTGACAATATTCAAGCATCTAACAAATGAGCTCCTGGTGAGACTGTAGAAATCAATCTTTGGGTAAGTACTTTCCTTTAATCTCCAGTGAGATTTTATTTGCACTAATGCAATTCTAGCTTGTATGGAAGACTTTCTTTTTTTCTTTTCAGATAAAAATAAATAAATCTACATGTTAGCAACAAGCAACTAGAAATTGAAATTAAAGACAGAATACCATCCACATTAGCATTCTCCAAAAGTTTATAGTTATAAATCTAACAAAAATATGTGTAAAAGCTACACATGGGGAATTTTATAATTCAAACAAAAGAGATCAAGGAAGATTAAAGTAAATGGAAAAACATACCACATTCCTGGAATCAGATGATTCAACAATGTAAAACAATCAGCTCTCCTCAACTATGTCAATGGAATCAGCATTATCCTATTCAAAATATCAGCAAATTATTCTTTGGCAAGAATCTATGCTTACTGATACAAGTTATTTGGATATTGATGAAGTTGTTCTAAACTTTATACAGAAAATAATGAAAGACTCAGAATACAACAACTGAATGTGAAGAGCAAAGTAAGAAGAATGATGTTGTCAATGCTCCAGAATTACTACAACATTTTTTAAAAATAAAGTTACTGCAAAGACTGTATTTTTGACAAAAAAATTCCAATCCCCATGACATCCTGGGAAAGGTAAAACTATATAAGAAGCATAACATGGCCGGTGTATAGGGCATGAAACAGGTGGGGCACAAGGGGATTTTAGGGAAGGGAAACTGCTCTGACACTGAAATGACAGATATATAAGATGCATTTTATTTGTCGAACTCTGATGAGCTGTAAGACAGAGTCTGCTGACACAAATAACAGATTTCAATTAATAGCTGTA
Source organism: Mus pahari (assembly GCF_900095145.1). Classification (NCBI taxonomy): domain Eukaryota; kingdom Metazoa; phylum Chordata; class Mammalia; order Rodentia; family Muridae; genus Mus; species Mus pahari. The sequence continues at coordinate 35,076,091 of NC_034602.1, read as the reverse complement.
TCAGAATCGGGTCATCAGTTTTATGCAGCATGACGTGCTAATGTAGGCCTTAGTGATGGTGCAGGAATAAGAGAAGCAGAAGATTGTTGACATGCTCTGTGCCATACCAGCGACACCTCATGCATGTGTGTTTGGAAATCTTGACAGGCAGAAACATGCCCCTGACATTTGAAAGCTGCCAGCAATTTCTCTTTCTTTGAGGAAGAGACTCAAATTCTTCGATGATGGAAGGCACGGTTTAGAGAAAAATACATAGAGGGAATTTTAATTAGAAAAAGTAAGGATCTTTTTCTAAAACACAGAGACAGAAAACAAGGAAAGATTAGTTGTTTGCATGCAAGGTATGTGGCAAATATGTCTGAACTAAGCCAGGGGCTTCAAGGGAACCACAGTTCTCTTATGAGACCTTCAGAGATCAAAGACCTGAATGTCAGTTAAGAGGCATTCACATGTTTAGGCCACTCTCTCTAGGAGGAGTAAAATATTTGGGCATCATATCTGGAAAACAAGCAAAGGCTCTCTTGCTAAGGGACTTGGACTGAAGTATCCAGAACCAAACACGTCCTATCCATCCATGTTCATCTATACTGTAATCCTCATTTCAGAAGCCAATAATATTTACAGTCCATCATGGTAGCGAGAGCATGATGCTGTGTGCAGTTTTACAGTACTTAGATCTTTTGGCTTATTCTGAACTTGGACAATCATAAAATAACCAAAGCTCAGGCCAGAAGCAGTGCTACATCATAATGTCTAAAGGCTCACCCCTGGTGACCTACCTACACCAACTACAACTCCTGTCACAAAGCCTCCACAGCCTTTTAAGACTGAGCCACCTTCCAGGAACAGCATGAGCTTGCATAGGGGCAGTGCATGTATCTAAACTATAACCAACCTTAACACTGAAGACTGTAGTATGGGGAGGTAAAGCCATTGGGCTGTGGTTAGGACATAAGAGTGGAGCTTTCCCAAATGGGATTGGTGTTCTTGTAAAACGAATGCCACTAAGTTATATCATCCTCTTTCTGTTTCTCAGTGCTCTGCCTCTGAAGGCAGGATTAGCATGGGCTCCTGCCCATGCTCTCGCCTGGTCCTTGATATCTAGCTTGTGGAACCATGAACAATAGATATCTGTGGCTATGAGCCACACCATCTTTGGTATTTTGTTAGGAATTTCTAGACAGACTAGTTAAAGCCTGAGTAAGGAAAGAGAATGCTACAAGGCTGAGGAGAAGCCCTACTGATCTGTACAGCTATGAAGCTATGAGACAGAAGCATTCCTCCCTGGGTTTGTCCTTTCCATAAAATATAAGCTCCATGTTTAAAAGTAATTTGTTTATATTTTTATAGTCATCCTAGAAAATAATATCTGTAAATTTTCAAATAAGTTTTTTCTTTATGCAGATGAACACACAGACACAAGCACACAGACACACACACACACACACACACACACACACGCACGCACTCACACACGTACCACCATACACACATATGCTGTCTTCATCTCACAATGTAGCTATAGAATTCCAAAGCATGCCTGGCTCCCTCTGAAGTTATTTTCCTTTCCAGGCTTGATCACAGAATTGTGTTTTCATATTTCTTTTCTCAAGTCCTGTGGATCTGCTTAATAAGATTCAGGCTTTCATTTTTTTTTTTTTTTCCATCTCAGGAACTGAAGAAAGAGAAGTCTCCAGGGGTCAGCCCTGCTTGAATTCTCAGCAGACTTGACAATGGAAAGTTCAAACATTATGGCCTCTAGTCATTTTTTAAAACAAACAAAACCAGAACAGCCTGGTGAGCACTTTCATGACTTACATGACTAAAATCATTCTCATTTTTTCTCTTTCTTTTTCCCTCTCCTCCATCTTCCACATATACTTCCAAAGCATACAAGTCATGGATGCACTTGGGACCCAATTGACAGTCCCCACTCATCAGATTGAAATGTTAATAATAAACTAAGTAGAAGTTCCAGTTCTGGCTGGGTAGTTAAGTCCATGCAAAGAGCTAGCAGCCTTTTAAGGCTCATTCCAAGGGCATGGAGGACACAGGGGAAATGCAGATAAAAAGAGAAGGGACAGAGCATGAGATCAAGGCCAGAAAACTGACTGAGAGTGTATGAGAAGTGGGGGGACTGATAAAATAAATGCATTCAGGGCTCCTACGTTAGATGTTGAGGTATAGCAGCAAATGTGGGGCGAGTGCCTGCATTGGGGCAGGTAGTATTCTGGGGTTTCATATAGCCAAAATAGTAAGCTGTCATTTTTGCATCATAGTTATTCAGTGACAAACATTCCTCCTGAAGTCTCCTCACCAGTTCTTCTCCTTACCTGGTTGGCAAGGACCACACAGGTAAGCAACACATAAGATCTGAATCTGGTCAGCAAGATACATCAAAAGTGTCTCTGCTAGCAGAAAGGTGGGAGCCATGGTCTTGAGGAGGTAGACACTATCTGGACTCCAGTGGGTCCCATCAGTGAGCGAGTGTTAAACCACAGATAGAGGAAAATACCATTAGCTATTCAGTGCCTCATATGCCCTTCTGAAGGGTGGATTAAGGTTTCAAGTGAGGAAGAACCTGGTTATCAATGCAGAAGCTCTATCATAAATGATATATCTTATTCATTTTCTAGAGCTTGGCATCTAACCCTGCTGGCTCATGCATGTGCTGGGTGAATGCTGTACAAATAGAACTCAAGCATCGGGGATATGACAACATGATAAAAAGAGGAGGAGGAATTGTCAAAACACTCTTAGAGCACAAAGCAAGCAGACTGGGTACCTAAGTAGGGACCAGGCCTGGCTGGAGACTCCAAATGGGAAATGAGAACCATTAAATTCAGTAGACCTTGGATGACCAAGGATAACTACAGTGTTCTCAGCTCAGAAGTTTGTGGTACTGAGATGAAAATGTAGCACAATTACATCCATTATTCTTCCTGGAGAGCTTTCTACATCTTTTGTGGATTCACTGAGACCCAACCAGCTTGCTAGTTTATTTGCCACCATGATCTATAGGAAGGAAAATGAACCTGGATCCCAGAAAATTCTCCAGACCTATCAATATCAGTAAAGTGGAGGACGAACTGGTGAATCAAGAGTTTGCTTATTTCCAATTGAAATTAAAACCAGTTCAGGAGATGAAGACTATTCCTGTGCATCAGAAATCAAGCTTACATTAATTAAATTAAAATAGTAGAATGAATCGACTGTTATTATCAAGTGTTTATTTAGCAAAATTTTTATAAGAATACTGTATTGTGCAAAATATTAATTTTTAAAATATAGCTTTAGTATAGAAATCTTGGTTAAAATCTGATAAGAAGCAAGAAAAGACTTCTGTGCTTTATCAGAACATTGTGTGTGGCCAGTGGCATCCCTTCCCCTGCTGAGGACAAGCTGAAAGGTGTGTTAATCCAGGGACCACATGGCTTTAGGCACAAAGAACTGGTGAGAGTAATTTGAGAGTTAATGAGGGAGTGCTCTGTATTGGAAATTAAGTTGTATTTCTTGCCAGTGGGTTCTTTACATTATTTAACAATAGGACATAACCATCACATGTTGTCAAATCTAGATATGACACCCAGTTCTCCCACTTGGTAGGTGTTTGACTTTGGGAAAAAAAGGTATCAATGAAGACAGCCGCATCAATAATGGATTAAAAAGCAAAGGGGTTTTGACGTCATATAACAAGAAATCAGGCAGAGTGATCTTAAGAAGTCACTAGCTAAGGGCATCATCTAGTAACCATTTCCTGAAACTTCCTACTCTGAGATCTGAGTGTGAGCAGTATTCATTCTCCACGTGGCAGAGTCGCTGTTACCCCTCCTGTTAGGACATCTTCATCCCAGGAAGGAAGGAAAACAAAAGGGCAGGAAGGCATTCCAATTTTATCTCCTTTTGCAGGGAAAATATGTTTCCTTGGAAATATTAGTCAATGAAATTTTTACTAAGTATATCAACTGGCATAGTACAGGTTCAGTCTGGATTTTAAAACAATCAATTAACAAAGAACATTTAAAGAAAGTGTTAATAGATTCCATAAGCATTTTTTTAAATATCAACATACACTTTAAAAGGCAACAAACCATATGGAGGGCATCAAATATGATCAAGTTAATAAAGATGGTTTTGTATGGACACAGTGTTATCTTTAATGTGAAAATTAAAAAAGGTAGAAGTGGCAAGGAAGACATGGAGGGACAGGGGAGAAGGGGAAGGAAAAGGGCAAATCACACTGCCATATCCACAGTTTTGAAAAGTAGTAAATAAATAAAAAATAGCCAAGTGCATACCCTCATGTTGCTTTACAAAGCATGTTTGATTCACTCTAAAAAATAAAAAATAAAAAGTGATAAAATTCGAAATGCACATTTGTGAGTCTGGATGAAATAATTCGTCTAGACATGGCCGCAAGGCTTCTAATAAGAAAGAAAGAACTCTTTAAACATGATGGAAAAATCTTGAATACTGTGGAATTTTTTCCCCAAAACTTTGCCCTAGATTTATCAAGTTTCAAACTCTAACCACCAAGTTACAGAAAACAGGAATGGCAGAGTGGGTTACGGGATGCCGCTGGGCTTCAGTCTGCAAATGTGGGAACAGTTACAGGTAACCTCAGCCATTTTATTTGACAAGTAAGTTGTAGTGCTAGTGGGAGAGTGGCTAAGGGAGTGGGGGCAGGGGCTGTTCTCCAGGCCTGGAGGCAAGTTAGAAAATACAGGCCCCTAACAGGTAAAACCATCTATTCAAAAACATAAAATAATTACAAAAATCCCAACACAGACTCAACATCTCATTATCATAAGAAATTGCTGTTATAAAAAATAACATTGTTTTTATATTTCTTTAAGGGTGCTTATTAAACACACAGCAAAATCCATATGGATTAAATTATATACTGTCTGGGATTCACTCCAAAGTAATCTAGGCAAAGGGAGTGGTTCACAGAGCAACAGATGACAAAATATGAGCCCTGGGTTGATAATTGTTACAATTGGGTCATGAGTCCATAGGAGTTTATTATAATACTATTTTGAAAAGTTCTATAATAATTTTTATAAATATTAACTAACCTTAGAATAAATAGAATTAGATAAAATATTAAATGAGCTGATTACTTCCTTCTTGAGAATGGCAAGGTTTTTCTTCCAGTGTTTTAGTGACAGGGCATGAGCTGTAATTGGAACTAGAGTGTGCCTCCGCTGAAGGTTTGAATAAAATAAAAGCCCTTCTATCACATCCCAAAAAGCTGACATCTAAAAGCTACTTCAAATATTATTGCAAACACCTAACCTATGTGATTCTATATAGTGTCATTGTTGCCACCAAAAAAAAAAAAAAAAAAAAAAAAAAAGGCAAGTAAATCTCCCCGTGTTATGGTATTATCATGTAACTCAACTTCTCTCTCCTCTCTCCATAGAGCCAATTACATGTTGTATTTTTTCATATAAAAGGCTGAGCACCTGTATTCTGACAGTCATCATTCAGGGTCATTAGACAGACAGTGCCAAGGAGAAGCAGAAGATGCAGCTCATACCTGATATTAGAGCATGGGGAGTTGAGAGAAGCAAAGCACATGCCAAAGACACCCAAGAATAACTAATTACTAAGCAAACTCTCAGAAGCATTGCTGGCTTCAGCCAGATGGTGGGAGCGACCCAAGTGTCCATCGAGAAGTGAACAATTATGGAAAAAGGTGCTATACACAGGGTGGGCAGATGCGTTCAGATTTACAAAGGAAAGCATCTCTGATGTCCTGACGGATGAACAGATGATCTCTGAAGACACTATGTTAAGTGGCACAAGCCAATAATGGAAAGATAAGCAGTGTGTGATTCTACTCATAGGAGGGATTTAGAGTAAAGAAGCCGAGAGAGGCAGAAAGTAACAATGCTTACCAGAGACTGGGGGGAAGAGAGGATGCTGAGCATTAGATAGTTTCTCTTCGGTAAGACGCAGAGTTCTTTAGATGGGTGGGGATGATGGGCATACTTTGTAGTGATTTGCAATGATAGCCATACATTTTTAGATGCATGAGTATAAGCATACAATGTTGACATGCTTGATGCCATTATATCTATACTCAAAAAACAAAACATGTTTTACATGTATGTCATCACACTAAGATGAGGCATAAGTGTTCAACATAATCACCACTGGCACAATTCTGGCATCTGACCCCCAATGTTCTCTACCTAAGGGAACCCAAATTTTGTTATTTTGTTTGTTTCAATTACTCATCACAATGTTATAAGACACGGAAGATGCCAATGCCTCTTCCACAACTATTAGTGAATACAAATACTTCCCAATCCCTGATACATTCCAGCTGACTGATGTTGACGTTGAGAGTGCTTTGGTCATGAACTGTTGGCTCAAGCTAAAAAACAATATCTGTAGAACTTATTGAGACAAACAGAACTACGGGTCTAGCCTTCACTGCTGGTGGTAGCTATACTGTAAATATGAGTCTATTTGGGCTGAACATAATGTAGGTGACAAATAACAGAAGATCTACAAGATCTTCTTTTCTAAAAGATTTTGATGGCATTGCTAAACAACTGAAATAAGCATCTCTGTAGCCCCCCCCCCTCCAGGCTTACTGCTACACCAGACGATATGCAATATTATCGTCATTATACAAGCCATCTTACACCAACCAACCTGCTGAACTGTAGAGGTCAAGAGAAATAGCAACCAAGTTGAGATACCAGCACCTGAAAAGACCTTGTAGTAAGACAGACACTGATTTCTTTCTGTCCAGGAGTCTTAGCCAGGAAAGGAATGCCAGCAGGACTGAAGCTCAGAGGGAGGAAGGAGGGGGTGAGTACTGACTGACACAAGGTCAGGTTGAAAGACAGGAAATCAGCCCCTACGTCTGAGGTTCACTTAGATTTGGGGGTTGATTCTAAGGAGACTAAGCTCCCATTGGTGTGTTTTTTACTTTTGGTAATTGTGAATGCATGACTGCTTCTAGGGGGATGCTACAATAGGGAGCCAACCTGGGGAAGGCTGACTTGGACAGACAATATGTTGGGCAAAATATTTTGACAGCTCAGTCTAGGGCAGTAGCCAGACAGACAAAGGAATGTGCACAGATTTGTGAACTCCTGGAAAGGCAAACACAATGGAAGTTTGTATTGTATTTGATTTATATTGTGGATGAAGCAGGCCTTAGTCCGGGATGGTTTCTGGATATATAAATGCAACAGGATGACCTATAAGCCTTCCCATATGATAAGTGACAATCCTCAGCCTTGGAGAAATATATCTCGAACTATAAGTAAAGATAAAATTATTACCAAAAACCCTGATTCACAGAATCAGAGACTCTTACAGCATTTGTTCCAGCATATAATCTACAAAGGGGTCTGTGTTCTGCATTCTTTGCAAACAACTATAGCATCATTTCATATGTTCTAAAGGTGACTCTGTTCTGATCCTATCATGATGCAAAATTCCGGCATTGGAATTGGGCAGGCTCTTTTTTTTTTTTTAATCCTTTCAAGAGAAGCCACATCATGTAAATGATGCAATGATTGAGGACCAACAGACTGGGAGGTCCACACACAGAGACCCTGCTTGATGGCCCTTAACTGAGATCACTAACAACTCAATGCCAACTCATCAGCCAAGTGAGAGCACCACATTGGAAATGCATCCTCTAACTCAGGATGCATCTGTTCTTATCCAAGATGCTCAACACAGCATCTGTTGCCATGAGAACCAGAAGCAAGTCATCTATATTGATACCTGCCCATGATGAAAAAATATTGTGAGAAAACTAACTTATTGTTGTTTCTCTTTTATAGCACTGAGCTTCGGGAATGATTGGCCACAGTTCTCTGTCATCAGGGATGTAGAGCTACAGGGCACTGAAAGCAGAATTTTAGCAAAATCTATCTGGCAAGGCCCTGTGCTGTTTTATAAATCTCATTGCTACTATCTTTTTGGTCACACACACGTCCCAAAATTCAATTGCTATTTCTATTCAAAATCTTTCACCTTGTCCCAAAATACATTTTCAAACCATAACCTCAAACGAATGCATTTTGAAAGTAATCTATTCAGCTTAAAAACAGCAACCCACTAGTAGGGGGAAAAAATGTAGATAATTGCAAGTGCTTGAGAGATTTTTTTTTTCTGTCCTCCATCTCTTTGCCCAAGCTGTAGGGAATTGATATGAAATTAAAACAGACAACTTTCGTTTTCTATCAAGAGAGATTTATGGCCACTGTCTACAGAATTTCTAGCTGGGAAGTGAACTGTAAAGCAAAATGTTTTAAAATAATATGTTTAGAGCAAAGCAGTGTTATGTACAATTAATGTAAAAATGATCAAACGTGAGAGTTGCTGAGCAAAAGATAATGAAATATAAGCTAAAAGGATAATGGCATTTCATGAAGCTCTAATCTGCCGGCAAGAAGCACAAATCAAGGGAATAATCAGGCATAGTAATGACTTCAGAGGGAAGTTCACTAATCAGACATCTTAAAGGGACACTATCTTTTGTCACAGCCTCAGTCTAGGCCTTTAGTATTCTATCACATGCCCTGTGCCCACCATGAATTGTTCCTCTTTCTATCCTTCATCCCACACAGGAGTACTTTACCCAAATCCCATGATCTAACCTACTGCCTCTCCTTTACTAGAACTGACCAACAGCGCAGCATCTCAGTGCCCATGAGTGGCTAGGGTAAAGGAAGCTGATGTGGTGTATACTCGCATATTGCTGCCTTGCCCTGTTTTCAAACCAGAGATGGAACATTTGTACTCTATGTTCTAATAGAAGATCAATCTAAACTCTAAGGCAGCAATTCTTTGACTTGACAGCTCATATTTATTTAGAACTATGTAAGGTGCTAGAAAGAAAGTAAACAAAAAGACAAATACTGCCTGCTTTCAGAAATGACCCTGGTATCAGCATTTCACAGCAGAGCAGGACTTTCCCCCTCAATTGATGCTTAGCAGTCTCTAGAAACTTATTGTCATGAGGAGCATAGTGCTACTTGCATCTAGTAGGCAGAGGCCAGGCAACCTGTTCTACTCTCTACAATTTTCAGAACAGCTTCACACAAAGTTCTCTGGAGCTAGATGTTCAACCCTGTGAACAATGAGATGGTCTATGCCAAATGGACAACAAAATAAACACAAACATTTCAGGATCTGAGAGGCAAGAAGAAAACAAAACGTAGAATGTATCAGAAGGTTGGAACAAAGCCCTTCCCGAGAGATCAAAGGAAGGGTTCAGAAAGGCTGAGGATCTACCCAGCCAGGCTACTCTAGGGATTTCTATGTCCACTGCTCCGTTTGGTGTCACACAATAACATCTGATACTGAAGACTGAACTAGATATTCATTCTCGCTACCATCTCAGGCACTCCTGTGTGCATTACTTGCTACCCAATATTGGAGTTCACTAGAGTCCTCATAAAGCACCTGGCACAGCAGCACATGCCCAGGAAGGGTGAGAATGAGCTATCCGTGCAGAGTCTGGATGAGAAGGCAGGTGTCGAATTCCTCCAGAGCACTTGGAAACCTCCTAGAGCTACTGGAATATCTAGAGGACAAAAGTCCAAAGGCAAGGTTTCAGTAATGCCATGCTTCTTTGAAAACTTGGGACAGGATGCTTCCCTGCTGCCACTGGACATCTTTTGGGGCCCTGGGCGTGTATTTGCCTTCCTTTGGGTCTCTTTCTCTGCTGCCACGTGTCTGAAAAATCTCTGCTGCTTCTTACAAGGACAACGGTCATGCTGTAGTAGGGTTAATTTGTGAACTTATCTCAGTGTCTCTAACAATATCTGCAAAGAGTATGAACAAACAGGGATACAGTAACTAGTGATAAGGACTAGAATGTCAGTATATCTTTTTTAAATTTAAATTTTTATCTATTTATATTCCAAATGTGGCCTCCTTCCAGGTCCCCTTTCCAAGAGTTCTTCACCCCATACTCCATGCCCCCTCCCCTTTGCCTCTGAGAGGGTGTTCCCCCCTCCTCACCCCCAAACCACCTCTACCCCCATATCCCTCTTCCCTGGGGCATCAAGTCTCTATAGGATTAGGCTCATCCTCTCCCAGTGAGGCCAAAGTAGTCCTTTGCTACATATGTGCCAGAGGCCATAGACCAGACCATGTATGCTCTTAGGTTGGTGGCTTAGTCTCTGGGGGCTGCCAGGGGTCCAGGTTAGTTGATATTGTTGATCTTCCTACAGGGTTGCCAGTCCCTTCAGCTCCTTCAATCCATCCCCTAACTCGTCCATATGGGTCCTCACCTCAGTCCAATGCTTGGCTGTAAGTATCTGCATCTGTCTCAGTGAGCTTCTGGTAGAGTCTCTCCTAGGACAGACATGTTAGGCTCCTGCCTGCAAGCACAACATGGCCTCAGTAATAGTGTCAGGGTTTGGTGCTGTCCATGGGATAGATCCCAAATTGGACCAATCACTGGATGGCCTTTCCTTGAATCTCTGCAGTGGGGAGATGGAACCTAAAGAGACCACTTCTAATAGATAAACAGCCCCTCCCCCGTGGAGGGATGGGGTCACCAACCTACCTTCAATTTTTTTTGACCCAGGATTGTTCCTGTCTAAAAGGAATGCAGGATCAACATATCTTCTTAAGGGGACAGAATTTGCCTGCAGTCGGTAGAACGGATGAGTTGAGAGAACATTAATTTCTAGTCCTAAAACAGTTCAGTTGGAAGTGAGTGAGGGCATGCCAGAAAAGCCCCACTCAACCAAAGCAGCTGGGAAGCACTTGGTCAAATTAGAATCAGCAGTAGTAGTGAAGGCTCCACAGTATTGCTATGTAGCTAACTTGCCCAGGTAGTGGCACCATCCTCTTGTCATCTTTCCCTCTACCTTGGTTTATCACCCAGAAAATAAAACAATGGCTGCAAAGCCTTGCATGTTTGAGGGGCCTTGAAGCAACTGCACACTTTCTTATTAGCCACCATCAGTGTATTAAGAAGGTGTGCCGTTTACTGAGCTTGTTTAGCTGCAGGAAAACTGACTAACAATCTTGTCACATCTCCTCCCACCTGTCTGTGAGGAACAGGCCTAGATAGTTGCTCTCCAAGGTTCTGCTTTTTTTACTGACAGGTGTTTGCTGCAGAGCTAACCCTTCCCTGTGAGTCTGGGACTCCTGTGAGATGAGACATAGGAAGTATCTAAACGTGAACTGAAGGTAAGACTCTTTGGTAAACAGATCAGGAAACCTGACATGAATGAAACTTGAATTTCTCCTTCTGGACTCACTTTTTTATTTTTAAATGAAGTAACTCAAGTCCTACTGGGCATGACTCTTGAGGAAAGGCAAGGCTTCCTGGATGTGCCTGAGGACTACATACTAGGTAGGGAGGAATTTCTGGTGCGTTCAGTCTCCTGGCTAGATTCTCTCATCTCTCACTTCAAATGTTCATGCCAGTTAGTTCCTGTTCCATCTTGATGTCTTCACCTCACAAATGGATGGAGCCTTCTTCCTTTTTCCTCAGAGTACCCAAACCCAATGCCAAAATGAGAGACAGAGTCTACTGAAGGCCACAAGAACAGGAAAAGCATTGCAGCTTGGGCCTGAAGAGAAATATTCTCAGACATGCTTGGCTGCTTCTAAAGCCCGTCAGCTAAGACTCCCAGGCCATCATTCTGTTGAGGTGCACAGCTGTTATCAGGTTGCTGAGACCTGAAGTCTTCAAAAACGATCTTCTCTCTGTTACCTTTGCCCAGTCTCAGTAAGCAGGCTCCAACAATCATCCTCTCCTTGATCAGGTGCACTACCACTTGAGTTTCTCAGAACCCCCTCTCCCCCAAAAAATCTGAAATGTTTTATTATCTTATCATCCTTTTTAATCAATCACTCCTATGGTGATTTGAATGAAAATGGCTCCTATAGTCTCATAGGGAATGGCACTTTTAGGAGGTGTGGCCTTGTTGGAGGAACTGTGTCACTGGGGATAGGCTTTGGGGTTTCTGAAGCTCAAGCCAGGCTCATTGTCTCTCTCTCTTCTTGCTCTCTACCAATCCAAGCATAGAACTCTCAGCTCCTTATCCAGTACTATATTTGCCTAAGTGTGTCATGCTTCTCACCATGATGACAATGGACTAAAACTATGAATTGTAAGCCAGCCCTAAATGAATGCTTTCTTTTATAGGAGTTTCTGTGGTCATAGTGTCTCTTTATAACAATAGAAACCCTAAGACAATGCCATTCCAAAGCAGACCCTGGGGCTTTATGCTTCATCATCACAAGGCTCACTGAATACATATAAGCATGAATTATGCACCCAACTTGCCTCTGTAGATTGTATAATTGACTGCACTGTGACTGTGAAGAAATTTTACCCCTACCCTGTAAAGAAAAGGTTGTTAACACCTATCATCTTCTCATGTACAGGTTGAATAACTAGAGCTAAAAGCAGCAGTTGGTTTGTCAATGAACTATTCATTTGAAATGCCTCACAGGGATCAGAGCAAAGTTCTTATGACTCTATAACACATCCCATGTGACTGGAAGTGTTTACTGATCACTTCCAGATACAATAAAGTGCTCCAGTGAGTTTAGGATACTGCTTTGCCATACCCATGTCTCATACTGACTCTGAGATGTTCATTCCAATGGCAAGATCCCACCTCAGCCTCCACCTTCAGATTTTGTCCTACTGTGAACCTTCTTTGAACCAAATGATCAAATAATTACTGAATAGTGTGTTCACTAGAGTTCTTTTATTTAGGGGTGGTTACTTTCATGTGCATACACGTGGATGAGTATGTTGAAGCAAGAAATTTCGTGTCCTCTTAGTCATTCTCCATCTTGTTTTTTGTACGCAGGGTCTCACCCTGAATTTAGAGCTCATGAACTAGTTAGGCTAGCTGTCCAGTGAGCTGCAAGGTCTGCTCATCTCTGCCTTCCACACTGACACTAGACTTACAGATAAACACTGTTATGAGCCTTTGTGTAAATTCTCAGATCTAAATTCAGGTCATTGTACTTGCACTGAAAGCTCTTTACCTACTAAGCCATCTCCCCAGCCCTATTCAGGGTTCTGGGCGAGAGTGGCAAAAGCAAATACTAGCTTCTTTCTATAGAAAATGAAGGTTTCAAAAAGGATAATCATGATACAACTTTTGGGTGGGCAGGAGACCGGCTTGGAGACAGTCAGCCATTCAGACTCAAGAGGGAAAATGGAAGTATTTGATCAATTGGGTAGGGCATAGGTTAAGGACAAGATGTGATAATCTATGCAAGAGGTTATAAGAGCCTGAATTAAGAAGATATTGTTGGAATGGAGATATATAGAAAGATTCAAGAAATAGCTGGAAGAGAATATTGATTTTACCTGCAAGCTAATTAGGTAATGTGGAAAGAAGAAACATTGAAATCCCTCTTATTAGCTGGTTGGTCATGACATATTTGTGGTGTCACTGATTGTGACAGAGGACATAGTTAGAGAAGGTAGGACAAAGATGGATGGTAGAAATGGGGATAAAGGTGGTCTGGATACAGCAACATATAGATATTTTGTGAGGTGTGCCCTGGCAGATAGACTGGAGCTAAGACATGTTAAGAAGAAAACAGAACGGATGCTAAGAACAGGGTGGTACTTGAAAATAATGGAATACAAGCTGAGGCTGTTGAAAGAGAGCATGCAGAGAAGGGGAAAACGTCTCAAATCTGAGAGTGAGAGAACTGATGCTTCTCAGCTTTGCATGAGAGGTTTGTAGTTTTAGGACTGAAAACTCTGTCACAGGCTGCCACTCAGTCCTAGGCCTGCCAGAACCTGGTGTGCGACCGAGAATAAAACAAAGTATGGCAGACAGTGGCCTTGCCCACTGTCTATTAGTAAAGTCCAGACTTCTAGAACATTGCACTTTCCACTTTCTTCAACCTCGGTGTGGCAAAAGTTCAATGCAATAAAATGAACAGAAAAGCAATATACTGCCTTCTAGAATCCTAATCCACAGGTGGATGACCTTGAGCAAACCAGTTGTATCCTATCCTTCTCCCTCTATCACCACCCCTTCCTCCCATCGTGTGTGTGTGTGTGTGTGTGTGTGTGTGTGTTGCTCGTGGGATACGTGAGACCAAATAAAAGCATGGAAGTAGTATAAGCAAAGATTGTGCCAGAAAACTAAGTGGCTTTTCCCCTTCACTTTGGAATCCAACCCCAAGAGTAGCTGATTGCCCCTAGCCAGGCCCTCACACTAGTTTGGGAAGTTTAGCCCTCACTAAAATGTCTTCACACTCATTTGAAAAATATAGTCCCATACTAAATCTGTCTAGAGTAAAATATATTTCCCTGAGAAAATGATGGTGGATTTATCACAACTAGGCCATTCATCTGTTAAAATGCAGACTGGCATTTATTACCAATTGCTCACTTTATGAGAGGAAAGAAACAGGAAGCCTAATAAGCTTGGTTAATTTTTTTCCCCTCTTTTATGGCTCCAGTAACTGCACTAAATATTCCGTCTGCTTTTCTTATGCAGTTTGGGGACTACTCTGCCCTGGGAGTGTTAAAGGGTTCCAGCCTACTCGTGTGCTCCTGCCTCAGGAGGAAAAGCCGAGAGGGGAGGGGTGGGGGTGCGGTTCTGGAAACCATTCTCAGGAACTGTATTGGTAAGAATACACAGAGTGACTGTGTGGTTTATAAAATAAAGGAGGCAGCTTCTCTGGAATAATCTTGCTGAGATGGTTTTAAAGGACTCTACTTCTAAGACATGTGAAGAAACAGACTCATGTACTAAAGGGAGAGACTATGGACTTAGACCTAGGTCTGAACCCTGACACACATTCTTTGCACAAACTGTGGTAACATCCTCAGAGAAGTAGATGACCTATCTTGACTCTAGTTCATCAGCATTTGCAATCACCCTGGACATCCTGTTAATATCCATCTGCTATACTACATAAGGGCTTGGAAGTACATAGTGTGAACAGCCCACTGATTTCTTCACAAAATCCCATGCTGCTCAAGAATATTGAAGAGTTTGTGTTTAAACCCCTATCTACATTTAAAAGCCCTTCAAAGGCAATGCTGTCAAAAAGAACTTCTTAAGATGATATGGAGAGTTCTAAAACCCACTGCCCAGAAGGTCCACTCAGCATGCGTGATCACTGAGTACTTCAAATTTTCAGTTTTATGTGATTTTGGTTGCCTTGGAGATAAATTTAAATTGCTAAGTAGCTGTGCTATTGCTATCTGGGATCTAACCTACGTGGGTAATGGTCACACTGCCTGCAGGAAGGTACAGTAACAAGCATCAGTGAGACACAGTCTGAATTCAGCTATTGGGAAGACCATTGGTTCTCCTGCATAAAAACCCTTGCAGCACATCATCTGTGCCTCTAATTCTCAGCTAGCAGAGCTGTGGTCTCTAGGACAACAAAATGGGACCACTTATGGATCACTCTTCAATGATCTCAAGAACTGGTGTTCTGGGGCTCAATATTTATAAATTGGGGATCTCAGGCAGCATAAGGGTTGCCATTAGCACTTGTCATGAATCCATGGGAAAGCCATCCATCTTTTAGAGATTTTTTTCCCCCATTGGTGGCCAAGAATGTTCTGCATGAGTAAAACTATTAACTGCTTCATGTGAGAGAATATTTACAGGAGGTTAGAAAATTCAGACTTTAGCTAAGGAAAGTGCCCCTCTGTGGAGTTTTGTGGGTGTCAAATGCCCTGGATTTTCATTGAGAGGATTTATAGGTAGTGGTTACTAACAAATCAAGTGTATTACAGGGCAAGAACTCACCAACTAAAGGTTCTATTTGAGTGTGGTGTAGAACTTCTAAGAATCAAAGAAGAGTTCCTTTAGTACAGAATTACACAAAAAACAAACCCAAAGCACTTCAAAAGTGTTGGGCGCAGACACTATCTTACAAAACCTAGGACTCTCACCTTTCGGCCATAATGATAAGACCATTTCTATCCCCCTTTAGTGTTTGAAACTCTATCCACACTTTTGTTTGGACGTGAATTATTCCATTAAATGAATCTACTTACACTCTATAGCAGATTATTTCCTCTAGTGTAGAATCTGAGATACTGTCAGATGAGTCTAGGGAAGGGGTCATGGTGTCTGAGAAGAGTTCTGCCATGTTTGTCTTTGTGAAGTGTGAAATCATACAACTGAAAGTTATTAGGGAGACCAAGGTAAGCAGAAATCCAGTGTGGTACATTCCTTTCTGCTGGATCAGCTTTCTCAGCTCTTGGGGAAACTGAGGAGTCATGCCCTCATACATCGCCTGGCCCCACAGTGGTGACAGTGGTAGATGTAGCAGTAAAGCTAGTCTTAACTTTCTGTACCTATAACTGTTTTTTAACTACTATTAGTACTCTCAATTCTCTTTCCTCAGACTTGTAAGCATGTGGACATGCACCAGGCCACTTCTCCAGAGTCGGTGTTTTCCCTCTTTGATATCTTTCTTCTACTGAGTTTCAGGTGCTGATAGCCTTTACATTAAGTAGCAATGACCGGGTACTCCTACAACTGTTTGAGCCTGGAAAGAGCAATGCAAATAACATCTACACTCTACCCACTCCTTTCCCACTTTCCATCATGTTGTTGATGCTCAGCAGGAGGTAGTATTACTACAAATAATGCAGTGTTGAGTTTTAAGGATGACCTGAGACCCTGTGTTAAAAACAACACAGATAGCTCTCTTCGCAGCAACTCTATGAAGTAGATATCTCTCTCACTATACACACTGGAGGAATTAGAAAACTGAACAAGGAGAGCTAAGTATTCTAAGAACCTGAGGCTCAGCCATGCAGGAAACCTACCACAGCTTAAAATATGGTTCTTAAAATATGAATATATATATATATATATATATATATATATATATATATATATATATATATATAT
>NC_034602.1:35041889-35059205 GCF_900095145.1 Mus pahari | reverse complement strand
TGTGTGTGTGTGTGTGTGTGTGTGTGTGTCCATGTGAACATATGCATGCTTGTAGAGGCCACAGGCATTGAAACTCCCTGGAGGTAGAGCTATGTGACTTGGGTTCTAGGAACTAAACTCAGGACCTCAGCAGGAGTAACACATGCTCTTTACAGGTGAGCCATCTCTCCAGCCCCATAGAACATATTTTAACAGGAAGAAATAAATCCATTTCATAGGAATAAATTTAACTTTTGCTATCATCAGAAGTGGAACATGTGTAAAGAACGAGTCAGAGGCCTGACTTCTGAGCTCCAAAATCTCCCCTACAAAAATGCTTATATCCATGATAGAATCTCAACCTGACCTAGTTGCTCTTTGCTGGCTCCTAAAAGTGATGATGTGCTCAGAGGTTCCATCTTCTGCCGATGTCTATTTCAGGTTCCAGCATTGGAAGTGAGTGTCTCAAAGCCATATGCATACAACGGGGATTTGCATTCTATGTGGAATCTGAGTTCCAAACTTCTTAGCCAACCCAAAGTGGAAACTGTTTGCTGAGCACCTATGAAAACACAAGTGTTGTTCAAGTACTTTCTACTAATTAGCTGGTCTCTGTGCATGACCTATAAGATGGGTACCATTAAAATTTTACTTTGAAGATGTGCCCCAATAGTAAACAGTCAGGCCAAGATAGAAGTGCCAGCAGCCTCATGCCAAGGTCTATAATTTAAAATAGTCTTGACTGAGTCCCTTCTATGTGGTATTTAATTCCTGAGAGTCTACAACTACTCAAAGGCAAAGTAGCAATGCAGCATAGAAAATTATACTTCAGGTTAACCATCTGTGCTCCCAAATTATATAGGAAGATTAGTGGTAAAGAAGGAACAGTGACCTCTCTAAGGTCATTCAGTCATGGCATAGTTTGACTCAATCCTTGGGCACATTTCACTGATCTTTCAAAGTTATGATGAAGCGCGTGAAAACCTCTGCTCCAGAAGCACATGATGTATTTATTATTGTTAATATCATTCCTATCCCAGCAGGCAAAATGTTTTTCACACAATAGGTGGCTGTCAGACATGTTCAGGATATAAAAAGTGGACCTAGAAATATAATTTAAAACTCAAGGTCTTAGGTCTGAAAGGTTTTTTAGGAAATATATGTGAAAGGCATTTTTGCAGGGCCAACATTCCATTAGTACTTCAAATCATTAATCATATTTTGTGCTCAAAGTCAACTCAATGCCTTTGTCTGTAAACTTTTAATAGATTGGAAACAGGTGACCCGCTTCTTGGATTCTCCTTCAGTAGCAAGGCACTCAGGGAAACACAACAGCAAATTTGTTCCTCCAGCCCAGGCTAATGAAGACCTGGACTGCCCATGAACTTCACCATGGAATCAAGCAGCTGTTCTTGAAGTGCAAAAGGCTAAGCCTAAAGAAGTCAGCCAGGGAAACGAGATTACCATTTCAGGAGGAAACAGGGGCTTTCTGGGTATATACAGTGACCAGACACAGAATTGAATGAAATGGAGATCAGACACATTTTTCACAATTCCAGAATGACAGAGCATGAAGGACTTCTATCTCACTTCTGATAATTCCATCACTGGAGGAAGAACAATCTCTCCCCACCTACTTGGGTAGAGCAGTTGACTCTCACCCAGGTTAGACTAAGCGTCTTACTATTACAAAGGTGTTTATCATTTCCTGCACTTATTAGCTTAAGAAATGTTACAAGTGTATTTTCAAATTTCCTTTTCATTCCTGCTTCATTCTGATAGATCTAAAGCTGTCTGGCAGAATAATGAACAATAATGGATTCCAGATAGAGATTTTCGTTGTTCAACTCCTCAGAGACTCAGGAAACAATCATGATCTTGAAGATGAATAGGTTATTTAGTCTCTCTGAGCATTCGTTCTTCTTGAAAATAAGTAAGTGGGCTGGGAAATGAGTCTTCAGGTAAAAGTGTTTGTTGTATAAGCATTAGAAGTCAAATTCCAAACACCTACACAGAAGCCAGCCAAGGTCATGAATGTCTGCCTGTATGCCTATAACCTAGCACCAAGGGGGAAGACAGAAGAGACAGGAGGGTTGTTGATAGCCAGTCTAGCTCTAAGATCAATGAGAGAAGGGGGGAAGGAGAGAGAGAGAGAAGAAAAAGCCTACTTGTCTCAAAAGAATGAAGTGGATAATAATGGAGAAACATCCTCATGTGGCTTCTGTGCACACAGGTATAACATGCACCAACACACACACACACACACACACACACGCGCGCGCACACACACGCGCGCGCGCGCGCACACACACACACACACACACACACACACGGAGTACAGTGATAAACAAAATGGAGGGTTGTGACAAGGACATATGAAAAACCCAATATCTTGCAGTCCAACTTAAAAATAGATTTAGAGGACATAAAACCACTGTAATCTGAAAGAAGAAGGGGTAAGATTAAGGGTTAAAGGTTGAAGTAAGGATAGAAGTGAGGGGATGTGAAGAAGATGGGATAGGAGATTGATTAACCAAAGCAAATTAGGTATCGACAAGCATTAAGGAAATCTCTATGTGAAATAATTTATTTTCATAATGCAATTTAAAGGGCTTTATATGGACATGCTCTGCAAAGGTGAACAATGCTACAGAGGACATGTATTACACAACCAAAACCTCAGTGCCAAGTATGAGAAACCTCACTACCTGTTTACTGCATAACAGTAGACAGGGGTAGCAGTAGAGGGGTTCCCAAATCAATGTTGGTTTTTGCCACTTCTCCTGGTAGCCCACCGTAACTAAACGATAAGATCCTACTGCTGAAGACACCACACTCTGTGGTTATAGACTATAAGGAAATCGATCTTGAACTGACCTGAAAATGTTCTTCCCTGCTAGGTAGCTTTTATGGTGCCAGAAAGTACTATGCATATCCTGGAGAGGAAAAGGTATCAGTGGTCTTCCAAAAGCTCAGGACTTGGTGTGCTACAATACTGGCCTCCCAGGCTCACTATCCAGTAGCATGACTGTTTGGCCTACCGCTTTCTGACTGGATATGAGTCTTTCCCCCTAGAAAGAATTTTAACCTAGTACTCTAAACCTGGTCAAAGCCCACAGATGGAGAAGTTATGCACCCTACCTACTGTTGTTAGTTATTTCAATAAATAAACATGTTGTCAAGCTACCTTCAAAATACATATAATACACACACTCACACACATACACATACACACACATGTGTGTCTATACACACACACACACACACACACACACACACACACATATAAACACACATAGATTTGTGTTATTCTCAACCTTGGCCAGAGAAAGCTTCTTTCTTTCTCAATATTGGTCAGAGAAAGCATTTTTCTGTGATGCTCAGTGGTTAAAACAGAGACTTATAACTGGTTAAAGTGCTGAGAAGACTGTTTTAGTGCTTGTTTCTAAATGAGAAATCAATATCAACACCCCACCCATAAAGTTTCTTGGAACATCATAGATGAGAGAGTAGACAGAACATAAGAGATGCAGGATGGGAAAGAATACTGTGAAATATCACCTTTCCAACATGACGTGGATATTGCCATAACCCTGGCTACTTGTTGAAGACCTGTGTGAGATCAGGTCAGTCAAAATTCCAACATGGCTGAGAACAGAGCACACGAAGCTTCAGTCCTCACTGAGGAGCTATTGAAAGTGATGGCTTCTGAAAATTGGCAGTTTACTTGATGATGTTGTCACTAGGTGCCAATACTCCAGTGGATGGCTCCCCACTCATGTGTATGCAGGCAGCACCAATGGACACAATGGGGATTTTATAAAAGGGAGGAGGAGGACGTAACACTGAGGGAAGAGATGTTGGGAAGCCAGGGAAAAGTAGGGAGAAAATTGGGGGAGCAGATACAATCATAACACCACTATATACACGTATGAAATTCTCAAAGAGTATTTGGATGAAAATAAAGGTAAAAATGAAAAAACAATAAGAAGTTAGTACCTACCTCATAGGTATGTTTCAAAGATAAAATTATTTAGTCTCTGCAAAGCCTCATCCCTTATTCCAGATCAGGTGCGCAGTAAGCATTCTGAGATCCATCATCTCTCTGTAGAGTGTGTCAATGGCAGGAAAGTATCAGTGTACCCAGAGGCCACGTAAGGATCCGTGATGGTGCAAACTCAGATGCTGAAAGCCTGTTGTTAAAATGACACACCAGCCCTGACGCTTCTCCCCTCCACTCTGTATGATGGCAACAACTTTCACCAAAGTATTCTGCAGTCACTGGAAATGGACTATTCTGTTCAGATTGTCTGTGGTAGGTAGTTGTTTGGACATAATAATCTGTTTATAATCCTGTGTGTAAATGAACACCGATGTTAGCCAGTGGGTGCATACTAATCTAAAATAAATGAATACATTTGAATTAATCAGATCTTCCAGTCTATGTAAATTGATGATTTATAATGATATTAGCACAAATTGCAACGATAAATCATTTCAGAATTAGATCCTGCACTCTTAAAGCTTCAAGGACTCTGGAGATTTGAACAGAGCTTTGAGATAACTTTAAAATGCAGATTGGCCACTGAATTTTGTGGTCTAACGCAGAGGACAGGAAGACCTTGGGCCAACGCTGAGATACACTCTGCTGAAGAAGTAGTAGTAACAGGATCTGTAAGGTCACAGAAATAAGAGAACAGGAAGATGAAGTCAGTGAAACAAGCTCACTCCACATCAGAGCTCATTTTCTGGTTTGAGACAGACCTTCAGACTTCAATCCACCACAGCAAGCAGACTCAAGCTAAGGTAGGGCAGTAAGGAAACTAGGATGCTACTGGCTCTTCCAGTTGTAGGTGACTCTGGATAAAATAATTTTGTTGAAAAATGGACTTGATTATTTTAACCTTGAATGATTGCGATCAGTGTGAGAATAGAAAATATATAGTTTCTGTAATTTATGGGATACTTGCAAATGTTACTATTAGTATAAACCATGATAGTTGATCTTATCTTGGTTTCACAGAGGTGAAAGTCGTGAAATGGGTTTATGAAGAAAGAAGGGAGATGCGCAAAACATGAGCAATATGCCAGTGAGAAAGAAAATAGGTGACCAGAGGCTCCAAAAATGAGAAGAAGAAAAGAACATGGGGGTAGTCTTTGGCAACCAAGCTTCAGCTCCCCCATCCTGAAAGAAAGACATTGCAGACTTTACCTGACATTGCACCTCCTCTACTGACTGTAGATTTAAGCATCACTCTTGTTTTCTTACACATAAGATTAGAGAAGTGTGTTGCAGAGAGCTATCTGATGGCAAAAAGAAAATTACCATTATATTGAGAAATTAAAAAAAAAGAATTAAAATCCATAAAACAAGGAGCCTCGCCTGAGAAGAAGCACTGTGTAGAAACCTAATTATCGCATGTAGTTAATCTAATACTAAGGTAAGAAACCCTTCCCTGACATGAAAGGCTATGATTCTTATCTGTAACCTTAGCAATAAAAGCACTAATTCTCCTGGGACTGAATCATGATGTTTAGCTATCAGTAGGATGACATAATTTGGAGACTTAAGAAGGAAATCTGGTTGGAGAAACTGGAAATATGGCTTGGTGATTCAGATGTTTGGATCCCTGGTAACAAGAGAAATGCCCTGTAGGTGTGTTGAGTCACCTGGAATTTGAACCTGGGGGTGGGGGGCAAAACAGCAAACTATCTAGAAAGACTGGCCATGTTAGCTAGCTCAGGGATCAGTTGAGAGCTCTATGTGTAGCAGGGAAGAGCAATTGAGAGATATTCCCAGTGTTAATCATGGGCCAGCATATGCGCACATATACATGTGAACACACACATAAACACATACATACACACAGTAAAGGAAGAATACTTGTTATGCCTGGAACAGGAGAGTGGATAGAAGGTACTTGGTGACATAAAATCATCACCACATGCCAGTGTATCACCTGGAAGGAAATGTTTGAACACATGCTAGAAAAGGAAATACTACAGCCATCCTCTTAAGGGCTGGGAGTGACTCTAAGTACATAATTCTGAAGCCAGTGTTTGTAGTCCCTGTTCATATGTTGAGGGTCAATATTGTATGTGGAAATTGAGCTTTTAGAAAACCACTTAGTTTAAATGAAGTCTGAGAATGTAATCTCACCATTGAATTCATTCTCTTATAATAAGAGAAATATGTAAGTGCTCTTGAAAGAAAAATCTACTAGTGTACATTCTCTCTACCATGTGAGGATACAATGGGAAGACAGGTGTCTATGAGAGAGACCATATAAGAAAGAGACAGAGGACCCTCTCACCAGGAGCCAAACAGCTGCCAGTGTGGTCTTGGACTTTCCAGGCTTAACACTATGGAAGTAATATCTGAGAGGGACACTAGAGATAGGCACAATGGGGAAAACACTGGCCTTTAAGTGGGGAGGTGGGTGGGAGTCAATAGGAAGGAAAAAGAGAGAGGAGGAGAAAATTGCAATAAGAATACTTGAGAAGGCCATAAGGAATTATGTTAATTTTTTATTTACCTAAAATTACATATAATACATATAAATGTGTGTTATTATATACAATTATAATTTAAATAAACTTATGCTGTGAGTTTGCCTTAATCACAAAAGAGCTACAGACAATCTAAGGGAACTCCAATACCAGGCATAAGAAGACCCCTTTAGAGTTGCTGGTCCAGATAGTTCAAAGAGTCTCCCATTGATGTTGTCTTTTGTTGCCACTCAGAGGTTGAAGAGAAATCCATACTGCTCAAGACACCATGCATTTCAGACAAAGGACTCAGGGGATCAGAACTGCAAGTCTGTTCACAGAGGACTAGTGTTCATAGTACCAGAGAGAGAGCTATTCAAGCTTTCAAGGGAAGGAAGCAACCAAGAGTCCTACCCAGCAGAGATGCCTATAAACCACAGCAGTGACCAGCTTGGTGAGATATTCCTAAGTGGGCAGAGTTGGCATTCATGTTGGTAATAACCAACACTATCTAATTGGATTTAAGGGCTGTTAAACAAGAGGCCTAGTACTGAAAATCTATAGGGCCAAATACCCAGAGTCAGTGAGGTCACGAATTTTAGGGAAGAACCTACTACTCCCACTTTATTAAACTGGCATAATTCCTAACTAAATTCCAAGTATTTGTCTTCATACCACAGATAAGTATAGAACTCACTCCTCATCTAAAATAAAAAAAAAGTCTCTTTACAACCAATAGAGACCATTACAGAAAGCTACAATATCACAGTTGATCAAAATTTATAACTGATTGGCTCACAACTGATACATATAAAACAGAAGCCCTATACCTAAAACCTGGCAAACATTGTGGAAGGAGGAGGGGGATTCCAGGGATCAGAGGACCATGAAATCTGCTGTGAGAGAGTGTGTGTTCCACAAAAGACAGGGGCATTTCACTCATGATACTTCAACAATATGGCTTCCTAAGTAAGACCGGAGCAGGTACACCACCAACCGACACATTAACATGGAAAGGGAGACTCTCATGGGCCTCCATACATAGAAAAAGGACAGGCGATTAAGCAACAATGACAGTGGGAAAAGGCCTTTCCAAGGATGAGGCCCCTGATTGGTTATTCAATACCAAGTGGACAAGCTGGAAATTAAATACACACAAGTAACACTAAATAAACTGAAATGAACTGAGTGTGTGTGTGTGTGTGTGTGTGTGTGTGTGTGTCCTGTGTGTGTAAAACAATAGCAATTAATAAAAAGGAGGTAATGAATTTAAGAGTGAAAAATAGACAAGTATGGGAAGAGTTGGAAGGGTGAAAGAAAGGGAGAAATTATGCAATTGTAATTTAATTTCAATACAAAAAGAAGTAAATATGTGTTCTTTAAGCCACACCACCAGCATTTTGTTACAGCAGTCTGAAGATATACTCGTGACTATCACTGTCAAGAATTAGGGAAGAAATTCAGGATCATAGAGCATTTCCTTTAAATTGCCATCCTTCTCTTGAGTGTGTAAGTCTTGAGTGTGCATATATATATATATATATATATATATATATATATATGCAAATTTTAATGCAAGTTATAAAATAGCAAAACTCACAAAAGGTTTGTTCATTTTCCAAAAAAATTCATGCTTTAAACTTACAATAAGTGCCCCAGTACAGGAGAAAGCCAGGGCCAGGAAGTGGGAGTGGGTGGGTTGGGGATCAGGGCAGAGGAAGGGTATAGGGGACTTTCTGGAAAGCATTTGAAATGTAAATGAAGAAAATATCTAATAAAAAATGAAAAGAAAAATAAGTTAAAATAAATGTTCTCTTTTAGTTAAAAAATAAACTTCTATCCCTGCTGGTAAATTGATAGTGACCTCTGTCCCAATTGTTCCACTGAAAGAATTCCCAGGCTTTGATTCCAATCAGGAAACCATCACTAAATAAATGACTTTCAATGGGGCCAAAACATAATTGAAAGGTCAGTCAAATTTTCAAAGGCACAAAGCAGATCTGTTTAAAGATACATTCCCTGGAAATATTCTACAGCATAATCTAAGAAACAAGAATTAATGTTTGTTCATCCCTATTTGAAGAAGAAGTTAAAATTAGCAAGAAATCTGCATGTCCATCAATAGGGGAATGGATAGGCAAAGAGGGTTTTGCTGTTGTTATTATTCTATTTTTAATGAGGTAACTATAAATGTTTGATGTTCAAAAAGCATTTCTGAGTAAAAGAAAAACTCAGATGTCTGGTAAATGTAAAAATATTGCTTTTCATGTCAAAAGAAAAGCAAACACAAAATAGGAGTGTTGGCCATGAATTCTTATGTACATAAACACATTTTAAAAGAGTAGGAAGCAGTCAGTAAGTATGGAGAGTGGTTTATTTTTAAAGGAAGGAAACTTAAATTGAGAGGAGGATGGAAGAAAGATATTTAACCCTTTTAAAACCTCATCTTTAAAAAAGATACACACACACACACACACACACACACACACACACACACATCATTGTGCAACTAAAATACCAGTTCTCAAATGGGGACTCATTGTTAAAGCCATCATGGCTAGCAAACTTTTCTCCAAGCAGACAGCTGCCAAATCCAGGTATTCCTGGGCCACCTGCACTTCTTCTCAGCTGGTTACAAATCTAGGCAATTATTATGATACCCCTGAAGTTTGCTACAACTTAGGAAAGTGTTACTCTTATACTATAGAACATCTACAAAAATTCTGAATACAATTACCCTGCCTTCTAATTATGGAATCAGGACATCTTCCTGGCATAATAATATGTGTTCCACCACCAACTCACATCAATGTGTTTACTGAACCTCACTGTTCCAAGTATTAGGGTGATTAATTTTATATACATGATTCAATGACATATAGTCAGACTCAATCTCCAGCCTCCTTCTTTATCAAGAAGCGAAATGATCAAATAGTTTCCACATGGTGCAAACTCCCAAGGTGCAACTGGGATCTTGACATTTCTACCCACTTCCTGTTAACTCAGCATGGCTGAGTCTATAGCTCAAGGCAATATAATTTTACATGGTTAAAGATGTTAGTACCCACAAGGAGAATAATTGGGGCCTCTTTACAATCTACTGAAGCAGCCAAAGTTTTGAGAGCTAATGATGTATTATGGCCTTTGCTAAGTAGTTTATACATTGAATAATGCAGATTAGAAGATTTTAAAGATCAAAAAATTTAAACCTAAACTGGTCAAAATTCGAAACAATTAATAGTGAATTATTTTAATCTGAGTTTGTATCCAAAACTGACTGAACACAGACAGTGTGCTATTATACCCAAAATTAAGTAGATTTTGTCAGCTACCCACACTTTGCTAAGTCTGGAAAGTTAAGCAATCATATGACACTGGGATGTCCAATTAATGTCATCTAACCCTCCTTAGTTCAAATTGTTACATTCTCCATAATATTTTGTGCTACTAACTCATAATGCCTGGTTTTGAATTCCAAACATATGTGATTAAAAAGAATGAGTCACCATTCCTTCTTCATTAATTTTCTCATCTGTAAAAGATAAAAGTAAAATATCTGAAAAGATTACTATATACATTGAATATAATATAGAGTAAATGAGAGAATAACAATTTTTTTACAAAGCTAACTAAAATTTATACAGGACTCACAACATGCCAGACAATATTCAAGCCACTTATTATATAGATTCTTTCATTTAATCCTCAAGAGATGTCTAGGGACAATATTGTTATTCTTCTATTGTTTAAGACTGAAATGTCAATAACTTAACTAACTTTGCTTACTTCCCAGAGTTACAAATAGCAAAAACAGAGTCCTAATTGAGCAACTTGCTTCTTGGTACAAACTTTTAAACAGTTGTCAAATTTGACACCAGCAATGGCTCCTATTATGGTTGACTTGATGTTAATTCCTAAAAGCTGCTGTGCTTATCAACTCCAAGTGTGTGAGCAAACAACTGAATGACACAAAATCTGAAGAGGACTTGAGGGTGCACCTCTGAAAAGCAGAGTTGGAACCCCAGGCTCTGAGGCTCCCACTCAGGCCTCCCTCTCACAATGGATTAAAACAAACAACTCTCAAGAGATCCACTTGAGAAGCCCTAACCTGGACCGTCTGGCTGGGAGTTAAGGAGGCTCTTAACACTTCAAGTCTTGTCATTCAAGAATCTGCTGCCTCTGCAGAGACAGAGCTCAATGATTCAAAACAAACAAAATAAATCTGGAAATGAAAATCTTGTCCTTAGCTTTCCAGCCTGAGGCACAAAAATCACAAAATATGAAGATCAACACCCCCCTCTCTTTCTTCCATGTTGTAAAGAAAAAAAAGTAAATGACTTAAATACTAAACTGCCTTACTTTAAGCTACTGGAACCTAATACATTTGTACAGACCAATATTCTATTATATCTGATATGCTGGTGCCTCTTAACAAGTGGTATTTTGGGTTAAGTTGTATAAAAGTATTTAACACAGAGAGACTAGTCAGAAATAACTTAAACACAGCACTATGCTCACCACAGAATTTTTGTGGCCTGTTCACTCAAAAGTCTATTTTACAGGATACATTGAAATTGGGTTAAAGACAAAGAACTGAGTTCTTACCAATATAATATGAATAAACCTGATATAATTCCATTCCACCATCAGTATTCTACACTGTACTTTCACAGAATTATGTTAGGAGAGTCTCTATACATTATTCATGATAGTAAAAATACCAGAAGTTCAACAAGGAGTAAATGATTGTGTTATATTCTATATAGAATAGATAGAATACATATAATAGACTATATAGAATAATGTGTTATTCTATATAGTCTTCAAAATCAATGAAACAGCCCCATTTGTTTTGAGCAGTTTGTGGCACACTAATCCTTCTGTTAAGTACAACCACAAGTCAGACAAAATATTTTCTAAAGATAGGTTTTTATAATTCTTGGCATTTATTAAGAGGATAAAGAAGTTAAAAATGTGTGTCTACACAAAACCCTTCACATCAGTGTTTATGGCAGCTTTATTCATAAATGTCAAAATGTAGAAATAATCAAGTTGTCCCACAGTAACTGAGTAGATAAACAAAATATGGCATAGATATATGCAGTGGAATGATATATTTAGTGTTAAAGAATAAATAAACTATTAATCTATGAAACAACAGAAAAGAATTGAGTTCACATTATCAAGTGAAGGGAGCTCAGGTAAAAGGGCTAGAATCTCCATGATTCCCACTACATAGCATTTGGAGAGACAATAGGAAGGTATATGTGGCTGCTGGGGTTAAGTAGTAAAGGATAGATGAGTTAAATAGTGAAATATAGGTCAAGCACAGAGGATTCCTCAATCAGAGAAACCACTCTGTGTGATCATAGACAGTGAATATGTGTCCTTGTGCATTTGTAAAGCCCTGTAGTATGGGCAATCCAAGGGGGAGCTCTAATGTGATCACAAACTTCTTGTGCAGTGATGCATCACAGGGTTCATTGGTTCTTATAACCATTCTTCTCCAGTAAGCTCCAGAAATGTATGAGAAACTTCTGTAGAAAACTGCCCTATGTTTTTGTTTTGTTTCTGTGTGTGTGTGTGTGTGTGTGTGTGTGTGTGTGTGTGTGTACATGTGCATGTGTACACCTAATAACCTAAAAATACAAGAAGTGTGGTTGGGGAGCTGTACTTGTTGAAGGCATTGAGGAATAGGAATGCATCTAAGAAAAAAAAAAGGGAGGAAGAGATGGAAAACCCCACAAACAGGAAAAATATTGGGATGAAGCCATTGCCACACCCATTGTTTTCCTCTGGGATCTTGCCAATCTGCAGCAAGAATCACAGAAACAAAGAGAAGATGGCATCAAAATCCCACTGGATTGGAAGGGGAAATGAGAATGAATAATGATTACAGTAGCTAGGACAGAAAGGACCCTGGTCACAGAAGAAAATGACATGTGTGATTTGCCCCCAAAATTGATTTCTAACTCCTAAACTGTGCATTCATGCAGGTCCATGAAGAAAAATCAAGCAGAGAGCAGCTGCTAAGAAGAAAGAAAAGAAGAAGAAGAAGAAGAAGAAGAAGAAGAAGAAGAAGAAGAAGAAGAAGAAGAAGAAGAAGANGANGANGAGGAGGAGGAGGAGGAGGAGGAGGAGGTAGCTAAGCAGAGATTTAGGTAATCTTTAGTTGGTAGAGAATTAAAAACTCCTGTCCAGAGACTACCAGAGACGAAAAGTAAACTCCTAAGAGAGAGCTTGGGATTTGTTTTTTATTGTTTAGGAATCTTATACTTTCATGCAACATATCTTTATCGAATCCACCCTCTTCATCTTTCCTTTACGCCCCCTTTCTCCCAATTTCATGGCCCCTTATCCCATGTTAAACCCACAGAGTCTGTTTGATGCTGCCTGTGTATGCATCTGTAGGACCACCTTCTGTATGTAGCCTCTCAGAAGCTACATCTCTGAAGAAAACTGACTCTCCCTCACTAGTCATTCCCTCATACAAAGGTTGAGTGTCATGAGGTCCTCCCCAACCCACAACAGAATTTTGTCTGGCTCAATCTTGAGAAGACATCCTGCATTCCATCCCAGCCAGTCTGAGTTCATGTGTGTAGTATCCCTGTTTCAATGTAGATGGCCACTACCTCTGGCACTTCTAAGCATTCTGCCCCTTTCAGTGATGATCCCTGAACCTTAGAGGGAGGTAATGTGATACAGACATCCCATTTAGAACTGGATATCCCTTACACGCTAATTCTCCACATAGTGACCAATTATAGGTTGCTATTAACATCTAATGTTCAACAAAGATTTTCTGATGAAGACTGGGAGGAAAGCCCAGATCGTTAGCTGAAAACATCTACAGGCCAGTCTCAAAGGTAAGGGAATGCATAAAAGATGTGTGTGAACATAGCCAGAAACATATGCTTAACAGAATAAAAAGGATTCTTCTAATAGTTTATATAACTTCTAGAATACAATAAGAAATATCATCTGGAACCTCTAAATTTTTGTGAACACATTTGGGTGTACTTAATAAAAAGATGTATGTCACACCAAGGTAAAACCCAATTAATAAAAAAAAGAATAAAAAATTAGATAAAAAATTAGTAAAATATGATCAGACAGGTGGACCTTTGGATAAACTTTAAAGAAACTAGGATTGATGAATTAAACAAGGAATATAATAGTAAAGAGAGTATGGGTGCCTTTAAAAGTTCTATTTAAGAACAAAAAGGCTAGATGAAAACTCTATGACTGAAATTACAAACCAAGGAAAATTAAAGAAAGTGAAAAGAATTAGTGAATAAGAACATAAATAATCTTTTAATAGTATAATCTGTGTTTAGTTACAAAGTAAGGAAATGAATATAGAGAAACAAATGAAGGAGGCATCTGGAATATGGAAGACGTGTCTTTGTGTGAATAACTTACGTTGTAGAAAAAAGGAGAAAACTGATCAGAATATTAAGAGAACCCGACTCAGGATTTTTCCCAAGCCTAAGAAAGGCAAGCCAAACATTCAGGACTGTCCTACAATATGAACAACATAAATACAAGAAAATTTAAAAATTAAAAAGATAACACCAATGAACACCCTTTAAAAATGTTACTTCAGCAAATTAAAAAGTGCAGAAGTAGAAAGAGATCTGTTCCTAGACCTTAGCAGCAATGATAAAAACCAAAAAAACAGTATAATGGGATTTTATATATTAAATAAAGATTAATTTAGAATGCTTTGCTTAATAAAATAAAATGATCTTTCAAAATGAAAACAGACCAAACATTAATAGGGTTTGAGAAAGAAATTAAAAGGTGAAGAACTTGTCACCATGAGACCTGTGAAGAAACACTAGAATCACAATAGGGAGTTCTTCAAGCACAAAAAAGAGGCATGAGGTAGGAAGGAAGGAGTTTAACAATACTAGCACAACATCAAATAGAAGGCAACACACAGGAGAGAGAGAGAGAGAGAGAGAGAGAGAGAGAGAGAGAGAGAGAGAGAGAGATCTTTTTCACAAAGATGTAAGACCTGTCACCATTTGACAATTCCATCATTGTATAATTAAATGTAATGTGTAGTATAAGGAGCACAACATCACCCTACAACATAATCTTATCATGACACCATTGTATACACAGCCTATTAGTGACTAAATAATATGTGGCATATGACCATGTGTAAATGAAAACATCTGATCCATCCATCTACTGGATACACATGCAAGCATATGAAACAGTATGATAGCAAACCACTGTATGATGTGTAAAGAGTACCATTACAACAATTGAGGGTTTATCCTAGCTATTAAAGGATAGGTAACATTCTAAATCAATCAGTTTAATTTGCCACATTAAAAAAATGCATGAAAGACTAGGCTCCTCAGTTCCCAAGAGTAAACAATAAAACCACTGAGAATCATTCTCAGACAAGTTGAGCTGCCTGGAAGAGACTCCAACTAACTGAGCCTCTGAAAAGGACACTCTCCAACCTGTTGAGCTGCATGAAGGCTGATCTGTATGCTCCAAGTTACCAACTTTTGTGAGCTGTCACCCATACTGTGGGCTTCGGTGATGCAGCTATCTTGCAGTCGTTTACACCCCTGAAACCCACCCTACCAGTGGCTGGAGTTCTTTCCAGTTGGCACTAGCACCGTGCCACCTTGGACATGAACTAGGTTGCCGGTCCCAAGTTCCCCAGAGGACTCTCCATAGCCCAGGTGCCCTAGCAAACCCAGGATCATGGTATCACTGGTGAGTGGAACTCAACATCTGTTCCAAAACAACCCAGAGGGGCTTGGGCCACCAGGAACAAGGACACAGGAAACCTGCCAAATCAGCGGCTGGGGTTCTGCTCTAGCCCTGAACCACCTTAGGCACAAACTCAGTGGACAGTCCCAAGGTCCCTAGCACACCCAGGATCTTAGGATCACTGAGGAGAGTCGGCCTCCAGGGAGGGCTCTGACCCGGGACCCAGGTGAGAACACCATCTTGTATCCTGTGTGTCTCAGAGACCAGTCCATGTAGGAGAGTGTATGGGCCACAGAAGCAACAGAGTTTATTGGACAGGGTCCCTTCAGGCCTTCATCTTCAGCTAAGAGGTGGATCTGAGCTCCAAACATCTGTGCACCTTCCCTGTAAAAGGAGAGCTTGACTGCAGAGAGTGCTCTGACCACTGGGACTCAGCAGAGAGTTGGACTCCCAGGAGTGCTTACAGAGGTTAACAGAATCACAGGAGGAACAAGCTCCAGCCAGAGACAGCTAGAATATCTAACACCAGAGAGTACCAGATGGCGAAAGGCAAACGAAAGAATCTTAATAACAGAAACCAAAACTCTGGGCATCATCAGAACCCAATACACCCAACACAGCGAGTCCTGGATACCCCGACACACCCGAAAAGCAAGATTCAGATTTAAAATCATANCTCATGANGCTGGTAGAGGANTTTAAGAAGGGCATTAATAACTCACTTAAAGAAATACAGGAGAACACTGCTAAACAGGTAGAAGACCTTAAAGAGGAAACACAAAAATCCCTTAAAGAATTACAGGAAAACACAACCAAACAGGTGATGGAATTGAACAAAACCATCCAAGATCTAAAGATGGATGTAGAAAAATAAATAAAACCCAAAAGGAGACAACTCTGGAGATAGAAATCCTAGGAAAGAAATCAGGAACCACAGAAGCGAGCATCAGCAGCAAAATACAAGAGATGGAAGAGAGAATATCAGGTGCAGAAGATCCCATAGAAAATATGGACACAACAATCAAAGAAAATGCAAAAAGATCCTAACCCAAAACATCAAGGAAATCCAGGACAAAAAATGAGGAGACCAAATCTAAAGATAATAGGTATAGATGAGAATGAAGATTTTCAACTTAAAGGAATATCTTCAACAAAATTATAGAAGAAAACTTCCCGTAACTAAAGAAAGAGATGCCCATAAACACACAAGAAGCCTAAAGAACTCCAAATAGACTGGACCAGAAAAGAAATTCCTCTCAGTACATAATAATCAGAACAACAAACGCACTAAATAAAGACAGAATATTAAAAGCAGTAAGGAAAAAGGTCAAGTAACATATAAAGGCAGGCCTATTAGAATTACAGTAGACTTCTCACCAGAGACAGTGAAAGCCAGAAGATCCTGGGCAGATGTTACACAGACCCTAAGAGAACACAAATGCCAGCCCAGGCTACTATACCCAGCTAAACTCTCAATTACCATAGATGGAGAAACCAAAGTATTCCATTACAAAACCAAATTCACACAACACAAATGCCAGCCCAGGCTACTATACCCAGCTAAACTCTCCATTACCATAGATGGAGAAACCAAAGTATTCCATTACAAAACCAAATTCACACAATAACTTTCCACAAATCCACCCCTTCAAAGGAAAATAAAGGGAAAACTCCAACACAAAGATGGAAATTATGCCCTAGAAAAGGCAAGAAAGTAATGCTTCAACAAACCTGAAAGAAGACAGCCTCAAGAACAGAATCCCAACTTTAACAACAACAAAAAACAGGAAGCAACAATTACTTTTCCGTACTATCTCTTAATATCAAGGGAATCAATTCCCCAATAAAAAGACATAGACTAACAGACTGGCTACATAAACAGGACCCAATATTTTGCTGCTTACAGGAAACCCACCTCAGGGACAGGACAGATACTACCTCAGTGTAAAATTCAGGAAAACAATTTTCCAAGTAAATGTTCCAAAGAAACAAGCTGGAGTAGNNNTCTAATATCAAATAAAATCAACTTCCAACCCAAAGTTATCAAAAAAGACAAGGGGGGGGGCACTTCATACTCATCAAAGGTAAAATCTACCAAGAGGAACTCTC
>NC_034602.1:35040028-35041309 GCF_900095145.1 Mus pahari | reverse complement strand
ATTCATTAAGGAAAGTATAGTAAAGCTCTAAGCACACATTCCACCTTACATAATAATAGTGGGAGACTTCAACACCCCACTCTCATCAATGAACAGATCCTGGAAACAGAAACTAAACAGAGACACATTGAAACTAACAGAAGTTATGAAACAAATGGGATTAATAGATATCTACAGAACATTTTATCCTAAAACAAAAGAATATAACTTCTTCTCAGTACCTCATGGTACGTTCTCCAAAATTGACCATATACTTGGTCACAAAATAGGCCTCCACAGATACAAAAATATTGAAATTATCCCATGCGTCCTATCAGATCACCACGGGCTGATCTTCAATAACAAAATAAATAATAGAAAGTCATTCTGTATGATAACTTGGCCAAGGAAGAAATAAAGAAAGAGATTAAATACTTTTTAGAGTTTAATAAAAATGAAGCCACAACATACACAAACTTAGGGGACACAATGAAAGCATTCCTAAGAGGAAAACACATAGCTCTAAGTGCCGCCCAAAAGAAACTAGAGAAAGCATACAGTAGCAACTTGACAGCACACTTAAAAGCTCTAGAACAGAAGGAAGCAAATTTACCAAGAGGAGTAGACAGCAGGAAATAATCAAACTTAGGGCTGAAATCAACCAAGCAGAAACAAAAAGAACTATACAAAGAATCAACCAAACCAGGAACTGATTCTTTGAGAAAATCAACAAGATAGATAAATTCTTAGCCACACTAATTAGAGGGCACAGGGAAAGTATCCTAATTAACAAAATTAGAAATGAAAAGGGAACCAGAAATGGGATCCTTCCAAGAAGCTGTGATGCCTCTCCAATCCACCCTCTCCCCGGCAGTCCACCGGAGCAAAGATGGCTCACCTTCCAGCTCAGGCCTTGAGACTCCTCCCGGGCAGACACCCCTCCTTGGGCAGGAAAGGTGCCAGGTGATGTTCAGGCCAGGAGACTGCTCCCGGGCAGACACCCCTCCTCGGGAGGGATCAGAAACAAAAAGGGAGACATAAGAACAGATCCTGAGGAAATCCAAAACATCATCAAATTCTACTACAA
The DNA here is from genome assembly GCF_900095145.1 of Mus pahari. NCBI lineage: Eukaryota > Metazoa > Chordata > Mammalia > Rodentia > Muridae > Mus > Mus pahari. Next base: position 35,040,243 of record NC_034602.1, on the reverse strand, counting down.
AAGGCTATACTCAGCAAAACTGGAAAACCTGGATGAAATGGACAATTTTCTAGACAGATACCAGGTACCAAAGTTAAATCAGGATCAGATTAATGATCTAAACAGTCCCATTTCCCTTAAAGAAATAGAAGGAGTCATTAATAGTCTCCCAACCAAAAAAAGCCCAGGACCAGATGAGTTTAGTACAAAGTTTGATCAGAACTTCAAAGACGACC
>NC_034602.1:35008989-35039743 GCF_900095145.1 Mus pahari | reverse complement strand
TCTTCATGAACTTCTTTCTATATAGTTAGAATATATATGTGTGTGTGTGTGTGTGTGTGTGTGTGTGTGTGTGTGTGTGTGTGTCTGTGTCTGTGTCTGTGTGTGTGTCTGTGTGTGTGTCTGTGTCTCTCTGTGAATCTCTGTGTCCCTCTCTATCTCTGTGTCTCTCTCTGTCCCTCTGTCTCTGTCTCTCTCTCTCATGCATGCATGACATGAAAATAAGAAGGAAACTTAGAAGATGTGTGTGTGTCAGTAAAAGATACACCAGAGTAATAGATAAAAACAAAAAATCCTTTACATACAGGTCTGAAACTGTCAAGGAATAGAAATCTTCTTTAAAGAGTCTAAGGATCAAATGTATGGCTCAGACCAATAATTCCAGCACCTAGAATACTAAGAAAGAAAGCTCACTGTAAATTCAAGGCTATTCTGAGCTAAAGAGTGAGATCTTGGCTTGAAACATAGAACAAAAACCAAGACAAAACAAACAAACAAAACCAGGGAGTTGACTGAATATATAAATGATGGTTTAATCATCAGCCAGCTCAATGTATCCAAATTTGATGACATATGTGGTATCTTCAACAAAAATACCTTATCATCAGATAACCAATACCCTTTAGTAATAGCTTGTGATATTTGCAAGTCTGGCTCTCAGAGACCTTTTAGTCAAGCAACTCAACAAAATATAACTCAATTCTGATGCAGGGAACTTTACCGGTGGCACAAGATGTTGAGTTGGGGCACCATCTCCTCCATTATATAGTGATTATCTAAATTCCTTGTATATATGCTTATATTTCAGAATGGTTGTATGGTAGTAGGTTTCCATATTGCTTTTCAATTGCCTGTTAATGTTTGTTGGTTCTTGCCATAATTTCTCCTCTACCCTGTATTCCTATTCCCCTCCCTGCTTAAACCATCTATTCTCGTTTTCCCTTTATCTCTTTTTGACACTACATTTTTGAAGTAGATGGTAATCAATGACAAGACCCACAACTGGACAATATGAAGAGAATGAGAGCCAGTGGAACAATTGACCCTAAATAGGATATTTTTTATCAAAGCCTTCTCCATGATGATCAGCAATCTTCCCAGAAGAGAGAGCAGAAAGATTGTAAGAACCAGAGATGACAGATGACTCCAAGTGTCCTCCGGATATACAATAGGGTTGATAAACATTCAGAACTCACAGAGACTATGGCAACTTGCACAACATTTACACAAATTCAAACCAGACAAAATCCCAGCACTGAGAAGGGGAATAGACAAAGAAATTCCCCCCTCTAACCAAGAAGTTACTTGCAATTAATAGCTATTAGGAAAGTCAGTTTTCTATAATGGAGTGACACTGAGTATGTCAACCACACTCCAGAACAGGCCCCATACCCAAAAGTAGTTGGCCAATGCAAAATGGACGTGTGTGTGTGTGTGTGTGTGTGTGTGTGTGTGTGTGTGTGTGCACGTGTGCAAGCGTTTGCTTGGATTTAGTATTTTTGTCTTATTTGTGATTTTTGTTTGTTTTAATTTTCTGTTTCTAGAAAGAAATAGAATTTTCATAAAGTTTGGTGGGTAGGAAGGTAGGGAGACCTTGGAGGATTTGGTGAGGGGAAAGAGTATGTTTCAATTCTATGAAAAAAATCTAAATGAAATATAATAACTGTAATTTGACCTTTGAGCCTTAGTGCCCTGTCACCAGATACAAGAAATCAGTAGAATCAAGCTGTCTGCATTATATAAAGAAGGAGCATAACACTCAACATTCCAGAAAGTTCTCAATATCAAAATGCTATAACTTAATTCCCAACATGAATAAGTTCACTCAGAATTTTCTTTTCTCTGTGCTGGCTCTGACTGTTTCTTATGAACTTTATTTTAGCCCACTTGATTCCCCTCCAAAGGCCTATGTATTTTCCCCTCAAGAGTAAAATATATTCCACCATATTACTTTCAATTACCATTTAATAATTTATGGAATTACTCAGCATCATACCTGCAGTATTTCAGTCAGGCCTCATTACATTGTAATGAGGTTTGATTTAACATAGTCATTATAAATGCTGCTAAAGGTTAATAGAGAAAATACTTTCATTCCAATGCATTTCATTTCAAGCATTTCAGAATGAGGTGAGCATCTGCCACTAGGCATGAGATTTCTCCTGTAAGCAACAGAGTATGATTATGGCCCTCATGAAAGTTCAGGTCAATGTGAGGGACTAAGATCTGAAATCCAACCTTCAGGAGACACCAGTAGAGTTTTCCAAGGATTGTGCCACATGCCTTCTTAGACAGAATAACTCTTCATTCAGAGCCTTCAGAATATTAAATTTTTGAACTGCACCTAAAGTGGAAATCCTGGTTTCTTTGAAGACTCATTTGTATCATGTGATGGTTTTCTAGAAACTGCCTTATAAAATGACAGTTTTGCTGAAGCAGACACATGGGAGGATGTTTTGTCGAGGACAGACACATGGTGCTTTTCTGGACATGTGATGTTTTGCTAAAGCAGATGCTTGAGAGAACATCTCTCAAGATGTTTGAAAAGGATATAAATATAACCTGATAATCTGTGGACAACTCTGTGGTATTGGTTCTACTTGCCATCCTTTCCTGGTCTTATTTGGATTTTGCTGACACTGATCTTCACTGATGAAAAATGGGTGGTATCACCTTGCCACTCTTTGCTGATCATCGTTTGTCATGACTTCATAGAGAGAAATGCACCAAAGAACTTCTGGTGGTGTTCCAGTGGCTTCTTGTCATTTCCACAGGCTCAGGCCAACTGGCAGAGCCTCTCAGTTTCTTCTAGATCAAACTGTCACTGCTGATTCATAAATGGTGTTTCAAGGGACACTCAGTAGAAGATCCTCCTTACTCAGCACACCATGTCCCTCTACCTCCTGACTATAGATGTGAACCTCCATTCCAATTTATGTTCCCATCTTGATACTTTACTGTCACCAGAGATACAAATCAATGAGGCCACCAGGTCTTGCACTTGGTTGGACCTCTAGAAGCAAACTAAACCTCTCTTTAATTCATATGGAACCTGTATCAAATGTTTGTTCCAGTGATCCAAAGATGACTATTAATTATAGTGGAAGTGATGAGTCCAGCTTATTGGTGCTCAAGTCTAAATTATTCCCTTTCCCCAACACTGACATGCTACTCCTCTCCAAACCTCTCTGTCCATGGTGGCTGTTAGAGAACACAATGTTTAGTAATCTTGCAGTCATGTTGCATAAAGCTAGGATGCTTGGCTCAATGGGAAAATGTAATCTGTCTTTAAATATCAATGTTTTGATATTTGACCAGAACTGAAAACAAGGACTGAAATTACATGATGTCAGATTTCATCTCACTGGGAGGGAATAAAAGCTTTCCAACAATAAATAGAGTATATCAGATGCCTACTAAATGATGTCAATAGGTAAATTCTAAGTTCCATTATTGTGCCCAGAGCTTTCCCAGAATCTAATTCCTGCCTTTTTTCACCAGTCAATACAGTCTATTCTTGTCTGGCATTTAATGTTCATCGAAGTCTGAAAAGCTTGTAGTTTGACACATAGAAACCCATTTATACTCTCAGTGCCCTCCTTTCTTACGGGACCCTTTGCTGTTCCTATCCGAAGACACAGCCCATGCAGCACTCCCCGGGTGTGTCCATCACATTCATTTCCACACTGTCACATTGCATGCCTACAAACAAACTCCTGACAGTGACTATTGCTGAAATAATGTTAGTATTGCAACCATGAATTCAAATTGCAGTTCTAGTTACCAATACAAGACCTGCACAAGATAAAGCCAGCCAAAATTCTGGCATGGAGTCCCATGCTCAGACAGAAGGTACCTTTTTATGTTAGGGCTCACTGCTATAATTATCATAGCTGAAGCCAGAAAATAAACTCTCAAAGCTACCATTTAGTGTGATTCTATATGTTAAGATGGTTTACACTAAATTAACTTTTAAATGTGTCCCTTAGTAATTTTCCATAATGTAATGATCGATTTCTGAAACCTGGAATCACCTCAGACCTCATTTAAATGCTAAGCAATGTATGCTGGTTGCTAGTTGTCAGCTTGACAAGACCTGGAATCAATTTTGAGGAATTTTCTTGAGCAGATTATTAGGTTAGGAAATGCCTACCTTAAGTGTGTGTGATACCCTCTAATAACACTAGGTTATAAGGGAGATAGACAAAGGAAGTTTCTTGCATTTGCCTCTTTGACTTCATTCTCACTGGCAAACTCATCTCCAATTTGCCTGCTGCTTCTACATTCCTTCACGGTTATTAAGACAAAACTTTGAACTTCCAATGTAAACTGAAAACAGGTATTTCTCCAGGAATCCTCTGGGCTTTCTGGGCTTCAACTGCTGATGACCCAGGATTATGAAGTGAGCAATAACAGACTCTCAGCTTGTAAGACAGCCACTGCTGGGTTATCTAGACTACATGATATATAATTCATTCTAATCAGTCCCCTTTGATATATATTCATTCTATCGGTTCTCTTCCTCCATAATACCCTGGCTAACCACAGACCATAATAATCCAAAGCTCAATTTACATGGTTCCACAAGGGTCAAAGGCCTAGCTCTTAGCATCAAGCCCCTGCAGCTTGGTATCATGAAGGCAACCCTGGCAGTTTCATAATTACCTTCAAGGTCCCAATTCCACCTTAGAATCTTAAGCTTCTCCTAGCTTCTGCCAAGATGGATGACCTATGCAAATCTTCATATCACCTTGTCACTTGGAGGTAGTCTTCACGCTCTTTCTCACAATACAGTTTTTTTTTTTCCCATTCTTCAATATGGACTGAGAATCTATCCAAATATTTAAGTTTTGCCTCCTGTTTAATTAGCAATTCTGTCATTAAGTTATGTCTTTCCTCATGTTTAATCATAATCACTCCAAAGGAATGAAGTCAGAGCTTCAGAATTTTGCTTAGCTAAACAGTCTCTGTGAAAGTCCAATTGCATCACTCTCAAGTTCCACTTCTGACACTACAACATAAAACTCCAGTCTAATTCTTTCCCACTCTATTCCAATAACAGCCTCTTCTCTGTTCCAAAACACAAGAAAATCAAAAAGGAAGACCAATGCATGGATACTTCATTCCTCCCTAGAATAGGGAATGAAATACCCATGGAAGGAATTACAGAGACTAAGTTTGGAGCTNAGACAAAAGGATGGACCATCCAGAGACTGGCCCTCCCGGGGGTCCATCCCATAATCAGCCACCAAACACAGACATTATTACATATGCCAGCAAGATTTTTGCTGAAAGGACCATGATATAGCTGTCTCCTGTGAGACTTTGCCAATGCCTGGCAAATACAGAAGTGGATGCTCACAGTCATCTATAGGATGGAACACAGGGCCCCCTGTGGAGGAGCTAGAGAAAGTACCCAAGGAGCTGAAGGGGTCTGCAACCCTATAGGTGGAACAACAATATGAACTAATCAGTACCCCCAGAGCTCGTGTCTCTAGCTGCATATATAGCAGAAGATGGCCTAGTCAGCCATCATTGGGAAGAGAGGCCCCTTGGTCTAGCAAACTCTATATGTCCCAGTACAGGGAAACACCAGGGTCAAGAATTGGGAGTGAGTGGGTAGGGGAGCAGGGGGGAGTGTATAGGGGACTTTGGGGATAGCATTTGAAATGTAAATGAAGAAAATATCTAATAAAAAAGAGAAAAAGAAAAAAGAGAGAGAGAGATGTTCCTTGTTGCCATGTCCTTCACCATCCACATTCCTGCCTCCATTCTATTCAAAGATTGAAGCTTTCTCTATAGCTCTTAGACATTCTTTTGAAACCATGGCCAAAATTACACTTAATACTTTGCTTATGGAAATAATGTATTTCACCAGCGCGCATGTGAAAACTCATCTGGTTTCTACCATTACGCAGATTCAAAGGGGCTTACCTACTCCTTGTATTAATGTTCTGTGACAGTTAAATTTGGCATGCTATAGCTAGCTAGCATAGACCTTGAAAATTAAAATTTGTTTTTCATAGTTTAGAGGGTGGAGATATCCATATTAATAAACAAGAATATTTTTTTATGCAGCTCTCAGAGGAAAGGGCTTAACTACGTAGCCTAGTAGCTTAGTCTGGCCTTGAATACTTGATCTTTCTGCATTGGCTTCTCAAGTGCTAAAATTACAGTCAGATCTACCATGACCAGTTTGCAGGATATACATATATTGCATATTTTTTTCATTAGATATAATACCCATTATGATAACCACAAGATTCAAATAAGTGACAAACATGAGGGATTGGGAGTTCTTTAGGAATAACTAATTTTTGTGGCTGGAACATAAATAGATAATAAAATGACCTTGAATATTTTCTAGATCTACACACAGCAGCCAGTGTTTTCTAAAATAATCTACTGTCTTCATCAATAAAATTGAAGCACTTCTTAGATTTTTACAGCTTCCCAGAAAACTCTATTTTCCTGGAGAGTACTCTAAATTTTTTAGCATCCTTGAAATCAGGATTATGGACAGAAGTAGTGTGTGCCCTGACAAGATCTGACCTGTAAAAATGCCCACACCAATCCATGTTCTTCTCTCTTTCTTGGCTAGAAGTGATGACCATCAAGGCAACCTTGGAAACCAGGCCTTCAATATGCTAAGCTACTTTCACCCCTAAATCCTTAAAACTGTCCTATGGAGAAGAAATGTTTCACTTATTCTCAGGCTCGCACCCTCTGCTGACCTGGGATATCCCTGTTGATGCTGAGGATGAAGGAAACAAATCTTCTCTGCATTTAAGCTGCTACGCTTTCACTCCTTTTCAGACTTAGCCCACATAAACTAACATGCGCAATATGGCATTCTGCTACTGCAAAATATTACTATTCCTCCATATCATTATTTCAACCTCTGCTCTCTGGTGGTTTCATCTTTATGGCATATGTCATCTTTAAAGTCAATCTGTTTATTTTAATAATATGGTGTTCCCAGTAATGCAAGTATCTCTGCTTTATCACTCTATAATTTCTCTTAAACTATAGCTTTCATCAAATCAACTCTAAATCAAGGAAATTCAGTGGTTCTTCACATCAGCTTCACAAAGTTTGCCATTATGTTATATAAGGGAAAAAAAATCTAATCATACCCTGTGGGAAAGAGGCTGTTTATGAAATAGTTTAATTCCTTTTTCAAGCTAAGTAAACCAAGGTGAAGAGAGGTGACTTAGCATGACATGATTCAGGACTATCAAATAATACACCATTGTGAGCCAGCAGCCTTGAACAGAGCATTGCTGCACACAAGAGCACTAATGTCCTTTTCAAAACGTTTCACTTATAAATGCCAATATGTTTGATTTAAAGGCTTCTACTCTTTCCTTATCTAAACCTTCCCCAATACTGTTTTCAAATGATTCGATGTAAAGCATCATCCTCTGCTGGTCTCAAATTGGGGAACTTCTAATACTGCCGTGCCATCCATCACCCGGTCTCCAAGCATCCTTCCATTAGGGGACAGTTTTGGGAAGTCCCACCGCTAGCTAAGGAGCTATTATCACTTGATGGCTGCTGGGAGACTGAGTCAGTATTCTTCAGGAGTGAAGCCCCATGAGGATTTTTACATCTCTACAGTGGATGGACTGTTGTCCCATGCATGTGTAGTAGAAGAGATCCATGGATTTTTAAGGCACTCCTCCAATTTCATTTGGTAGAGCATCAAGAAATAGAACCTATTTCCTAGATATGTTGATTTTCTGTCTTAGTGTCTAATATGAAAACATCTCTCCTTCTAAAACTCTAAACTCATAATAGTCCCATGCACATATAGGCAGCACTAGGTGGACTCAGTGGGTTTTTAACAAAAAGCATATAAAAATGTGAAGGCAAATGGCTAAAGAAAATGAATGGAACTGGAGCAGAAAGAATAGAGTGATTTGAATACCCACATTCACAAAACATACTATATTCATATATAAAATTCTTAACAACAGAAAGACATAAACAAAAATGATCTGAGCCTCCTTACTCCCCTCTGCCATCAGTATCTTCATGGTCCCCCACTACTTCCAGGATTTGTGTATTCTTCCTAACACCTGGAATTTACTTATCTTCACATGCAAGTAGTATTTGAAGCTAGACTATGTCATAATGGGATCTCATGCTGAAACTGCCATCTCACATCCACTTTTATATTTCTGAATTTTAGGCTCGTATGTAATAGTACTGCCCAATGTCTACTTTATTGTTCTCTGCTTGGTTTTGTATTTTCATTCACAGACTATTATGAGTTTAGAGTATTAGAAGGAGAAATATTTTCATATTAGGCACTAAGACAGAAAATCAACATATCTAGGAAGTAGGTTCTATCTCTTGATGCTCTACCAAATGAAATTGGAGGAGTGCCTTAAAATCCATGGATCTCTTCTACTACACAACTCTGCCATGGGAGTAATTACACTCACATCCATACAGGCACTAATTCAACAAACACTTGACAAGCCTCTGCTAAATGCCACATATTACTCCAGCTACTAAGAACTCATTGATGACTTATTTCTCTGGAAAGTTTCCCCATGAGGACATTTGATTTTAAAACTAGTAAGTTCTGCCTTATCAGTGCTATTCAATCAGAAGGTATAGCGATATCTGTCAGAAGTATTGGAAGGGGTGAATATCATGGACTCCAGTGGAAGCTTGAAGAATGCACCATCATTTTAGGAAGTTAGAGTGTTCCTTATAATTCCTTCACTCTGGACTCCCAGCTAATAAAATACAGTCACTACAGCCAGTTTCAAGGAGGGGATAAACTTTTGACTCTGTATTAGTCAGCTCTGTATTAAAAACAACAATAACAAAAACAAAAATAAAACAAAGAAGCCACCAAGGGCAAGGGCATATGCCTATACAGCAAATATTTATTTCTCTATGTGGGGAATTGCAGGCTGGTCTCCAGTTGAGCTGAGGTCTGAACCCCAATGGTCATAGTTCACCTACATGACACAGTAGGCGTTCACTCATGCTCCTAGAACTACGGCCCCTGCCTAAGGTACCAGCTCCCACAGCCCCCACAAGAGAAGCAAGGTCAGTAGTCATGTAAGCAATGGCCCAAGCTTCTGACCTTCAGGCTAAACTCCTCCCCAGTTACCTAGCAACAGTGAAGACCATAAAAGCCCCCCCTCTCTTAGTCCTTTGTTCACTTACCTCTCACTTCTCTCTCCTCTTCCCTTTCCCTTTGTCATTTCTCCTCTCTCCCTTTCTCTTTGTCTTCTCTCCTCTCCTCTCTCTTCTTTCTCTCTAGCCTTCTCTCTCTCTCTCTCTCTCTCTCTCTCTCTCTCTCTCTCTCTCTCTCTCCCATAGAGAGTCTCTGCTCCATCAAGACCTGCTGCGCACTCTGGTCAGTTTTGGGAACTTCTTCCCCTATTCCCTCTCTCCTATAACCCCGGGACTACAGGGTGTGGCCTCAGGCCTCAGGGGCCCCCGATTGGGGGCTGCCCCTTCTCCACCCCCTGCTGCGTGGGTCAGGCATGCCAACCCGGGACCTGAGTGGAAAGTGTCTGGCAGCTCTGCCTGAGTCTGCCTGCCCAGAGCACAGGAACTCTGGCCAGACGCTAGGCCCCTTCTCCTCCCCACTTTTCCCCAGGGCTCCCCCTTTTTAGTTCCCACATCTCTATAGGCTGGAAGTCCAAGATCAAGCTGCTGATGTACTTAGCTTCTAGTGAAAGCTCTCCTCCTGACTTGTAGATAATCAACATCTTTTGTGGCCCACACACTTCTTCATGAATGACAGTGAAATCCCATCATAGAGGCTCCACTTCCCCATCCTCATCTAACCTTACCATTGCCTCTCAAATCATCTACCACTAAGCATCACTGCACTAGTGACTAGGGCTTCAGAAAGTGAATTTGTAGAAACACAAACATTCAGTTTATAACTGATATTTATTAATAATTAATTCTAGTTTGTATTGGTTTATTTACTATGGTTTTATACATAATAATTATAGCTAAATGCAAGTATGAATACCCATGAGGGCAATATATATTCCACAGACAAGTTCTGATGAAGTTTGAATCTGAAAACATGGCTTGTGGAGCACACTTAGCAAAGTAAACTTGCTTATGGTAAGTTGCTGAGGAGGGGTACAGTGGGTGGGTGAGGAAGCCTGGAGAACAGAACGACAATGACCTTTCCAAGCAGCAGCTGGGATCAAACCATGCTCACCTCATCCGTCCTATAAGAAGCAGAGCAGGATAAGAGATTATTTTGTAAGAGTGGGCTCCTTCTTTCCTTTCACCTCAGCCCAAGGGAAGCTCTCCTTGCTGAGTGAGCCTTGGCTTTTTCCCCAGGGAAGGTGATGTGACACCGCAAAGGTTTCTTGTGTTCTTTCTCCTTAATCATTGAAAGAGATGGCGAAGGAACACACTTGCAGTAGTTCCCAACATCTTTTTCAAAACACACTATGATGATTTAATCTGCTCTAGCATCTAGCAGAGCAAAGCTAGGCATCAGTCCATCTGCATGTCAGAATGCCGGTGCTACAGAAAAGCAGGCCTCATTTATGTCTGCGGTTCACAAATTTCTTCTCAAAATCGTGTCTCCACATATCTAATTCTGCCATCCTAACTCACATAAAATAGAATCTCACTTTGCTGTATTCTATGTTCCTGTCTTCATGCCTAATCCCCATCCTAGACTATGTTCCAGAGTCTCTGTGCTACCTACTCTTATGACAGCTTGACACAAGCTAACGTTGTCTGAAAGGAGAATACGCAATAGAGAAAATGCCTCCAGAAGAGGCAGATGTAAGGATTTTCTTAATTGGCAATCGATCAGGGAGGGCCCAGTCCATTGTTGGTGGCTGGTTGTCCTGGGTTTTATAAGAAAGCAGACATCAAGCTATGAAGAACAAGCCGTTAAGCAGCATCCCTCCATGGCCTGTACATCAGTTCCTGTCATCAGGTTCCTGCTCTGTTAGAATTTCTGTTCTGACTTCCTTTAATGATAAACAGCAATGTAGAAGCCTAACCCAAAATAAACCCTTTTCTCCCCAGCTTGTCTTTTGGTCATGGGGTTTTGTCAAAGCAAAAGGAATCCTAAGACAGTCTCCATGCAATTGCCATACCCACCACCCTAGAAAATTGTGCTCTCCCTATCCCTAACGTCTCGCATGCAAGTTTTATCTCCCTACGGTGTGCATCCCAGAGGATCTTATCAGTAAAATGGAGATCATTCTAACAGCCTTGCCTTCTCCAGCCTATGTGTCAGGCGCCAAGGTGAGGATGTAGCAAGGCAGTACAGATGAGAGCATTATGAATTTCTAAAACATGTCAAGTCAAACTGCCCTGCCCAAGTCCAATGACCCTTCATCTGTTGAGCCACAGAGTCACCTGGAGGGCGAGTGAAAACCCACTAGGGAGTCTTTCACTGTCTGGGATGAAAATAACTATTCTTAATGACTTCACCCTTAATTGAAGGTTTATTACTGCCACAGGATCAAGAATCACATCCTGAAATGTGTACCCTAGACTAGCCTTGCCTTGAATAAAGTGCCTATTATGTACCACCAAAGCCATCCCCTTTCTGAGTTAAGCAGAATGATCATACAAGCTACACTCTACTCCCCTCTCAGAGGTTCCCAGAACATAAGAAACACAGGTCTTGTCATGGTCTTGGTTGGTGTGTGAGTGCTAAGCTCAGGAACCCTGATGAAGGCAGAGTATCAAGGTGGAGGAATTTCACAGGTGACAGTATGACAGCCTCCAACGGAACAGGAAGGGTATGTGAATCATAGCAGGCAAATCTGAGAAACAATATTATGACAGGGCATTTCGACCCCATGAAGCTCAGCTCTTCCCCATGACAGGCTCTGTTATCCACCATAACAAAAGCATATCACGTGCTCCCTGTAAGACTCCAGGGAGTGTGTCATCCCTGATCTCCTGACAAGCTAATGGGAATTTTTCCTTTCAATCAGGAGGACACCACGCTCCTTGATGTCATTCAGAGTGTGGCTGTTGCTGATAAGAGCATCATTTCCCTTGGAAAATGTACTGCTCCCTCCCTTTCATTCACTGTGCGATTTTCCCTAATGGATGGTGGGGTGAATAACAATCTTCTGTAATACTGCTTTAGTAGGTAGGCACAAACTAGTAAATGAAGGTCCAAGTCCAGCTTTTCAATGGCTCAGTCATCCACCCACATGTGCCACACAATGGTCCTTAGTGAGAAGCAAACATGGGGAAGCTTCATATACCTTCCTCTGGGAGTCCAGTACTCTCTCCTCCAAAACCTCTGGGGCTACAACTCCACACCTGTAGATCACCTGATGGCAGTGTCTGACTCCAGAGTCTGTGGAAAAGAGGAAAGTGCAGAACAGTCCATGCTTGCAGTTTCTGGATATTATGTTTTGTAACCTCTCCTGAGGACGTTACTACTCCCTCACTGAGTCACAGAACAGTCTGGGTTTCTCAGATATGCAAGTGACTCATTTTCCATCCATCAGAGATGAGACTTAAATAAATAAAAAGGTACTTCGTGGGGCGGCTGGGCCTAATGATAAGCAATTATGGGAAGCCAAATGAAGGCAGTGCTTTGTGCGGGGCCTGTGAAATTGGTTAAGCAAAAAGAATAATAGCCCGTTTCAGTGATTCATCCCCTTGCTCATTTCAGAGGGAGCATTATCTCAGTTAAGTGATGCAATTAATATGAAAATGAGGGAATCATTGTTTAAGGAGATGAGGGGAGAGTGGGGAGGGGCCTAGATGCCACAGTGGGAAAGAATAAGGGCCACTGAGATGGAAATTTGCATAGGTCAGTAGCAATGTGACGCCTTTGGCACACATTCAGAGCTTAGCTTGCATTGTAATATATCGTCATTAAATTCTCATTAGAGTGACCTATGTCCAACACAATTCAATTTTTCAGAATGTTAGTGATAAAAAGTTAATTATACTAAGGTGGAAACCTTTTGTACTGAGCCCTAAAACAAAACACAGAGTGGGTACTGTGAGGCCCTTCAGAAATCTGTAGGTTGGGCCAGGGAGGCTAAATTTTATGTTTTATTACCCATAACATGACCCGTAGGGTATAATGTGTGTGCGTGTACATGTGTATACTTTGCAGATCTTTAGTAACAAAGTCAGGGTGACAAATAGGGTACTTCTCTCTATATACTATTACCAGTTGACATTCTTGAAAACATAACAATAAGAGACCAGAAAAAGACCTGGGAAGTTTCATCCCTTGGACTAGATTCTGATAGCATATATGTCACCAGCTTACCTGGTAGCTGAACATATCATTTCATATCCACTGGACTCTGAGTGGAGAGGAAAGGGGGAGAGAGAATGTATTTCCTAGCAGAAGATTCCATCTAGCTTCTGTGTGTTCTCACTTAGCTTTGTGTCCTTGAGCCAGTAGTCAAACCCCTTCGAATTTCAGCATCTTCATGGATAGAGAACAGGCACAAGAAGCAATAGTGAATATTCTACCTTAACTATAGCCAATTTTTTTTACCCTAAGCTAAGGAATGATGGAGGCTTGTTATCCTCTTCATTGCTGTGATGTCAGAACCTTACCTTACCACACAGGTAACAGAAAGAACATCAGTTACCCTCCCAAACTAGATTTCCCTTTTACCCTTCTTAAAAACAAAAGGGGAACATAGCTACCAAGAGTTAGGTAGAGAGAAAAAAATTAGAGATCTCCATCAGGTCCTCCGCTTGGAGTTTGGGAAACCCCATGGTTGAGCAAGAGGAAGAATTATAGGAGCCAGCGGGGTAGAGGACACCGGGAAAGTGCAGTCCACAAAATCAACTGAGTAAGGCTCAGAGAGGCTCACCAAGACTAAAATGGCAATCACAGTGTGTGCATGTGTCTGCATATATGTGATGGTTGTATAGCTTGATGTTCAGGTTGGACTTCTAACAGTGGGAGTAGGGTTGTTTCTGACTCTTTCGCCTGCTCTTGAGGCATTTTTCCTCCTAGAAGGTTGCCTCACCCAGCCCTGATATGAAGGCTTGTGCCTACTCTTATTGTAACTTGTTATGCTGTTTTCAGTTGATATCCTTGGGCTTCTTGCTATTTTCTGAAGGGAAATGGAGGATCAGTGGATCTGCAGGAGGGGAGGGGAGGCCAGGCTAAGAGGAAGAGAGGGAGCTGAAAGAATGTTTAGGATTTATCATATAAGAGAAAAAATTAAAAATTAAAAATAAGAAGTCTAAATCTTCATGCCAGAAAGTAATGAAGATTCCTGTGTCTCTCTCTACATTTCCCAACAGTAGAAAAATCTTTAAATAAGGACTGCGAAGCCAAGAAAAAGTGACTATGTCCCTTAGAAATGGAGTGAATGTAGGCAGAGGAGAAATCAACCAGGGTAAACAGGTTAAGCCAACCAGCGTTAGGAAAACATGATGGCACCTCAGCCATCTCAGGTGTGATAGGGGCACAGTAGCATGCAGAATAACATGAGACTTGGATACTGAAAATAAAAGCAGCTGTGGGCCTTTGAGCTTTTTATAGTATAAACACACCTTCATTGTCACTTATATAAATACATCGGGGAATACTGCTTCACCAGTAGAAGCAGGAAAACGTAATTTTTAGTAAGTATGAAAAGCCCACACTGATGCCTACCTGACAAAGAATTTTACCTGCCCCTGTGGCGGCAGTGGAGGATTTAACATCTGGAAGCAACATGGCCTACAGACTGTTCTTGGTACACATTCAGTTTCATAAGGTAGACTACACTAGGCTCAGCGGGCAGAGAGCGTGTGAGCATCTGAGTTGCAAATCAAAGAGAGAAGGCAGAATGAGAAACCTGAGTATGAGTGGTGGGAGGGGTCTCTAGAAAAGAAGTACTCATTCAGTCAGCAGTGGGTAGGAGGCCGTTTGAAGATAAACAGGGATGTGCAGACATGATGGCAGTGTAAAACAACAGACAGGAAATTGAAATGGCAGGATAGCAGAGATTAGAGTACAGGTAGGAAGAAGATTGAAATCAAAACAGCCCATTTGGTTGCCACTTATATGCTTCCTGCTATGATGCAAAGTACTCCTGACTCCCTCTGTAAGTCTAAGTCTCAGGAAGTATCCAAAAGCAGTAGTCTTTTTTTTTTTTTTTTTTTTTTTTTTTTTTTGTTATGAATGAACCTTCAACTAGCTTGACTTATTTTATAGATCAAAACATTCATAAAGACACAGGGCATTCCAGGCCAATGGCTCCTAGGCTTGGGTTAGCATACAGATGACCTAACGTACACACAAAATATCAAATAAAAGTCTTTGATGTTAGAGCTGGTGATGAGGACTTTCCACAAGCAGTCAGACAGAAAAATGCTTGAAGGAACAAGCAAGTTAGAAAAGATTGTCCTGTAGACCCCAACATGGTCTACTTTCTTGTGAGACAAGCGCTAAATATATATCTGTGCTTTACCACTTTCCTAAAACATTGGCCTTGTTTACAAAAACACTCATTAAATACGTTTACGAATTACATAAAATAAGCACATACATGAAGAACGGGATAAAGTTCCGGGCATTGCTCAAAGAATCAAGTGTGCTAGGTGGTTCAGGCCTGGATGCCAAGAGTAGAGGGAGAAATGTTCCACAGGTAAAACAGCATTGAGAATGAAATTGATTTTCAGTTTCACAATCATGAAAGACTTTGCACTTGAACTAAGCCCTATAGGGATTCACAGTATCTACACAAAGAAGCAGCATTTTTCCATGCAAAGGGCACAGCACAAACACATGGAGAACTGAGAATGTCCAAGGCAATGTAAGTGGGTGACAAGGATCCTGGGTTGCCGGGCACATCTTCTGAAGCAGACTACTGAAGGCCTTGAGCATCTTGCATGGACACTGACCTATTTGTTGATGGGCTATGGGGAAACATTGAATATATGGAGAGATGAAAGTAGGCAGAACTTAGGCTTATTGTAAAGCAAGCCAAAAATTAAAGAGGCAGAAAACTAGGACTCAGGGCATATGCTAGGAAAATGAGGCAGACATTGAGGTCTCCTGCAACATTAGAAAAGAACCCTGGGTAGAGATGAGAGCTACCACACATAACATTGGGTAAATCTAACAGACAAAGGCAAACATTGGACCCTATTCAAACAAACGTCAGATCTCCTTCTGAAGTGGGGTCAAAAGCCTCTGTTTTTTTACAACCTGGCTGTGGAGCTGTTAACCTTTCTCTGATTGGCCCCCTTCCTCCCTTGGAAGTGGATCTTTTCCTGATTAAAAACTGACACTGTTTCTGCTTCAACTGTGTCTCTTCTCAGTTCTTAGTTTAGGAATACAAAAACCTCAGATCCTTCCAATGATAGCCCTTAAACACAAATATACACCAATATCAGTTAAATGCTATTTAACTGACTGCTAAAATGCTTGGAATAAGAATGAGCAACCAACTCAGGCCCAGATCCATTGCTTCTAGTCAGTTAACACCAATATCTACTCCATTTCAGAGCTGCTGGACCATGAGGAGGAGCCAGGGCCCCAAAACCAGATCCAAGAGTACATTGTCACTCCCAAAGATGAAACCTGAGGCAATGGCTGTGATCGAAGAATTCTCAGTGACGGTCTAGGATTTATAGTGCGTCAGAGACCAGGGACCTTGAGCCAGACCAATGACTTGAGGCAATGAGTAGTTGCATATTGAGCTGTGTGGACAAAGCATAACTGACTCACTGCAGTTTCTGATACTACTTTGATGCCACATTTCTGGTGGAGGCATTGGAAGGACAGAGGAACTGAGTGGTACATGTGCCATGGAGAGAGGCTGAAGCATGTTGATGTGAGAGGCCTGAGCTATCACCTGATGCGTATGGCTTGTACTGCTGCCTGATGAGGTCCATGGGCCATGATGCCTCCAGGAGCCACAAAGATGTGAGCAGCCTGTGCTTCAGCCAAGGGCCATGCTGAAGTCTCTGGTCCCACTGAAGTTGGGGCCAAGTTGATGTCCATGTTGTACCAAAAGTCATGCAATATGTCTGTTGTTTGTGCTGATGCCTGAAGCCATGCTGATATCCATGGGATTGGATGCTGCCAGGGACCTTTTGGTGTCTGTGGCCTATATTGCCACTTAAGAGCATGCTGAGGTCTATGGCATGTGCTGACACCGGAGGTAGGTGGACTTCCAAAGTCTATGCTATTGTCAGATACCGCAGTGTGAAAGACCATGCTCCATGCTCCTATTAACTGTAAAGGACAAGGAAGATTCTTCTGCAGTGGTATTGATGCCTGCAAACTGGCAGTTGAGAGAGACATAGAAGGCTTCTGTGACAAGTCCCACCCCAGCCCACCCCCAAAATTAACAACCTAGACAGGAAGCCATTGATGAGCACTCTAAGATTGTGATAAGAATGCTGAAGTGTGACTCTACACAATAGATGGCTATTGGCAGTCTTGGGGGTGGGGAAAGACCTACTTTTCTTTAAAAGGCTGAGCACCCAGGGTTTGACAAGGCTCCACTGACCATATGGACAATACAAATTGAACTTTAAAAAAAAAAAAGTCCAATTTGCATTTTGTGGGGATGCCACAAGAATAAGGACTGGAAAGTAAGGGTGGAGAGGCCAAAAGAGAAGGAGACAGACTTGGGAGAAGTGATCGGAAGTAAGGTTGATCGGTTGATCAGGGCATATTATATAAAACTTCCAAATAATCAATAAAATGTTACATTAAAAAAAAATGAGCAACCACTTTCACTCTAGAGAGGAGTCAATATAATTATTCTGTTCTCATTTGTCACTTAGAAGATGCATGTCTGAGTCTCAGTTTCCTCCTCTGTCAAATGACATTAATGTGCCCACTAATAATCTTCCCCATGACTATTATAGCATAGGTCACGAGGGCAATCAGGCAATGTTTCAGTGGGGCCATTGTGAGCCTGACAAGGTCTGTTCCTAAGGAAGGGAAGGGAAGAGGAGACAATCTGTGGATGAGTGACATTAGAGAGGGGGACTGCCAATCTGTGTCTTTGCCATCTTAAGCTTTAATCTAACCTCCAGCACCAATGGGTCTCAACTCGTAATTCCCAACGAGGCACACATCCCAGCAGCAGGGCGTATTTAGGAAGTGGCATAAAAATCTACATCTTACCCAAAGCTTGATGTCTCCCGGCAAGTGGGTGAATGATGCAAATTTTCTTCTGAGAAAATGGTGACATCTTCTCTGACAGGAAGAGAGGAAGAGGTGCAATATGTAGATCCATGGGGACAAGACTGGGACTATAACGCTGAAGATATATTTTTGTTCTTTTCCTTCAGGCAACGGAGGTTGTGAAAAAGAGTCATGATTCAGCGCTTCAGAGATGTATGTGAGCCCATAGGGGCCTTCGGCAGTATTTCCTATAGAGTTTCCTACTTGCTTTCAGTTCATCTTTCTCCTGCTTCATGCTTCCCAGACCTCTGTCAAGATCCCCACTCAAGGCCCCATCATGATTCATGTACACATGAATACCACACAGAAATTTCAAATTTCAAGTCCCCACTCACCCAAACAGTGATTTCTAGCTCCTAAACCTGCTTGTTTTCTCTTGTTTGCTCTCTGAAAACCCACAGCCCACATCAGAGTTCAATCCTCTACTCCTTCCTTGCAATCCCAAAGTTGAGCATGGTCACAGGATTATCTCCAGTCCGGAAGTTGATCTCCAATGCTGAATGACAGATACTTGCCTGAGAAGAACAAGAGGACACCTGCACCCACAAGTCCTGAGTCACATCCTGGAACTTCATGCTACACTACAGAACCTCAGTGTGAGAATGAAGGTCAGGAGGGACGATCCCTGCATTCAACTGCTACACCAGTAGGTGACACTCAAAAGATTTGTGGAGAGACCAGAAAACCGGGATGTTAATTAAGGTCATTATATTCTGTACTAATGAGATTAATTGACTTATGGCTAGTTATAAGCTCACTCTTCTTTGTTCTGCATTGCTAATTATACTTATTCATTTCTACAGGTGCTAAATTGTAAGATACACTATATTATGAAAGAAAAAGATTTCCATGCCTAGTGCTAAGCTGTGCAATGGAAAGTGTAATTTAAAGTGGTTAAAACGTACATAAGGAAGACAGCACCACACTCCCTCATTTGTGGTTCTTAGTTACCTGGATAAGAAACCCCGACAAAGGTGAATGCCCACGACAGTTGGCAGTCTGCTACTTTCCTTGCCTTTGAGCTTTAAGGTGCTCTCTGGCCGTTCTGGACCAAGTTATAGATCCAAGGTCATCCAGAATCTATTCTTTCAAATACATGTCTGGGGTGCCAACCCTTTGTAGTTCCCAAATTTCATGCTCAGAGACTTATCTTCAAAGAGAAAAAATATCACCACCACCACCATTT
Organism: Mus pahari; assembly: GCF_900095145.1. NCBI lineage: Eukaryota > Metazoa > Chordata > Mammalia > Rodentia > Muridae > Mus > Mus pahari. Next base: position 35,020,403 of record NC_034602.1, on the reverse strand, counting down.
TCAACATGGCTTGTATCCTCAAGCCATGAATCAAAATAACACCTACATGCACAGCATAGACAACACCAACCAAAAGCACTCAATTCTTGTGAGCTGTTCATGGCATTAACTCTATTTTTATCTAAGCCGAAAGTTTTCCAAAGTCCAGTATACCTGGCTATGGGAAGTCCACCCCCAAGCCAGTTTCTACCATCCAGGCAAACTTAATCTATTTGGTTTGGGAGAGACTAAAACAAACCAACATTTCACTCCTTGCTGTTCACAGGATAGTAGCCTTGCCTTTCAGGATCATTAGGAACATTAGCACACATTGTCCTCACACATTAGACAATAGCAATGAGAAGTTGTTTTGGCGGCTAATAGCGAAACCACTGTGAAAAACCCAATATGTTTATTTTACAGGAGGATACAGATCACACATTTTAGATCTCAAAGACTGCACCCAAGTTGAAATATGGTGCTTTCTGTGACACCTTCTAAATATATGATGAAAAGAAGAATGCCTATGGGTTCAAGCAGCTTCCCTGCTTTCTCCTTCAACAGATTCAGAGCATCAAGTCTTAAATCAGGGTCCTTAATATATTTGGAGCTGAATGTGTGCAAGGAGAGGCACGAGGATCTAGTTTCATTCTGCTATGTGCAGCTATCCCATTTGACCAGCACCATTTGTTGAAGATGCTCTCTTTTTTCCAATGAGTGTTTTCAGCCTCTTGGTCAAACATCAGGTGGCTGTAAGTACATGGACTTATATCTAGGACGTCTATTCCATTAGCCGATATTTCTGTTTCTGTGCCAGTATGATGCTGTTTTTGTTAATATAACCCTGAAATATAATTTGGAATCAGGGATGGCGATACCTCTCAGCATACTGCATATGCTTCTTTGATTATTCTTGGTACTTTTGTGTGTTTCCATTTTGCAAATTTTAAGACTGGGTTTTTTTTTTTTTTAAATTTCGAATGACAAATTGCACTCTAATTTTGGTGAAGATTGAATTTAATTACTCTGTATTGTTTTTGGTAGGATGGCCATTTTCAAAATATTAAATCTATCAATCCTAGAGCATGAAAGGCCTTTCTTGTGATATTTTTGGCAGTTACTTTCTTGAGAATTCTTCAATTTACATTGCAGATGTGTTTCTTTTTGATGACTATATTTATTCATAGATATTTGGGGAACATTGTGAATGGAATTGGTCCCCTCACTTTGTTGTTACTATGCTTACATTGGTATATGGGAAAACTTTGTTTTTATAAAGTTATCAGTTCTTAAGGCTAAAGCATGAGATTCCTGCAGAAACAGCACCTGTTAATCTGTTAATCAATTTGCAGAAAATTCTCAGCTGGTCTGCAGCATGTAGCAGAGAACAGAGCAATTCAAATTTAACTTTATCTCATACTTTCATAATGGGATAATTATCCAATTAGAACGTGCTTTAATTCATCACTAAATCAAGAGCATTTGACTCTTTCAAATCTCTCCCAGGAAGTCACATAGGAAGGTAACAGACCACTGCACCTCTGTGAACAAGTGTCTTCAAGTCCAGAGAGGTTCCTGTCTCGATGGGACTAACTCTTTGCTATTCTCCTTCAGATAAGACTTTTAAAAATGGAAAGTGACATGGTTTTTAATACATTTTTCTTCCCAAGGAAAAGCCTTGAGCTTTTTCATTCTATTTTAGCCAAAAAGTCCCAATACAAGGTCTTTAATAGAAACATAGAGTCCAATGAAGGTTCCTTCCTTGATGATGCTACTTCTGTTAAACCTTACACATAAACACATACATACCTGCACACACATATACATACATACACATACACACACACACACACACACACACACACACACACACACACACACATACACGNACACACACACACACACACACACACACACACACACACACACACATACACGAACACATGCTTGACGTGCTTAGACTTCTGACTAATGATTATACTCAAACTAAGTAGATAAATAGTCAGTTTTTGAGGGGTAGCTGGCATCTTCAATGCATGGATATTAGACAACTATTCCTGCATGCAGGCTTAAAAGAAGGTAAGGGAGGTAAACAAAGTTGGCTTTAAAAGTTTTTCCTGAAACTAGTTTAGGCAACTCAGCTACCACCCACGAGTTGCCAGCTGCTTCTTCAAAAGAGGCTTTGCTGTCCAGAGCTTCCACAAAACATGACAAGGTCGGCAATGTCAGGGTGAGATTCAAACCCAGGACCTTGTAAGGCCAAAGCTCTCACCCTCTCCCACCTGGCTGCCTCCCAGGTATCAGAACAGTCCTCTGGCTTTCTCACATTAGCTGCTTCTGAGAGATATGGTGCAGCCACTCTGCTGATCTCCAAGGAGACTTCTCTCCACATCTACCCTTGAGTTCTCCAGTCAGCAGTGATAAGAAGCGGCTGTTTTTCCTTTCTGAAAATGTCACAGAGCCATCTTCATAGAGAAAAGGTGAGGCTGACATTCTACTTTCCTTGTGACTCCCAGGAGAACATTTAATCCCTCTGACATGGTAGCTATTTAAAAGGAGCCAATCTTGGGTCTTGTCAGTAGTGACAGCCAGCACTTTGTCTTATAGGCCTGAGTGTGGGCACCTTTGCAATGGGGTTGGGGGGACTTCTGGCACTGAAGAAGCAAATTCAGTTTATTCATTAACACTCAAACATAATTCTTTTCTTCATCATTTATAGACAAAATAACCCCACAGGTTTCTCTCTGCACAGATGAATTCTAAATCCCTCCCCTACATGAAATGTTGCAAAATTAACAATTTTGAAAGCCAAAGACCTATGGACATTAATTGATAACTACACAGATGGTGACCTTGATGTTTTTCTTATGCTATCAAATGTCCCCTAATAAATCTTAATATATAAAATCAACCTTACTTGAGATAAAAATCTGAGACCAAATCACAGACCCAGGTAATAAGTCTATTCTGAGAAGTACTTGCAGGCCACCTCTGATGGTTATGGGGTAAGTATTAGATTTGGAGGCTGCCACAGGATGAGACACAAAATGACAGATGAGCAATATTTTACTTTTCTAATTTGTTTTTATTCTGCACCAAATATTTGGGTTTCCAGGATGGTTGGCCATCTGTGTTACCTGAAGCTGGCAAACAATGGCAGCTCCCTGAGGAGGACACTTTTAGTCTATTATTCCCTGAGTAGTGTTAACAGTGGAACGGAGCCTGGCAACAAGTAGGTGCACAATAAATACTGTTGAGTGTTTTAACAATAGGCAGACACACTTAATTTTCACATTCTTCCACACACTGGAGATTTCATCTGTGTCAGTGAGCTGTAGAATCCCATAAAGTGGGTTAAAATGGACAAAGTAACAAAATTAATGAATTCCAACTGAAGGACAAATTTTACATTGTCTCACACTATACATGGAATATAAAATAGGTGACCTTAGGAAGATTAAACATAGTTCAAGTAGACATAAATCCTGGCATCACACATGTATACACCAGCACACTCATGGGTGCCTATACAAACATACACACTCAAAGAGAGAGAGAGAGAGAGAGAGAGAGAGAGAGAGAGAGAGAGAGAGAGAGATTCTGATTGCTGAGTTGGGATGGTCCTTTTAAAATTTTTCATCTGAGGTAAATTCCTCCTCAGCCTCATTCTATTCAGGCCTCTGCTGTCTCCTTACCTAGTGAGCCAAGTCTTTGTGTCATCACACCTTCTCCTCCAGTCTGCATTTCCATGTACCCTGTCTCAGCTTTTAGCATAAGTAATGTAGTTTTTTTTTTCTTTTTGATCAAACTCTTCACATGACTCAGAATGTATTTCTTTCCTTGACTAACTCCTTCTCAGTTCAAAGATCAACTCTCAAGTTGTATAGAAAGCTTGCCTTGAACTTCCAGGTACATTCAGGTCACCATAAACAAAAGCTACTTCCCACATTATAAAATAATTATGACTTGTATTACCGTCTCGCCAGCTCTTTGCACCCAGGTATCCAGATTATACACCTGGGCATCCTTGACGATGATTAGACTATGACAGATGAGTGAATACATGATTGGCTAACACATTGTCCAGACAGACACCAAACAGGGAAGAATCAGTCCTGTCAGCATGAAGCAAACAGGTTTTTCTATAGAACTTTCTTGGTCATGGGACACAAGCTAAGCCTCTCATAACAAACATCTGTCTGTAGAACACTGAGATATTTTGAGAGTAGATGTTACACCAGAAGCAAACGTTGTTTGTTAATATCCTGTCATAGAAGCAAAGACCCAAAGGCTATATTGGTGCAGAAGAATAATGGAGACACATGGTCACACAACTGGTCCTGGAGGTCTCCTCATGGGGCATGCAAATGGCTGCCTCCAGCGGATGTAATGTCTGCTTTGCTATTTCTCACTTCACTCATTCTCCTTGTCATTCCATAAGCATTGATAAAAACCCTTTCATGCACAGGGCCAAGCACAGAAATCTAGAAATCACAGACCAGACCGTTATGGCAGAGAAACTCATGGTGAAGCAAACTATAACAAACTTACTGTGTGCAAAGATACCAAAGACATAAAGCTGTGGACAGCCAAGTCCAGTCAATGGGAGTTTCTCTGTATTTACCTATCTGCCTTTCCAAATCCTCTCTTCAACATTGTCCATCCTGCTATGTCCTGGGGAAGCTAAACTGCCATAACCATGCCAATAGGCTCTTGGTCACTGACTTCATTTGTTCAGTGTTGGTGCAAATCGGACAAAAAGGATGACATTAGTCACCACCAGCATGGGGTTGGAACGAGCCAGTTCTATGACAGCCAGGAGCTGTGATAGAGGCCTTTCCTACACCATTTCTACTACCAGTAAGTTTTTTCTAACTCACTCTTTCAAGCTTATCATGGCAATCAGATTTTACGACTCTCAGTCATTTCACCCTTCCCTGCGCCTTGCTAAGCCCTGCTCCCAGCTTTGTAAATGATCTCTTCTCACATCACTCAAATACGAGTGTGCCATCTGTTTCTTACTGGAATCTTGCCTAATTCAGTGATCTCCTAGGGCAGGTGTGACAACATTGATAAACAAGGCCGGGAAGGAGGAATCCCTTTGGGTGAGGGAATGAATACAGGCAGTTATCCACCGGGTAAGGGAGAGTCAAAACCAAACGTTTCAGGTGGTTGGCATTCATTCCAAGCAGTTGGTTGAGGGCATCTGGGAATCCATGTATAAAGGGCACCAGATTTGGAGGGCAAGAAAAGGTTCCCTACTGTCCAAATAACACCTAGAGCATAGGTCAGTGATTCTGATGGGGGCCAGATAACCAGCAAGACGCTTTCATGAGCATAACCCACCCTCCAATGCAAGTTCTGCTTCTCATGCCATCCTGAGACCTTGTAGCAAATAGCAGGATAGGCTAGCCACTTCGGGTGCTTCCTCAGAGTCATAGTCTGTTATGACCAATAAAAAAGACCAACGAGAACTCTGCCAACTCACCACAAAGACAAGAAGGGCCCGCCAGGCCTATAAATGTCACCTGTAGTCTGACAAAGGTGGGAATGCAGAGCTTCCAGTGTGGATCTCTTAGGAAACAGCTCACACCAGGCTCACAGCACACAATTCCATCAGGGACCCCAATCACACTGCCTTCTTGACTCTGCCTCCCTGAAAATGCCTTGGAAACCTGATTTCACTTCCTAAGTTGTGTTTCTGAAAATAAAGAAAAATGTACATATGTATGTATGAATGTATGTGTATGATGTGTGTATATATATATATATATTATACTTACATATATGTACATACAAATGTACATACATATAAATACATTAGCATTTGTTATTATTTTTAACCTTCTATGTATGAGTGCTTTTAGCAGGGGTCAGACCCCTTCCCCAAGTATCATAAACTTAAAATCCTGAATTCATGCAAAGCCCATGTCAACCATTTCTTTTTTTTCTAATTAGATATTGTCTTCATTTACATTTCAAATGCAATCCCAAAAGTCCCCTATATCCTCTCCCTGCCCTGCTCCCCAACCCACCCACTCCTGCTTCCTGGCCCTGGCATTCCCCTGTACTGGGGCATATAATCTTCCCAAGACCAAGGGGCCTCTCCTCCCATTGACGGCTGACTAGGCCATCCTCTGCTACATATGCAGCTAGAGACAGTTCTACGGGGTACTGGTTAGTTCATATTGTTGTTCCTCCTATAGGGTTACAGATACCTTTAGCTCCTTGGGTACTTTCTCTAGCTCCTTCATTAGGGGCCCTGTGTTCCATCCAATAGATGACTATGAGCTTCCATTTCTATATTTGCCAGGCACTGGCATAGTCTCACAAGAGATAGCTATATCAGGGTCCTGTCAGCAAAATCTTGCTGGCATATGCAATAATGTCTGCATTTGTTGGTGGTATATGGGATGGATCCCCGGGTGGGTCAGTCTCTGGATGGTCCTTCCTTCTATCTCAGCTCCAAAATTTGTCTCTGTAACTCCTTCCATGGGTATTTTGTTCCCCATTCTAAGAAGGAACAAAGTATCCACACTTTGGGCTTCCTTCTTCTTGAGTTTCATGTATTTTGCAAATTGTACCTTGGATATTCTAAGTTTCTGGGCTAACATTCACTTAACAGTGAGTGCGTATCATGTAAGTTCTTTTGTGATTGGGTTACCTCACTCAGGATGATATCCTCTAGATCCATCCATTTGCCTAAGAGCTTCATAAATCCATTGTTTTTAATAGCTGAGTAGTACTCCATTGTGTAAATATGTACCACAGTTTCTGTATCCATTCCTCTGTTGAGGGACATCTGGGTTCTTTCCAGCTTCTGGCTATTATAAATAAGGCTGCTTTGAACATAGTGGAGCATATCTCCTTATTACCAGTTGGAACATCTTCTGGGTATATGCCCAGGAGAGGTATTGCTGGATCTTCCAGTAGTACTATGTCCAATTTTCTGAGGAACTGCCAGACTGATTTCCAGAGTATCAATTACATTTCTTAAGAAGAAGTCATAAATTCCAGTTAGTCTCAATCCTGGGCAGCCAACTGTCCCCTACCTGAAATACCACTGTGGGCTATTACCCACTGTAAACCTGGGTTGTTTAAAAATCCTAAGTGCTAGCTCCAATCTCTGCCAGGATAATGAATTATTTAATTCACCTTCAAGACTTCCTTTTAGTCTATTTTGTTCATTTTTAGTATTAATTTTTCATTCCAATTGATAAAAAGTATGTATGTTTATCATGTACCACTTAGAGTTTCGACCACGCATACTTGGTGGAATGGCTAAGTTGAACTAATTACCATTCATTATATCTCAGGTACTTATCATTTTGTAATGAGATTCTTTAATCTGTTTTTCCTCCATAGTCTTACACTGGCCCATTGTCATTCTTGACTGATGCTGCCAGTCACTGTATTTGCTACCTCTGTCAGACTAGAGAAACCTGCAAATCTGATAAGCAGAAGTGACCCAAGTGACTGATAAAAATGTTAAATAGGTCACCTTTCAAATCTCATCTCTGTCTCTTTTCCTCTAAGGCATCAAGCATCGAACTGTGGAGACCATGATGACAGATGTGTGTGTAACAGAATGACTTTTGCTTCCATCTCTGAAGTTCCCTGTTTCTGCTAACATAGGAAAAGATCAAAAAAAATGTCCTTGTCACAAGATGTCTCATAGTCATGATACTAAAGCATTCCTTCCACTTGTTCCGCTACTGTAGATCCCTGGGGCTTCCGGGACACTCTGCTGCTACATCATACTGATCTATCTTTCTGCTTTTTGTTTGGTTTGGATTGCTTTTGGACTTAGGTAGTTGTACCTCATTTTGTCCAAATAACTACTTTTTCTTAAAGCCTGTTGAGCTCTCCAGGTGTTCTGAAACAATAGATTAGATATCGTCCTTGACTTGGCTTTCTTACAACTCTCTGATATCTCCTAAATCCTATTTCTCTTTCTATGTGGTTCAAACAAGAGGAACTACCCGGAAGATTCTCAATATCTTCTGTGATGATACTCACTGTCTTCAGTCTGGAAAAAGTTTCTGGAAAATATCAGGATACATTCAGTATTCCCCAACCCCTCCCATTCAAGTACATGTCCAAGCAAACAGAAGACAAAGGATATGGAAACCTCTGAGCCCTTTAACATAATGGTACCACCCCCTATTTTCACCCAGAAGTGACACTGGTAAGAAGGTCAGGCTGAAGGCACATCAGCCCAAAGGGTAGAGCACGAACCCTTCTGCTTCACTCAGCCTGTGTTGGCGGCAGCCCATTGCTGTCCTGAGCCTATTGTCTTCCTCTCTTAAGAGGGGGCTTTCCCAGAGCACATATAGCCACCTTTAACGATGGCATTTCCAGCTCCTTTATTCCTAGAAGTGATCAAAAGACATAGTCTAAGCAAGGAAATGTACAATGTCATGTGAGGGTCAATGAGATGGCTTAGCAGGTAAAGGAGCCTGCTGCCAAGCCTGATGACCAGAGTTCAGTTCCCATGTGGTGGAAGTAAAGAATCTACTTGAGTAACTTGTTCTCTGACCTCCACCTAAATGGTCGTGTTTGCACTACCTTAAAGGAAAAATAGTAAATTATCTTAATCTTCATCCACTTCATGTGCTACTTCCATGGTATGGGAATGTCATGGCTGCCTTTCCACCAGCTATTTAGGGCACTACTATAAACTTGATGTTAGACATTAGTTTTGAGGATTGTGAAGGGGAAAGATGGAAGGATGATCTTGGGGGTCACTCTACTGGGTCTCAAACTATCATTACATAGAGAACACATAATAAGTTATTTATGAAAGCCACGTCCTGGCTTGGTTTTCATATTCTGTGATACTATCTTTCCCCCAACAGCTTTAAATTTGAAAAGCCTTTTGTTTTTCTAATGCTGTTTCTTTAACTCAAAAGATGAACAGACACCATGGTCTACCCCCTATAGTCACATGCCTTTGTTGAGCACTAGTCACATGTGTGTCACTGAGATGTCAAAAAGAGCATGCAGGCAAAGAAAAGAGAAATTCATCATGTAGGCAAAGAGAAGAGAAATTCAGTTCTAGTTCCTGGTCACCTTTCACTGATCATTTGCTTTCTCTATTTTTCTTTGAACAGATATTTACAAGAACCAACAGAAGTGACTATCTAAATATAGCTAGAATTGCCAGAAGTAGCAATTTTAAAATATGACTATTTTTAGTATACAAAGGCCCAGCACAGTTGAAATTTAAAAGAGTGGCCTGTGTTTCATCTGAAAGCCCTCCTACCTTGGCAACCATAGCACACAAACTGTCAAGAAATCATCCTTTGAAAAGCTCCTTTGCTAGAGGATGGGGTGCAAATAGCACACCATTGGGGTCCACAGCGCATGAGTGGTCTGAAGGAAGCCTAGCAGCTGCAGAGTGACAGAAGAGGTGACACTGAGCTTGTGAGGGAAGACATCTGTGAGGTCAGCATTGCTCCAGACATCTGGAGGGTGAAATGGGGTCAACCAAAGCAGGGGAAGAGACCAGCAAGAGCAGACATCTTCAGAAGAGATAACACTTGGAATAGTCTAGTTATGGTCAGTGCTGAAAAAGACAAGTGACTGTTTGGCCATCCATACATCTTATTTTAACTATATTGAGGAACAACAGAGACAGGCAAGGGAGAGATAAGATGCAGTTTATCTGATTGTTTATTTTCAAAAGAATTTCCTGCCACCTGAGCCAAGATGAGACAGGGTGAGAAGGATGGACGAGTAGCCAATGAAAGGTGATCCAGGTGTCCCCTCAATAGCACAATGGCACAGGGGGAGCTCTGGGTGTGGAGCAGCTTGCAGAAATTTGACTGGGAATGAGCTTTGGAAGCAGTAAAGCAGGACCGGCAGCAGATCCATTGTGGGAACTGTGAACAGACATGAACTAACTACGGTGTGTCTGAGGGAAGCTGAAGAACAGAGACAAGGGCTCTCTCACAGAGGCAGAGACACTCTCCTGGGCCAGATTCTGAGAAGAAACCATAGGTTATCACAGACTCTGTAGCCAAAGGCCTTATATTTGAGATTCAGATGGAAATGTCAAAAATTCACATTTGGGGCTAAAGAGATGGCTCAGTGGGTAAAGCACTTGCATGAGGAACTGAGTTGAATGCACAAGACTCATGTAAAAGTCAGATATGATGATGCACTTCTGTAATGCCCATTCTTCTAATGTAAGATAGAAGGGGAAGGTGAGGGAATCCCTTGGAAGCTCATGGGTCAGGCACAACAGGGAACAACAAACCCTGTATCAAACAAGGTAGAAGGCAGGGATCAAGACCCAAAGCTATTTACTGACCTTCATGTGTACATCATGTCCATGTCACTAGTGCACACACACACACATATACACACTACAAAGAATACCTTAAAACTTGCTCAGACTTCTTATTTATAGAAGAACAGACTGACGTCCAAGAGGTTACAATGTAGAGAGCAGATGAACTTTGCTTCCTTAAATCATATTATTTTAAAACTCCCCACTGCCAGAGCTCCAACAAAGACCAGGTAAGATTGCTGGGTTTTATTCCATTGTGGCTACCACGGTAACACAGTCTGAGGACAGGCAGGGCATGAAACCTGTGATCTAAAGTTCGGTGTGCCTAGAGATGAGGTGGAGCCAGTTCTGCTGGATGCTAGGATCAGTTACATGCCTTAAGACAGGCTATTCCAGAGAGGGTCACAGCATCCCTGTACTGCCCTTCCTAAATAATTCTCCATGTAGTTGAAATGAGCTCATGGGGTCTCCAAACATCAAAGAATTGATGATTAATTCATGGAGAGCAGCTCAGCCTCCCCATTCAGGAAGAACTGTGGTTATCTGGATATGTCCAGATGTCAAAGAGAGCACCAACTAGATCTCCATTAAAAGAGGGTCTGAAAAGCAAAACTGCTTTCTGAGCCCTTAGTTCCCAAGGCTAAAAGAAAGCTAGGGACAAGCAGAACTAGGAGCCAATGAGGGAGAAGCATGTAATTAGCATGTGTGTTGCAAGTCTGAGGCAAATGTTACCTCTGCTACATTTTTTTGAGATCACCAAAGCCTTCAGACCTAATCCATCCTGTCTTTGGAAAGCAGCAAGAGGCAAGTTTACCAGATAGTAAGACACTTCAGAACCTGTAATAGCAGACAAAGAATGACCGCAGATGCAATTTTACCCGCCTGAAGTGCTTTCCTCTCGCCTGTCAAGCATTTGCAAATTCTTGCTTTTGTTTATTGATTCTTTCCTCATACAATATAGTTTCTGTCCCCCTGACTCCTACCCACATTTTCTGTCTGGATCCACTTCCTTTTTGTCTGTCATTAGCCCAAGAATCAATCTCTACTGAAAAGAGTTTGGTGTGCCCAGCTTTTACACAGAAGATCTCTCTCTCTCTCTCTCTCTCTCTCTCTCTCTCTCTCTCTCTCTCTCTCTCTCTCT
>NC_034602.1:35004367-35008811 GCF_900095145.1 Mus pahari | reverse complement strand
TCTCTCTCTCTCTCTCTCTCTCTCTCTCTCTCTCTCTCTCACACACACACACACACACACACACACACACACAAAATGAAAATGACCTAGTGTATGTTCAGTAGAGATTGATTCTTGGGCTATAAGTTCACACCCTTAGGATGGAAGTATGATTGATTACCCCTGAAGCATTCTATCACTCTTCTGAGTTCTAGACATCAAGGAAGGTTTAAGCTCCTTGTAGAAAATCAGCCTTGTGCAACAAGGTTGGTGTGCCTAATTCCCACTATCCTCTATGCTCACACTTGGCAATTAAGATACTGAGGCACTGAATCGTCCACCATGCTACAGGGACACATGCTCCACCATGTTCATGGTAGCCTTATTTGTAATATCCAGAAGCTGGAAACAACCCAGGTGCTCAACCAAAGAATGGATATAGAAAATGTAGTTCATTTACACAACGGAATATTATTTAGCTATTAAAAACAAAGACATCATGAATTTTGCAGGTAAATGGATGGAACTAGAAATTATCATCCTGAGTGAGGTAACCCAGACCCAAAAGAATGTGCATGGTATGAACTTACTGATAAGTTTTTTGGATATTATCCAAAAAGTACAGAATACCCAAGATACACCCCACAGGCCATAAGAAGTTTAACAGGCATGAAAGTCCAAGTGAGGGTGCTTCAATCCTACTTAGAAGGGGAAACAAAATAATCATGGGAGGCAGAGGGAGGGAGGGGACCTTGGTAGGAGAGGGGAAGGGGAGGAAAAGGGGGGACAGGATCAGGTATGGGAGGGACAGGAGAAAAATTATCCAGAGGACCAGAAGAATGAATGGAAATATGCAGCTTCTTGGGGTGGGAAGCGGGGGAATTCTAAAGAAAGTCCCCAAAACTTGGGAGATGAGAGACTCTCAAGACACAATGAAACCTTAGCCGACATGTCCAACCGTGGGGAGAGTGGACTCAGAGACCACCTCCAGTAGATAAACTGGACCAAGGTGGAGAGACAGGGTTTACCGACCCACAGTCAAAAGAACTGCCAGGACAAAAGTGGAGAAGAGCCTGAAGGAAAGGCTGTTCAGTGAACTGCGCCAACTTGGGATCCCTCTCACGGGGGCACATCAAAGCCTGACCCTGTTACTGATGCTATGGCGTATTTACAGACAGGAGCCTGGCATGGTTGTCTTCTGGGAGGCCCAACCAGCAGCTGACTGAGACAGATGCAGATACTTACATTTAGCCATTACACTGAGGTCACAGATCCCTACGGGGGAATTAGGGGAAGGACTGAAGGAGGTGAAGGGGAAGGCAACCCCATAGAAAGACCAGCAGTCTCAACTAACCAGGATCCCTTGGAGCTCCCAGGGACTGAGCCACCAACCAGGCAGTATACACAGGCTGATACAAGGCTCCAACACACATATAGCAGAGGACTGTCTCTGTCTGTCCTCAGTGGGCGAAGATATGCCTAATCCTACAGAGACTTGAGGACCCAGGGAAGGGAAATATCCAGGGGGAAGGGAAAGGAGATGGGGAGCAACCTCTGGGAGGCAAGGGAATGTGGTGAGGAACTGTGGGAGTGGACAGGAAGGAGGTCAACAGCTGGAATGTAAATAAAATATTTTTTAAAGTGTGTTAAAATTGAAATTTCCTTTTAAAATGTGTATGGATAGGGATTAGACATGGAAGGGATGACCGTGTATGGATCCTAGGATCAACATTAAAATAGCAGGCATCTTGTGAACTAAGCATCCACTGGTACTATTAGAATTAATTCCTGTCTCCTGTCTGGGAGTCCTGCCAACTATTCTTTATGTATTCATACTATGGGAAATGAAGATGTGAACTGAGTTCCATCTTGTTCACTTTTATGAAAGTAAGATCTTCAGTTCCTGAACCAGCTTTGTTGTCATCAGCAATAGGAGACCTAGAGGAAGGGATGGGAATGGATCCCACCCTACCTCAGGGAGTTGCTCCACCCACATCAGTCAAGGAGAATGACGATTAGGTCTTGCACAACACCCAGTCACAGTTCTTCACTTGCCTAAGTAAGTGAGCCCCATTCAAGAAGGAAAGTGGGGGGCCCTTTTCACCACACTAGGAGACAGTTGTGGGTCAGACAACTGGGTTTCAAAAGATGAAAGAAAAATAAATTAAACTCCCTCATCTGGAAAATAAATACCAAATGGCTAGAGATCCTGTGCTCTACATGAATGAATAACTGAGGTTTAATTCTTTAATTACTGCCTCCAGTCTCCCTGTGGAGATAAAGAGCAAGTTGGTAGAAGGAGATAATCAGGCATAAAGCTCTGTGTCTCCTCCTCGGCTCCTTTTACTCAATGAAATAGCACAAATATTTGTCCTTAAGTGAGTATTCACTTCTGCAATGTGGAGGTAGAAAATAGATGGAGATGATGAATGTGGGTGTATGTGTAGAATTGAAAAGTGGTTTCTCTGTCTCTCTGACTCTCTTTTCTATCTCTTTCTTTCTCTTTCTTCTCCCTCCCTCCTTTTCTTTCTCTGAGTGTGTGTGTGTGTGTTTGTGTGTGTGTCTTTGTGTGTATGTGCATGTGCGTGTGTGTGAGCATGCTCTCAACATCTAGTGCTAACTATACTGAATTCTGTTTGAAACAATAGGTTTTTTTATCTTGACCTCTTTATGCAGAATAGGCCCATGAATTAGTGATTCTGAAAGAAACAGGAGTGTAATGTAAATACAGGAAAGCAAAGAAAACAAGGAAAAATGGAACGGAGAGGCGAATACTAACATTAATAGGAAGTGAACAATTAGGTCTGCCAATGCCAATAAGATGGTCTCTCCACAGTATTATTTCTCCTGTATATTTTATTATACAGTACACCCATTTTAAGAAATTTAATATCTCAATAGACTGATCACTTATATTTTAAAAATATGTCTAATAAAATTTTGTATAATAAAAGATGTCAGTTTATACTAATCAAGATATTCATTAGGAAACAGTTTATTTTCCAATTTTGTGTTTAAATTTCCCATTGTCACTTTTTGTGCTGTTAAAGTGAATTAACATAATTTCAACTGCAATGTATCCATTCATTTGCTCATGTGGTGGATGCCTGTGATGTGCCTGGCTTTGTTGGGCATTGTTGGTATATACATGTGAACAAAATGTTAAAGAGGAGATACAGGCACCTGCAGAGTATGAATTCTAATGAGAACACAATGAAAACAAAAAATTAGCAAAAATTCGATAGTGCCATTATATATTATATGATGATAGGCTGCATTGTAAGAAGTAAAGTGTCCATCAAGTATACAGGGATAGTATGTGTGAGAAAAATATGCTGTGACAGAGTAGGAACCATGGAACTCACAGGGGATGAGGTACATGGAGGAGGTTGGAGTCATCCGTGCAGATATTACCTACAGGGGAGGACCATCTATAAAGGTTGAGACTGAGACACCATGAGAGTACATGTGGAGCTTTCAGAGTGTCTGCACAGAACTGAAGCAGTTGGCCATGATGGAGAGAGACAGCAGGACTAAGACAATTGTGCTGGGTCATGGGAAGACGCTGGGCTTTACCCCATGGAAATGGGAGCTTCTTTTTAATTTTTTTTATTTAAACAATTTTTATTAGATATTTTCTTCATTTACAATTCAAATGCTATCCTGAAAGTCCTTTATAACCTCCCCTCCCCCTGCCCTACTGCACAAACCACCCACTCCTGCTTCCTGGTCCTGGTATTCCCCTGTATTGGGGCATATAATCTTTGCAAGATCAAGGGCTTCTCCTCTCAATGATGGCCGACTAGACCATCTTCTGCTACATATGCAGCTAGAGACATGAGCTCAGGGGGTACTGGTTAGTTCATATTGCTGTTCCTCCTATCGGTTAGAGACCCCTTGAGCTCCTTGGGTATTTTCTCTAGCTCCTCCATTGGGGGCCTTGTGCCATCCTATAGATGACTGTGAGCTTCCACTTCTGTATTTACCAGGCACTGGCATAGCCTCACAAGAGATAGCTATATCAGGGTCATGTCAGCAAAATCTTGCTGGCATATGCAATAGTGTCTGCGTTTGGTGGTTGTATATGGTATGGATCCCCAGATGGGGCAGTCCCTGCATAGTCCTTCCTTCTGTCTCAGCTCCAAACTTTGTCTCTGTAACTTCTTACCTGGGTATTTTGTTCCGCATTCTAAGAAGGAACAAAGTATCCACACTTTGGTCTTCCTTCTTCTTGAGTTTCATGTGTTTCACACATTGTAATTTGGGTATTCTAAGTTTCTGAGCTAATATTCACTTATCAGTAAGTATATATCATGCGAGTTTTTTGTGATTGGGTTACCACACTCAGGAAAATATCCTCCAGATCTATCCATTTGCCTAAGAATTTCATAAATTCATTGTTTTTAATAGCTGAGTAGTACTCCATTGTGTAAATGTACCACATTTTCTGTATCCATTCCTCTGT
>NC_034602.1:34991926-35004316 GCF_900095145.1 Mus pahari | reverse complement strand
TTTCATAAATTCATTGTTTTTAACAGCTCAGTAGTACTCCATTATGTAAATGTTCCACAATTTCTGTATCCATTCCTCTGTTGAGGGACATCTGGGTTCTTTCCAGCTTCTGGCTATTATAAATAAGGCTGCTATGACATAGTGGAGCATGTGTTCTTATTACAAGTTGGAACGTCTTCTGGATATATTCTAAGAAGTGGTATTGCTGGATCCTCTGGTAGTACTATGTCCAATTTTCTGAGGAACGGCCAGACTGATTTCCAGAATGGTTGTACCAGCTTGCAATCCCACCAACGATGGAGGAGTGTTCCTCTTTCTCCACATCCTCGCCAGCATCTGCTGTCACCTGAATTTTTGATCTTAGCCATCCTGAGGTAGAATCTCAGGGTATTTTGATTTGCATTTCCCTGATGATTGAGGATGTTGAACATTTTTTCAGGTGCTTCTCAGCCATTGAGTATTCCTCAGTTGAGAATTCTTTGCTTAGCTCTGTGCCCCATTTTTTTAATGGGGTTATTTGAATTTCTGGAGTCTAGCTTCTTAAGTTTTTTTGTATATATTGGATATTAGTCCCCTATCAGATTTAGGATTGGTAAAAATCCTTGCCCAATCTGTTGGTGGCTTTTTTATCTTGTTGACAGTGTCTTTTGCCCTACAGAAGCTTTGCAATTTTATGAAGTCCCATTTGTTGATTCTTGCTCTTACAGCACAAGCCATTGCTGTTCTGTTTAGGAACTTTTCCCCTGTGCCCATATCTTTGAGACTTTTCCCCACTTTCTCCTCTGTAAGTTTTAGTGTCTCTGGTTTTATGTGGAGTTCCTTGATGAAATGGGAGCTTCTGATGTTAGCCATTTCTAGATAAGCACATCCACAATGACAAGGTTATAAGCATTTTGAATAGGATGCCCCCTGGGAACCATTGTAAATCCTACATAGTAGACACTTGATTTTATTGATTGTACAATATTATATGCATTAAAGATTATATGACTACAACCTAAAGTTACTAGTAGCTATGATTGTGGTAGGGAGGAATGCAGGATATGCTTAATAATGAAAAATCATCTAATTAAATTGTAGCATGCCTTACCTAAATTTTCCATAGAATATCTTTCCTTTCTAATAAAATATCCAAGTGAAGTGGCTTGAAAGTAAGATGTAAAAATCCATAAAATAACTGCCTCAATTAATTAATATATGCATTAGTTAACAAACAGGATGAAGGTTGAGTTAAATAAATGTGAATAAAACCTTTAAAAGAAAGAGAGAGCGAGAGCGAGAGCGAGAGCGAGAGAGAGAGAGAGAGAGAGAGAGAGAGAGGGAGAGAGGATATCATCCTTGGTGAGGTAACCCAATCACAAAAGAAGTCACTAGATATGCACTCACTGATAAGTAGATATTAGTCCAAAAACTTAGAATACCCAAGAAACAATTTGTAGAACACAAGAAAACCAAGACGAAGGAAGACCAATGTGTGGATACTTCATTCCTCCTTAGAATAGGTAACAAAATACCCATGAAAGGAATTACAGAGACAAAGTTTGGAGCTAAGACGAAAGGATGGACCACCCAGAGACTACCCCACCCGGGGATCCATCCCATCATCAGCCACCAAACCCAAACACTATTGCATATGCCAGCAAGATTTTGCTGAAGGGACCCTGATATAGCTATTTCATATGAGGCTATGCCAGTGCCTAGAAAATACACAAGTGGATGCTCACAGTTGTCTATAGGATGGAACACAGGGCCCCCAATGGAGGAGCTAGAGAAAGAACTCAAGGTGCTGAAGGAGCCTGCAACCCTATAGGTGGAACAACAATACGAAATAACCAGTACCCCCAGAACTTGTGTCTCTAGCTGCATATGTAGCAGAAGATGGCCTAGTCGGCCATCATTGGGAAGAGAGGCCCCTAGGTCATGCAAACTTTATATGCCCCAGTACAGGGGAATGCCAGGGCCAAGAAGTGGGTGTGGGTGGGTAGAGTAACAGAGGTGGGGGGAGGGGTATGGGAATCTTTCGGGATAGCATTTGAAATGTAAATAAAGAAAATATCTAATGAAAAAAAAAAAGAAAATGAATGATATAATATAAAAGGATTTTAGATGTTACTCCTAAGCAAGGGAAAGATACTTTTCTAAGAACTGAGAATTCCTTTTCAATGTCCAGGCCATGTCCTGCTGCCTTCCCAAGCAGGAAGGAACTTCCCCTAGTTCCAACACTTCAGAGCTACTCAAAGAGTAATAACTGTCTTTTATGGAGCCGTGACTATGAACGAGACATTAAGCCCTGCAGTGTCTACATCTCTGTAGCACTATGAGGTAGGTGCGATATTTTCCCGTCTCTTGAGGAAGCTTAGACAATCATTCATGATCGCACAACTTCCCCCTGAACAGCCATAATACCCCTCTCACTGCAGAAACATCAGGAAACTTGAGTTCAAGATCATTTCAGAACTCCTTAGCACAACGCTAGGAAAGCCGCTCTTTCTATCACATGGGGTCTCCAGAATCATAGGTAGTTCTGAGCCTGTAAAAGATGGGTGCTCTGTGGGCAGATACAGGATGAATAAGTAAGTGCCTGTACTTCACAGACTCAAGTTCCCAAGCCATGAAGCACTGATCCTATATAGACCAAATTATATAACAAATTAGAAAGTACTTTTGTGAGCCATGGATATAAGAGCTAGGAGTCCACTGAAATCTCTCCTACTAATACCAGTTTTTAAAACATGAATACCAGTTTTTCTAAATCTGAGATTGTAGTTCATTGCTGCTAACTCTGTGCCTTCCCTCTGCTAAAAGCATGCAAAGTGTTTGATGCAACTTGGTTCTACCATGTATGCCGATCTGCAGGAAGTGTGGTTTCTTTTAAGAATGATACAAAATAAGATGGAGAGTTAAACAGGATATTTTAACAACACTTGTGTAATGTGTCTTTCAGGATCTAACCCTTTAGAAGAAGAAGAGAGAAAGAGAAGTTTGAAGCATCTGTACTCTTCTTTCAAGTCGAGGACTTTGCCTCAACTGGACAAAAACAAAACAAAACAAAAAACTATAAATATTAAAAGATGCTACAAGCTTCGTGAGAAGAGACTGAAAAATAAAATATTATCCTCCCTCAGCTAGAGAAAAGATAAAAAGGAATTGATGAGTGAAAGATGTTTGTGGGTAGAACTTTCATCAGCACTAGGGTGACTCAGAGCCCCTGCAAGAACGTTAGTGTCCTGCGGGGGCGCCCAATGAATGTTTTATCCCGGAGTCTTTCGGTTGATAAACCCAACAGGGCTCCACTTGGAACTCAAACTGGCTCCCTATTGTTCTCCTCCAGGACTGTACTGATTTTCTGACAGCTTGTGACTTCTCTTTGAATAATCGTCCAGAAAGCATCCTTATGGATGGAGATTCTGGCTCATTAGCTCCCTTCTACCCACTTGCTACAAGATATGCACAAGGGCCTGCTGCTTCCCACTTGGGGGGTGGAGGGTACCAGGGAGAGAGCACAAAGCAGTCCCAGAATGCAGAGCCAGCCTTGGGCTGGTTTATCTTGCAAAGCCCTGCCTGTGGAGCGTCTGGCTCTCCTGTTACCATGGATATGTTCTCCAGGATGAAATGCTGACCAATCTCTGCATCTCCTTTCCTGCGCCACACCTCCACCTCGGGTCCCATGCTTTCTGGTTTCTAACTCTCTTCCTCAGGTCCCTCCTAATAAGCAGCAGGATTTTCTTTTAATCAAGTGTGAAAAGTAATAAAGAAATGGCTGCCAGGAGGGAGAGAGGTTGTTCAGTATTCTGGAAGCAGTCTATTGAGGACCACGAAAAGATCAAACAGGAATGGATTTGAGAGCAGGCACTGAGAACAGATCAGTTTTATGCGGCGTCCACTGAAGCTGGGAAGATAGGGAAGTAGACATGGTATTCCTTAGTAGGAAGGACTTCGGTGGACTCTAGGCATAGAGCTCTCCCTAATGTTTCATTTCCTGGCCCTGGAGAGATCCAGACAAGAACGCGGTAGCCTATAAAACAAAAACTCTACATAGGGGAAAGAAAGTTCTAGTCTAGCTGGTTTGTACCTGAAAGAGATGCTCATGGTAATTTATTGTCTCTACAAATTAGCTGGACTTGGGAGCTGGCTCATCCCTCCAGGGTCAGCAAAGTCTCAGGATGTCAAACAACTAAAATTCAATTGAAATGATACAATTGGCTAAGAAAAAAAAAAAAAACCTCAAGATACAGCACATACTGGCAAGGATGTGGAAAAAGCGGAACACTCTACCATGGCTGATGGGATTGCAAACTTGTACAACCACTCTGGAAACGGATCTGCTGTTTTCCTAGAAAATGGGAAATAGTTCTACCTAAAGACCCAGCTATACCACTCCTGAGCATATACCCAAAAGATGCTCCAACATATAACAAGGACACATTCTTTACTATGTTCATAGCAGCTTTATTCATAATAGCCAATAACTGGAAACAACCCAGATATTCCTCAATTGAAGAATGGATACAGAAAATGTGGTTCATTTATATAATGGAATACTATTTAGCTATTAAAATCAAGGACATCATGAATTTTGTAGGCAAATGACTAGAACTAGAAAATACCATCCTGAGTGAGGTAACCCAGACCCAGAAAGGACATCAATGACATGTACTCACTAATAAGTGGATATTAACCAAAAAGTACAGAATGCCCATGATGCACCTCACAGACTATAAGAAGTTTAACAAGAAGGAAGGCCCAAGTGAGGGTGCTTTAATCCCACTTAGAAGGGGAAACAAAGTAGTCATAGGAGGCAGATAGAGGGAGGGACCTAGGTAGGAGTGGGGCAGGGAAAGAGGAGGGGAATGGAGAGGCAGGATCAAGAACAGGAAAAAATAGGAGAGAGGCCCAGAGGGCCAGGAAAATGAATGAAAAAATGCAGCTAGCTACTGGGGGTGTGATGGAAACGGGAATCTCTAGGAAGTCCCAGAGATCTTGGGATAGGGGAGGCTCCCAGGAGTCAATACATGTGACCTTAGCTGAGATGTCTAACAGTGGGGACATGGAACCTGAAGAGGCCACCTCTTATAGCCAGGCAGGACCCCCAGTGGAGGAATAAGGATACCAATCCACTCACAAAAGTTTCCATCCAAAATTTGTCCCATCTAAAAGAAATTCAGGCATGGAGCAGAGACCAAAGAATGGCCAATCAATAACTAGCCCGACCGGAAACCCATCTCATGGGCAAGCACCATCCCCTAACATTACTGCTACTCTTTTATGTTTGCAGATAGGAGCCTAGCATAATTGTCTTCTGAGAGGCTCTACCCAGCAGCAAACTGAAACAGATGTGGATACCCACAACCAAATATTGGCCAAAGGTCCGGGACACTAATGGAAGAGTTGGAAGGAACGAAGGCCCTGAGGGGCATGGAAAGCCCACAGAAATACCAACACAGTCAACAGACCTGAACCCCTGGGAACTTTCAGAAACCCACCAACCAAAGAACACACAGGATCTTGAACACAGCCCCTGGTACATATGTGGCAGGCAAGCAACTCAGGCTCCATGGCTACCATGTCTGGAAGATGCCTGTAATCTAGCAAAGATTTGAAGTGCCAGAATAGGGGAATACCTGGGAGGGCACCCTCTCAGAAGGGAAGGGGAGGAGGGATGGGGTGAAGAGCTCTGTGAGGGAGCAGTGTTTGGGATATAAATTAATTAATTACATAATCAATTAATTAATTCATTTTTTTAAAAAAAGGTATTTTGGCCTAGTAAAAATCCTCAAGGTATTATGTAAGCTTTTGGTGAATTTTAAAGAAAGAGCTTCATCAGATATTTATTGATATGTTCTTTCCTACTTTCAAGAATGGTATAATAAATTGTTTTCAACAATCAAAATAAAATGAAATAAGATGATTATTGGAATATAGGTAAAATGAAAGTAGAGTGATACAATACTTGACTCAGGAAAGTTTAATTTAAAAAGCATGAGGATGAAGAAAACTTAAGGAGTGGGGAAAGTTAATCAAAATGAAACCCATATGGAAAACCCATATTGAAGCCTACTGTCATGTATCTTGATCCAATACTATAATCGGAAGGGATAGCAGAATACTTACAATAGGAAAGAAGAGGGAGATACTGGGATAATGATTGATGGAGGAGATGGTGGAGAGAAGACAGTACAGCAGTAGTTCTCAGCCTTCCTGATCCTGTACCCTTTAATACAGTTCCTCATGCTGTGGTGACCCCCCCAACCATAAAATTATTTTCTTTGCTGTTTCATAATAGAACTTTTCCTAATGTTATTAATTGTAAGTATCTGATATACGGGATACCTTATATGCAACACTTATGAAAAGGTTGCTCAACCCCAAAGTGGTTGTGACCACAGGTTGTATCCCACGACAGTAGAGGGTGGTACAGTTACAAGGAATACGACAACTCCGTAGTGAAGCCCACTAACTTGAAGAAAATTAAAAGCATAATCTAAGAAGTTTTTGAGCTGAGGGGCCCTGCACAAGTAGACAATTATCAAAAGACATATCATTAAATGAAAATCTCAGGACCAGGCATCATGAGGAGATATATCCCTATGAGAGATTAGGCAGGCCCCAGGAATCTCCAGAACACAGACTGTCCAACATAACTACTGCTAAGCCCCTACTGTTAAAGATACCACATGCTTTGGTTTCTGAACTTCAAGAAATCAACCTCGAACTAACAGGAAAACTTGCTCCCTGCTGGCTAACTTTCATGGTTCTGAAAGGTGTTATGCAAGATGCTCATGGAGAAAAAAAAATATCAATGTTTTTATCCAGCACTCAACTCTGTGTGATGCCATACTGACCTTCCAGTGAGATGTGCTCACTGACTTTATAATGGCATGTCTGTCCTGAAGGTTACCCACAATTTCTGATGAGACTTGAGGCCTGCCTGTTTCATAGGAGTTTCATAATTTATACCTTATATGTCTAAACCTCATCAAAGTTCATGGCTAGAGATGTGGTAGGACTTACAAATGGAGTGTGCTGTTGTTATTTTGCTAATCAGTTATGCAGCAAACTGACATCTAAATAAGTATGCATTTCTACCTATAGGTCTGTGCTGCCCGCAGACTTGGTCAGAGGAGCTTCCTTTATGCAGTGAATGATGGTTAATGCAGATAATCATAACCGTCCAACGTGTTGTGAATTACTGTTAATGCTCACCCCTAAAAGAGTCATGCATAACACCTCCTCCCACAAAGCTCACGGAACATTCCAGAGGAGGGTCAACAAGAATCCTGGAGGGTGGAGAGGAGTGATGTGAAATGCTCTTGTTAGGACATATGAGAAGGGCTTCACCATAAACTCACAGCAGCTGTGATTATCTGAGCAAGACCTCATAGAAGCAAACCAGTAACCGTTCTATCATGGATAAGAGAGACTCCAAAACCTCACCCTATCAGAAGAACTATTAGCATAGCAGTTCACAGCTGGTATGTTGAAAGAGTAATTTCTCTTTGAGGATATGGCTCATGGTATGTGACACATGATCTAGTGAGTGGTCACAGGCCTATGTGCATATTGGCAGCACTAATTGGATTCAGAAAGAAGGAAGGAAAAGAGAAGCAGGAAGAGGAGGTAAAAGAGAAAGAAGAAGAGAAGGAAGGAGGAGGGGAAGGATGGAAGGAGGAGGAGAAGAAGGAGGAGGAGGAGACAACAAAGAACATGAAGCCACAAAGAACATGAAGTCGGTAAGGAGAAGTATTGGATGGGCATCCAGAGAATGCTAGAAGGGAAACTGGGTATCAACATGATCAAAATAAATTGCACACATATACAAAGATACATTTAACATATTATTTTAAATAGTTGATGAAAATCTTAAAATAAATTGCTTTTCATAAAAACAAATAAACAAGATATGCTTAATGAAATTTCCACTTCTTCAAGCACCCTAGATAGGCCACTCTCCAGCATGTTGATCCCCTGGGGGTAGTTTATTTGTTACTCTCCTTGTTGCTGTGATAAGACACCTGACCAAAGTAGCTTCAGGAGAAAGAAGTGATTTCAGCTGATAGTTTTATGGAAATATGAGGAAACATGATTTCTCTGGAAATCATGGCAGCAGGAGCATGTGGCCAGTGATCATACTACATCAGTACTTGGGAAGTAGAAAGTGATTCAAGCTGGTGCTCAGCTCTCCCCATCTTTTACTCAGACCAGGTCTCCAGCCCAAAGAATGGTACCACCCGCATTTAGGGTCTTCCTCTGTCAGTTAACCTAATCTATATAATCCTTTGCAGACATGCCCAAAGGCTGTCTCTTTGGTGATCCTAATCCCGCTAAGCTGTCAATTACTATCAACCATCACAGGATCTCAAAGTTCTCCTGAATGTTGTGTCTCTCGGCCCTAAATGCACTTCAAGATTAACTGGAAAACTTCTTTTAAAATATGCTAACTTCTGAGCTTCATGCTGGACCAATTGAGTCAAGAGTTGTAATAGGTTTAAAACTTTCCCCCAGACAGGATTGTGGGGTAAGTGCTAAGAGATGCTGCTGTTCAATGATGCTGAGCTAAGCAGTTGATCTTGCATCACTTGGGAGTCATCACCAAATGGTTTGCTATGGGCTCAGATTTACTAAGCATATATCTGAGATGAAAGCACGCACATTCCAGAGACACAGAAATTAATGGCATCATCTTGTCCTCATGGGTTTCATTGAAGCATGGATGAAACAGATCGGGTTAGTCCTTTGATATGTCAACTTCTCAACAGCTCCCTAATATTTAATCAAACATTAATCTGGTGTTACTGGAATGCTGACTGTAGCTACAGCTACTCCATGGGAAGAAGAAACTACCTGTGAACCATAGCCTCTGCCTTCTGCCTGTGAGCGCTGGCCTGCCCTTCCCAGCAGCCATTTAATGTGCTTCCAAATTGTTGTTCGGCTAGTCTCTGCAATTCTATAATATACTCCTTACAGTATAGTATATGTCTCATATCACACACACACACACACACACACACATATATATATATATATTACAGTATAATATACATAATTATATATGTATATAATAATACTATATAATATATTATATGTGATATATATATATATATATATATATATATATATATATATATATATTACAGTATGGTATACATAAACCTTACTGCTTCTCTGGCAGGGCCCTGAGTGGTGTACCAGAAAACTGCTGTTTAATAAGGAAGTACAGATGAACCTCATTTATAAGGTTATAGATGGAGAAGAAACCAGAGACAGTGAATAAAGAGTAAATGGATGAATAAATATGGTAGGTACAGGAGGAAGGGAAGAATTCCAGACACATTAACAAGTGCAATGCCATCCTTCCAGCCCTTACAACAATATTATGAAAGTATCATCAAGAACTGTGACAGGTCTGGACTTCCTCCCTGCTTGCTGAAAAACAAGTCAGCTTGCCACACAGAGTTGCTGCCAGAAGATTCTAGGCTCCTGCATCAGAAGCATGGGTGCTATTACCCATGGCACACTTCACAACAAGAGGTCCATTCATGCTCGTATCAGGTCCTTTTGCCTCCCCACATCCCACAGAAAGAATGTCAATGGCATAATATCAATATTACAACTGAGAAACCCAAGCTTCCAAAAACCCCAGTCTTTTGCTGTGACCACCTTCAATCTTTCAACCTGTATGTCTCAAAGAGGCCCTCGGTTTTGCAAAGATTCTATGCCCCAGGATAGGGGAATGCCAGGGCCAGGAAGTAGGAGTGGGTGGGTTGGGGAGCAGAGGGAGGGGGAAGGGTATAGGGGATTTTCAGAGAGGAAACTAGGAAAGGGGATAGCATTTGAAATATAAATGAAGAAAACATCTAATAAAAAAAAAAGATGGTATATTTGCTATACTGATCTGAAATTGAACCCGTTCTCTCTAGTGTTAGAAAATGCTGTATTTCTCACATCTGTTTTCAAACATAGGTACATGAGCGTTTCAGAATGAAAACTCACATGGCCTGCAGGACAGAGAACCTATAGGAAAACATCTCCCATTTAACAGGTGAAGGAAATTAGACACAGATGTTGTAAATGCTTTGCCTGAAATCAAATAGCTAGTAAATGAAGGCTGTGTGTTCATCTATTTTCTCCCACAAAAATACCATAATCCCCCCCCCCCGCGCAAATTGAGTAAACTGTCATATAATCAGAACCTGGAAAAGTACTTAGTGCTTAAATCAGTGCCCCTCAAATTAATGTAAATGATATCTGGGGCTGTCACACCTAAAAGACAGTAAGGATGCTTCTTGCTTGCACAAAGCTAAGATTGTGAATGACTTTCCATAACTGTGTGTGTGTGTGTGTGTGTGTGTGTGTGTGTGTGGTGGGGTGTTGTATAAATGTACATAAATCCATGCCCCTCAGCTTACGGTGAAGCAATGATATCAGAGATTTTGACCAAGAAGACAAGAGAACAAAACAAGCAAAAATGTGAGTGTCTCCAGAATGTTTAGTGACATCAAATTCATTTCTCACAAGTCTGTGACTTGCTAATCACTGTGGTGCTTGTGAGGAAACAGTCTCAGAGAAGAACTGTCCTGGCTCTCTACATTTACATTCAGTAAGGACATGTGCAGCAAAAATAAGAATCAAAGACAAGGTGTGCCCTTGACCTGGTGCCTTCCTTTCTCTCTTGATACCCTCTGCTTAAGGGGATTTTCAGGTTCAAAAATTAGAGTCTCTAGACACTTTCATCCACCTGTTGCTACACCTAACGTTTCTTGCTGAAATAAAAATGCTATGGTTTTCATTGAAGAACGAGATTTAAACTATCAGTGGGTTTCTTTTTCAATAACCTCCTTAAACTAAGATAAACACAGAAATGACACATCCCCCCTCAGAAAAAAAATATTATAAAGCAGGTAAGAACTTACAGAGGACAAGACCACACTAGCATGAAGAAAGTGAATTTGGTTCACCCACTGGAAACTATTTTGACAGCTATTTGCATTGCACATAGACCAGCAAGTTCTTAAAGTCATTTCACTTCCCCAACCATTGTCTCCTCCCCAAAGGAAGAAGTTGAATTAGATAAAATCTAATCTCCAAGTCAGCTCTTCTACCCTAGCACAAATGAATGAAAGCCCTTGAAAATCTTATTTGTTCTTATTTGTTAAATGTTGTTCCTCCCAAAACTCATATAAAATAATATTCTCTATAATAGTCCAGATTGCTATAGTCCAAAGAATGTGTGTCTTTCTGTCATCATAACTCTAAATTCTCTGTAGTAATGTGGCCTTGGTAGAAAAATAAATAAATACTAAACCCAAGAATGCCATGTCACAAACAAATCACAGTAAGGCGAAGTATCACGGGCCAGTGAGATCGGTCATATCATGTAGTTATATAGACTATGAGAGAAATGTTAGATACTATACTGTTATGGTTTTGGTGTGGAATGTGGTGAATGCTTAGTCCAAAGTTGGTAGTGTTATTGAGACATGAGGTTGCTTGATCTAATTAATTTATTACTCCATTAATGGAGTCATAATTTGATGTCTCTATTGGGAGGTGATGGAAACTAGGAAGTGAGGCCAGGTTGGAGAAGTGGGTCTTTAAATGATATATCTTGTCTCCTGACCCCTTTTGCCCTGGATTCTCTAAGGTGAACAGCCTCTTTTATTACATGCTCCCACTGTGATGCTGTTCTACGCCACCACTCTCTCCTTGCAATGGAGCCAGCGAAGAGCAACCTAAAGTCAGAAGACAAAATACATTGCCCACCTCTCAAAGTTGTTATGTCAGATATATGGTTACAATACCAGAGTTTCACACACACACACACACACACACACACACACACACACAGTGTCATTAGAAGTCCAGATAGGAAATTCTAAGATGGGGACCAGCATGACACTTGGCATTTTCACTTTTACTAGTTGTTTAGAGAGGAGGCCAAGGCAAGAGAATGAGAAGTGAAAACAAAATCCAGAAAGCAGACTTAAGTAAGACTGAGTGTTTTTAGGAGATGAATTAATATGAATTTATATTAGAATAATGTCAGAATTATAGACAAAGGGGGGTGAGGTATGGATTAATTCCCATCTTTCACATGTGAGCCACTGGTCATTTTCTGAGTTAAAAAAGTTATAACTGAGAGGGAAAGTCACATTCTATTTTAAACTATCTTGATAGCAGTGACAAGACATGATACATGTAGTAACGAAGTGGGGTGGGTTCACTTTGTCTCATGGTTTGATGTAACAACCCATCGTGGTAAGAAATGCGTGGTGACAAAAAAAAAAAAAAAAAAAAAAAAGAAAAAAGGCCTCAGCTGCAGTGGTCAAACTGTGAAGCTGCTTGCTCACATCTGGGCAGAGTAGGAAGCTCACATCTGGGCAGAGTGGGAAA
>NC_034602.1:34977488-34991606 GCF_900095145.1 Mus pahari | reverse complement strand
AAAAAAAAAAGGCTCCATAGTCTTAACAGTGCCAGAGAAATACTACATCAAGAGCTTAAAGTCTCTTCAGAGACTCGGAAAAACTTAACTCTGAGCCTCTATAAAACCAGAGTGTCCAGTCCAAGGCGTGATTTCCCTCTTGTACATTAATTAAAGAGATCTTTATTATTGCCAAGGTATACATGCTCTATGACAACCTTAGAGTTACCATGCCATGCTGATCGTTGTTGTGGTTTATAGGCATCAAAGCTGGGTAGGACTATCGCCAATGACCCCAGAGCTAGTGAAGTCAAGGATCTTAGAGGATAACATGCAACCATCACTTACTAAACAGCATAATCTCTAACTAAATCACAAGTATTTGTCTTTAGACCCACAGATAACTGTAGTTCTAATGCCTCATCAAGGAAACTTCTCTTTCTCTTTATAATAGACATTGACAGTTACAGAAAATTACAAGCAATCAAAATGTAGAATTGTGGGAACCCAGTCACAACTGATACTACTTCAACACTAGGGCTCAGGGATCATTACAGGAGAGGCAGTGAAAAGATGATAAGAGATGGAGGAGTAGGGAGTTTTCTATGAGACTGTGTTCACAGCCAAAAGCTGTAGCCATAAAGTCTCACCTACATGGATGCCTGAGCATGAACAAGGACAACACCAATAGGCATGGTAACGTGTCCAGGGGAAATGCTCAGGAGGCTTCAATCCTTAACAAAGAACTACAGGCAACTTAGGATCACTGGAAAGAGACTGATCTTCCCCAGGAAAGCGCAGACCAATTTATTAACTAATACCATAAGATCAACCTAGGAAAATCCATACAAGTAACATTATATGGACTGAGCAGGTGGTATTTACATTTACATATTATGGGATTCATATGCAGAGAGAGAGATTGTAATAAAGTGTAACAAATAAAAAGAAGCCATGAGTTTTAAAGAAAGCTAGGTGGGTCCATGGGAGGATTGAGGAGTGGAAAGGAAAGGGAGAAATGGTTTAATCATAATCTCAAAAAAATTAGAACTCCAGGCAGTCTGTAACATAATACACACACAATGGCACAGAGTAAATATTCCCATTCCAACAGGGAACACTGGAAAACCAGCAAAGAAAGATCAGATCAAAAGCAGATCAGAATCCAGCAAGACAAATACCAACCTCTGCAACAACATGGCAGGGATCTGGGTCTTCTGATGACATCATCAATGTTCCAGTAGCCTGCGAAGCACTCCCTCTCCAGCTCTGTTACTGTGTCTCCGTTTAAGATGGGTCCACTCCATGCCTGAAGCACTCCTCAGTGAACACTGCATGTTCTGGACTCCTTCATGTCCTGAGGTCTCCACTACAACATAGGTTTCATTTCCACAGATCATGCAGTGGTTTCTCATGACTTCATTGCAGGGACTCAGATGCTGTCCCACATTGCCTGGCTTCAAATTTCTAGAACCTTGGTGTAAGCCTCCATTATCTCCTTATATTGAAACTTTCATATCTGCACAACTAATACCATGTGGATGAGATGCCTGAAAAAGATTCTCAAGTAGAGTTGTTGAGATAGTATTGAAATAGAAACCTGGGTCTAAGAGAAAAGAAAAGCTGGATGATCAGAATTAACTAAGGAGTTTGTAGCATTAAGGAATTTCTTAATGTCAAGTGAGTAAATAGAATTGCTTAGAAGGAGCATTGTGAATAAGGAAGAGAAAGGCTCAAGATTGTTCCAGAGATGTGTCAATACATTATTACTGGAAGGAAGGAATATCCATCAAAGAGAGCTGGAAGACAATACCAGACAGCTGGCCTGAACATCTGGAGAGCATGAAATCACAGAAATCTCAACAAGAAAGTATTTCATCAGGATGACATAGCCAACTGTGCTGAACAACAAGAACAACAACAACAAAAAAAAGTCATATTACATGATAGTGAAAGCTTTCCATTGTATTCTACACAGAGAACATTTAGTTCCTGTGATGGTTTGAAACAGAATAGTATTCATAGGATCATATAGTGAAAAGTTTAGGCCCTCGTTAGTGAACTATTTAGGAAGGATTACAAGGTGTGGCCTTGTCAGAGGAGGTGTGTTGCTGAAGTTGGACTTTGAGGTGTCTAAAACCTATGCCAGACTCAGACTCCCTCTCTTTGCCTCTAGCTTACAGATCAGATGTAAACGCTTACCAACTTCTCCAGCGTCATGCTTGCCTGCTTGCTGTTAGTGCTCCCACCAAGATCTTCACAGACTCTAAACCTCTGAAACTGTAAGCAAGCTCCCATCAAACTGCCTTCTTTTAGGTTTCCTGGACACCGCACCTCTTCACCGCACCTCTTCACAGCAATGCAACAGTAACTAAGAGTCCCTTAAAGTGACAACTGGAGGAAGTGTGGTGGGTGTGGTAGATTTCATGTTGAATGGTCAGGAAGAGCTTTGGAGATAACGGAGTGGAAGTGTAGATACACCATTCAAGAATCCTGAAAACGGAAGAATAAGAGAGGAGCAGAGGGTAAATGTGAGCAAACTACATTATATGCATATGAAATTGTCAGAGAATCAATAAACATTTTTAAATAAGAATAAAAACGTGATAATCTTAAAAATAAAGAAGTGTTGCTACTACTTATGTAGCATCTTGAGAGCCAAGTGACGTTTCAGGGTCCGTAAAAGGTTGCCAAGATAAATAACAAAATAAATAGATAAATAAAGAGTAGAAGCCAGTAGAGGGAGTATGACTGAGAAATTGAAGTAGAGTTCACTTGGGAACCTTGTCTGTGATCAGAGTATTAACAATGAGGAGAAGGTAATGGAGCAGCCAGAGAAGAACTCCAGACAGAAGAGGAAGGGTTAGTCACAACTATGTCTATATTGCCCTTACAGTAATTGCTTCAGTGAGTCCTGTAGCATGAAGTCTGGAATTGTTTCTCCCATATAAAGAAACAAAATTGCAAATTGGCTTAAGGTATTGCCATAAGTCTATATAAAATATTAACAGTAAAACCAGGATTTACTCTGAGTCAGTCTTTAGACTCTAACCAGAAGGTCCACCTTCTCCCACCTCCCCTTCCTCACCACCCTCCTCATCAATCTTCATTCTTCCTTCCCATGTCTTCCCTCTCCTCTCCCTTTCTTGTCTCCTGCTCCCTTTCCTGCTGTTACCTGTTTTAAATGCAGCTCAGGTTCTGTTGCAAAATCAATCTTGGAATTAGTATACTGAAACCCCGTGGCACACAGTTTTCAGCTTAGATTTTTTTACATTCTATCAAAGGACAGATTCACCAGCAGATTAAAGCTGTTTGAAGCCTTCTGGAGTTTTATGCCTGGGTTGTTTGTACTTAGCGACCTCTCAAGTTCTGGATGTTAAAAATGTGGCTTCTCTTCTTCCTTTCAATTTTGTTGACGATTTCCATTAGAGCCCTGTTATCCCTCTGGATTGCTTCCATAGGAAACTGTGAGGTTAAAGATTGCACTTGCCAAGGTTGGAGGCTGTCTTCAGTTTCTAAATGCAAGACTTCACCCTAAAGACTGAATTGTCTGTGCTGTGAGTTCATTTACACCTGGCATCTGCTGTGACTTAAATATTCCCTGGCATTCAAGTGTTGAAAACTTGTTCTCAGGTGCAACAGTGTTGGGGGGAAGGTCCTAACAAGGGGATTCAAAATAGTATCACGGGAGTAAGTAAGGTATTATGAGTAGGTTTGTTTATTTAAACAATAACAACAACAACAAAACCCTATGGCTTTCCCCTCTTGTCCTTTTTAGCCTGTCATCTGTCATCTTCCATCACAGAATGAACATTTCTACTCATTATAAGCTGCTGAACCTCAGATGTTGTTGATTTGGATCTTACATGTATCCCAAGGGCTATGTGCTTCAACGATTCTCAACCTTCCTAATGATATGACCCTTCAATACAGTTCCTCATTGGTAACCCCCCAACCATAAAATGATTTCACTGTTCCTTCATACCTGTAATATTGATGCTGTTAAGAATCGCTATATAAATATCTGATATCCAGAATATCTGGTATGTGACCCCCCAAAGGGGTTGAGACCCACAGACTGAGAAACGCTGTGCTACAGGTTTCATCACCAGCTGTTGACACTGTTGAGAGGCAATGTAGTCTTTAACAGGTGGGACCCAGGAGAAGAAAGTAAGCTCACAGAGAGTGTGCCCTTGAATTGGGACCTGAGCACCTCTGATTCT
This sequence comes from Mus pahari, assembly GCF_900095145.1. Lineage (NCBI taxonomy): Eukaryota > Metazoa > Chordata > Mammalia > Rodentia > Muridae > Mus > Mus pahari. The sequence continues at coordinate 34,987,404 of NC_034602.1, read as the reverse complement.
ATCCTTACTTCTTGGCCACCACGAGGAGGGCAGCTTCTTCTGCCGTTTAGATATGCAGCAGTGCATGGCTTCATTCCACACCTAGTGACCACTAAGCTAAGCAAACATGGGCTAGAAAGTCCAAAAACATGAGGCAAACAAGTCTTCCTTCCTTAGAGGTTGGGTTATCCTGACTTAGATGGTCCGTGCTGTTCATGTTTTGTAGCACTGAGACACAAACCTAGAAGACCACGCTAAGCAAGAATGCTAACATTACCATTTCAACTACACATTCAATCCAGGTTCTAGTGCAGCTTTAAACAATATCCTACTAGAGCATCAAAATCAAAAGATTCTTCTTCCATTGAAAGGGACCTGCTGCCATCCTTAAGAGAGGATGACAGATAGTGGGCATTCAATCATTCAACAAAAATATCTTTCATGTGTCAAATGAATGAGAGTATATAAGGGAGCAAGAGTGTAAAAGAGGAAGAATTAATTAGGCTACATTTTACTTGAAATCTACGAGCAAACAAAAGGTATAAATGGGAGTCTGAATTTTCCTAAACTCTAAATATGCCAAGTTCTGACCACCTCGTTAGCATAAAATACTATGCTAGCCAATTCATTTTGTGTGCTCTAGTGGAAAACTTTGCTACAGATAAATTATTTGAATGAAAAGGTATCTGTTTCATTGTGTTAAATAATACTCTTATGGTCTAAAATGTTAGAGATAGGCCAGTGTGCTTTTAAGGACCTGCACTAAAATCATGCTGTTGTTTAAATAGAGAGGGAGATTATCAGGACAGAGAATCTCACCATGGAGTGAAAAAAACTTGCAGGAATTGAACGTGTGGGGCAGACTGCAGTCTACCATGTCCAGACTGGATGACTTCATGCCCAGTGATTACCCTTGATGAACCAGCTTCCTTCTTTTCTGAATGAGAGGAACACAAACAATAAAATCTCTTAGGGTTGCAGCAAGAGTTACATAAAAGTGGTCACATAAGCATCCAGTAAGAGGTAGCCATCATTTACCCGAAACCCTTAAAGCCTGTGTATCACTATGTTACTGCTTAATGGTACTTGAATTCTTAAGGTTTAAACATGAAAACAGTAGGCCTTGGGCAAATCAGTTGCCATTGTCTGCCCTCCCTCTTCGCCCATCACTTCCTCTCTCTCTGTCTCTCTCTCTCTGTCTCTGTCTCTCTCTCTGTCTCTCTCTCTCTGTCTCTGTCTCTCTGTCTCTCTCTCTCTCTCACTCTCATTTATTGCTTATTTTAGTGTTCTGCTATATTACATTTGAAACGTTATTCCCCTTCCCAGTTTCCCTTTTGCACACTCCCTATCCCATACTCCCCTTCCCTTTGCTATGAGGGTACTCCCCCACCCTCCCACCTCACTACCCTAGCATTGCCCTACACTGGGGCATCAAGCCTTCACAGGACCAGGAGCCTCCCCTCCCATTGATGCCAGATAAGGCCATCTTCTGTTACATGTACAGCTGGAGCCATGGGTCCCTCCATGTTTAGTCCCTGGGAACTCTGGGGGATCTTGGTGGTTGGTATTGTTGTTGTTCTTATGGAGTTACAAATGCCTTCAGCTCTGACAGTCCTCCTAACTCTGCCACTGGAGTCCCCATCCTTAGTCTGATGGTTGACTGCAAGCATCTTCATCTGTATTCCTCAGACTCTGGCAGAGCCTCTCAGGAGAAAGCTATATTAGGCTCCTGTCAGCAAGTCCTTCTTGGCATCAACAATAGTGTCTGGGTTTGGTGGCTGCATATGAGATGGATCCCCAGGTGGTACAGTCTCTGGATGGCCTTTCAGTCTCTGCTCTACTCTTTGTGTCTGTATTCCCTTTCTCTTAATGCATAGATTCCAATGCAATGTGGAGAGATCTCTGAGATTTCACGCTTCTCTAAGTTTTAAACAGCTGAGGTGTGTGTGGGGGGGGGAGTTCCCAATAAGGAAGGCAACTAGTTCAACAACTTGTAGTTGATTGCCATACTTGCTTCATCCTGTATTTCCAGGGCTAAAGGTGAGATGAGTAGGCCATTAGGAATGGGCATTAGGACCTGATAGGCTAGGGTATACTTCAAAATCTCACTTAGTGGGAAACGGCTGATCTCTGACCATTACCCAAGACTTATTGAATCTCCCTTCCCAATAAGCCATGAGGTACAGAACGGTGGAGCTTAAAATAAACATGACCCTAAGTCTGGTAAGTCTGTCAATCCCTAATAAATGAATACCAGCAAGTGCAAGTCCTAACCAAGGAACCCAATTAGAGTGTTTCTGTGAGTTGCATGTGCTTATGTCTTTTAAGAAAAGAAAAGCAATTTCAATCACCAACTAAATGAGTCTTTATATTTACCTGGCTCTGCAAAAAGTATGAAGGGAAATAAAGCTGTTCAACCTTGTCAGTGACTTCATGGCTTTTATAAATAGTTTAAGAGCCAAAAAGCCTTGAAAACTAGTGAACAATACAGCAGACACTTAACAGATGTCACTGAGGGGAACAAGAGACTACGTGGATTACCTAGTCAACACACATTGGCATTTTTGTGTGAATAATTTAAAAAATCATTAAGTTAGCCTCAAGATGGTCATGCTGACTTGGAAGATGGCAAGTAAAAAGAGACATGTCATAGAACATGGTACATACTGATAGGAACATAGACTGGGCACTATGGCATCATGGAAGAGGGACAGGTGCCAGCTATTAGCTGGACTTCATTAGAAGAGGTGACATACTGTAAATGCTAAGAAGTAATCATTTTAGCTATCTCAGGTGAAAAAGCCTTCTGCATGCATGAGATTTGTGGGTAGGAAACAGTTTACAATTAAGAGTCAAATTTGTAGACATATAAAGCTACTCTTCTAGAGAAAAAGAATATTTGATTGGCTGACTACATTTCCATGAATTTCAAAAGTTTCACTTTGCATATCTTGAAAAATGAAGATTACAGAGTATATACTAGAAAACAAAGACTAAGGGAGAATAACGAACCACAGAATCAATTCCTTCTCTTAAAGAGACAAAGTCCACCTTTCATGAGAAAATAAGAAGTCATGTTGAGACCCTACAACCTGAATCAAGAACAGGGTAACAAGACCACATTTAAAAGAAGACAGCAGCCACCAGAAAGGGCCACATACTAGTAGGAATCCTGGCACAATGTTCAGGAAACAGATTCATCACCTTCCTGGTAACTATGATCACTTTAGAGGAGAAAGTTAGAGAAAAAGACTTCAATGGACCAAATTAGCACCCTGACTTCTCCATGTTGAAGATCAAAAGTTTCTGAGCTGAGCTGAAACAATGAAGGACACTTTTCTACCATAACAAATATTAGCCGGGCGTGGTGGCACATGCCTTTAATCCCAGCACTCGGGAGGCAGAGGCAGGCAGATTTCTGAGTTCAAGGCCAGCCTGGTCTACAAAGTGAGTTCCAGGACAGCCAGGGTTACACAGAGAAACCCTGTCTCAAAAAAAAAAAAAAAAAAAAAAAAAAAAACAAATATTGGATTTCCAAAGAATATCTAAAACAAAGAAACAGGGCACCTGAAGAATGTCAAAGAAGGGGAGTGACAATCTCACACATATGACCAGAACAGACTGAAAACCATGCAGAGTTACAAAGGTAAGGAAATATGATTTATTCAAGTTTTTGGAATATCAGGTCCCAGTTTCAAGCATCAGGAGAAACAAGACAGCTAAAAACAAAGGTTCAGACTTTATCCTAAAAATGTTGTGATGCACTGAAGAGTATGATCCAAAGGAAGCCATTTTGGACTTGTTTGTAAACTGCCTGTAATAGCTATGTGTGTGGAGGGAACTGCTTGATGGGAGTAAACACCAATTAGAGAAACATTTAGGAAGTGGATGTGACACAAGCTGAGCTTTGAGAAAACATCAGAGTTTTGAGAGCTGGAATATGAATTTGTTAAAGGTGACATGAAAACTCAAGCTAAGAACACAGAGTAGGTAGTCCAGCCAGAATCTGCTTGAAGGAAATTAGGCATACTCATAAGCAGTGAAGAAAGAAAGTGGAGATTTTGGGCACCAACTTTCCTTAATTCCAAATTCTGAAACTAATAAGACTCAAATAGGTGACTTCCAAGTGCTTTTGTAAATAACACTTCATTGAAACAGACCACTCTACCCATGTCTGTCTACTGCTGTCTTGACTCAGGGGTAAACTTAAGTGGTACTGAAGAAAGTAAGTAGCCAATTATTTGTTCCTTAATAGAAAATGGTAGCTGAACTCTACCTTCTAATGTTTGGGCCACTAAATCATCCTTGAGAGGTTAACATGTATGTGAGTTCTCTTGGACTAGAAATCCACATTTTTATTGCCATATGACAGGCTTCTCTGTAAATCTCTGTTTTCTCATCTGTATAACTGGTTATATTTTACCCATTTACATATTACTCAAATATAGAATTTGCCACATAGGGCTGTTTGGAGGGTCAGATGGTGTAATGCAAAATACTCTCAGCAGAGAAATAGTTGAACTCTGATGGTAGAGTGGTGGTCTAGCATGATTAGGCCTTCTATTTGATAGAGAAAAAAGAAAGAAGAAAGAGAGAATCAATCAATCTACTAGTTTACTTCCTAATATAAAAAAGAAAAAGAAAACTTTAACAACACGGAGATTTGTAATTCATTTAAAAGACAGGCCATTTTCTCCTCAAGGTTAGTATCCAGGAATCATCAACATCACCATTATCTGGTGTAGTTGTAAAAGGCCAATTTCTTTTTTTTTTTAATTTAATTTTTACTTATTCACTTTCCATCCCAATAACTGCCCCCCATTAACCCTGCCCACAATCCTTCCCCACTTCTAAACCTACCTAAATCTTGTTAAATGCACCCAACACTAAGATTGTGGGCGGAAACATACAATTTATAAAGTTCCACCAGCAGTTTCCATACAAATGTATTGCTTGGCAGTTTCTTTTAAGATTAAAACATTCCATCTTCCAGAAGCTCATTAAGTCACGAATAACTCAAATTACTTCAGAAAGTTCATGAAACTTATCAGATTTGTCACCCTTCCTCCCCAAGGTATAGGCAGCAAAGACTGCTGAGAGCGTCTCAGACAAACCAAGCTGCAAAGAAGACTCTGAGACCAGACCAGCTTAGAGACCATCCAAACCACCTAGAAGAAACAAAGACAAAACAAGTGGACTGAAAAGGTCTCAGAACAACTAGACACCTGGAAATGACACTCCTGAACGAGATGAACTGTCTGCGTGGATGTATAGTGTGCTACATACAGGTTTCCAATTGTGGTGATATGTCACCCATGCTGGTGTGCGCTTTGGTAATAAGTTGTCTTTGAGTCATTTCTGCTCCTGTTAAGTAAACCTCTCATCCACATTCCCGTAAGTAATCCTGTGTGTATTTTGGCTCTAAGAGGAATGATATCTCCAAAGTGAGTGTTATAGCTCTGAGGGGAAATATTTCTCCAAAGCAAGTGTTATAGCTGAGAGGAAAGGTTTTCCCCAATGCACATGTTACAGCTCTGAAGGAGAAGGTAACCTGGTAGTCAGGAGTCAAAGAATACCACAAACTCACACCATGCAACAAACCTCATACAACAGATTTATTGGAAGAAAAAAATCCAGAAGGGTAGATGCTTCTCCTTGGGTGAGAAGCAACTGGAAACTAAGCAGCAGGCCAGCTTATATAGGGTTTCTAGAAAGTGGGGTTTTCAGGGTGAAAATTTCCAGCATGGGTATCTTAGTTAGGGTTTCTATTGCTATAAAGAGATTCCATGACTCTTATAGAGGAAAACAATTATCATTTTAGAAGTTCAGTTCATTATCATCATGGCAGAAACCATGGCAACATGCTGGCAGACAAAATGCTGGAGAAGGAGCTAAGGGTTCTATATCTTGATTTGAGTAAGAGGAGATGATGTTGAGCTTCTAAGATCTCAAGCCCCCCTCAAATGGCACACCACATCCAACAAAGCCACACCTATTCCAAAAAGGCGGCACCTCCTAATACTGACACTCCCTGTGGACCTAAGAAGGTCATTTTATTCAAATTACCACAGTGGGGATTGGTGGGGTTTCAAGTTCAGAGACTAATGGGGGGGGTTGTAGCTCAGAGATTGGGGGGATTTGATAGGTTTTTTTAATCTAGTAGTGGGATAAGATCTTTTACCCTACAAATTCCAATGAAATATTGGTTTACCAAGTTAGTCTTCCTTTGGTGGTACCTCTCCTATGTCGTTAGTTCCTTATCTCTGGTGAGTAGCTACCTGTGTGTGTGTTTTATATCTCTAGGAAAACAACAACAGTGAAGACCTGAAACCCACTGTTCTATGTCTATGCTTCCTGAATTAGAGTATGGAACATTCACTTAAAGGAAAACAACTTATTGTTTTATGTCAGCTGATGAGAACAAGAAATTGAATATTATGACTAGGGATTTGTCATTCGTAGGTAAGAGAGCTCAGTGTGAGAGTAAAAGGTAAATTTAGTTTTAAAGGTAGTCCATTTCAAATAGATTTTATACAAAGTAGAAATATTGCTCACTCCTAGAAAAGTAGGTGATAGTTTGAAAATTATCTAACTTGTGAAAATTGCCACAGGAGCCTTCCCAGATGCTCCTTTGAGCATGTGCAGCCACTTGCCCCTTTTATTTACTTAGAGATTTATAGCAAAGTTGTATCTTATAGTAAAACATACAAGGGCTCACCAAAGAGATGAGTGTGAAATGGATATGAAATTTAAGTCCAATGTATAAGACCTCAAAGGAATTTTGTGCTGTTTCCCCAGATCCATCCACCTCCACATTTCCCACAAAGAAATTTCATCCTCTTTTGTTAGCAGACCTAGATAAAAATGTCTTAAGAAATAGTTATGTGGAACTTCTACTTGAACTCTCCTCCCTACCCAGAAGGCTGTGCAAGTCCCCACTTTCTCACCTCTCAGTTAACCTTCTCACAGGTAAGCTTCCATTAAGTGTCCTGGGATGCTATTTGCAGACACCACATGGTGCAGTCTCATGAAGTACATTGCTACATTTAAAAAAGGTCGAGTACTACCCAAAAGTTTTACTGTGTTATTTGATTGTGAATTTAAATTTCACTCACAAATAAAACATCTGAGAATTCACCCACTAAGAAAAACTTGGCTTCCCTGAAGGACTGGCATGTTCCTTTCAGAACATATAAAGTGATATATATATATATGTGTGTGTGTGTGTGTGTGTGTGTGTGTGTGTGTGTGTGTGTGTATGTGTGTGTGACAAACTATTTTTCAAGTAAATACACAGTGTACTTACACAGTGTACATACACACAAGAGTATTTCATCATTCTCATCTCACCCTGCCATTTGCAAACAACACAGACAACAATGGTGCTCAAGTGCCTCTAATGGCCTTGAAGACCTGTAGTACTCAGATACTCACATAACTCAAGACACTTAGTAGACCATGGCTGACACAAGGCTGTACACCTAGTACCCATTCCTCAGGAACTCCAGTGGCAGCCTCAGCCTCAGATACTGATTATTCTATACCAATTAGCACTTGATGCTCTCCTGACCACCTAAAGTCTTGAGCTGTTAACAAATTACCTGTGAAGTTTAAGTGAGGACCATACAAGTACTTAGTAGTTTTCAACCTGTGTGTCATGACCCATTTGGTAGTTCCATATCAGATACTTTACATATCAGATATTTACATTATGGTTTATAACAGTTGCAAAATTATAGTTATGAAGAAGCAACAAAATAATTTTAAGGTTAGGGGTTACCACATGAAGAACTGTATTAAAGGGTTCCAGTATTAGGAAGGTGGAGAAACCTTAGCTTGGGGTATCAGCTTTACACTCTGATATTCACTCCTGGATACCTCTCTCTCCCTGCTTCACTATTACTTCTACCCTGCTTCCCTTCTCTACCCTTCCCATGACCACTGAAGAATATAATAACCTTGAAGGAAGCAAGTCACCAGAAGAAAAAGCAGAGGGGAAATTACAGCAATACACACATTAAAAAAAANAAAAAAAAAAAAAAAAAAAAAAAAAAAAAAAAAAAAAAAAAAAAAAAAACTAGACACAAATAGTGCCAGGAGAGAGCTGGTATCCCAGGAGTGCAGACAAACCTGTAAGGCAGGGAAGACCATCACTGCTGCTCATAGGAACCCACCCAGAACCATCAGGACACATGAACTAAGGAACAGCCTGGGACAGGAACCTTCCGGTTTCCATCTGCACCTGAAACTGATCCTCTGCCATGGGGCTCTGTACACAAATAGTGACAGGAGAGAGCTGGTTTCTCAGAAGTGCAGACAAGCCTGTGAGTACAGGTAAGACCACCACATCTCCTCAAATTCCTGACGCAAGAGAGACCCTCCCAGAGTCATCAGGACACAGGAACCAAGGGTCAGCTAGGGCCAGGATCCTTCTTGTTTCTCTCTGCACCCCAGAGTTGACCCTGTACCACAGCTCTTTATACCTAAATTCCTCCTAGAGAGAACTGGTCTCCAGGAGTACTGACACAGAGGCTTGCAGGAGGGACAAACCACATCCAGGGGCAGCAAGACCAGCTATCATCAGAGATAAACACATGGCGAAAGACAAGGGCAATAACATAAGCAATAGAAACCAAGGCTACTTGGCATCATCAGAAGACAGTTCTTCCACCACAGCAAGCCCTGGTTACTCCCAACACACCAAAAAAGCAAGAATCTGATTTAAAATCATATCTCATAATGATTATAGAAGACTTTAAGGCCATAAATGACTCCTTTAAAGAAATACAAGAAAACACAGATAAACAGGTAGAAAACCTTAAAAAGGAAAAACAAAAATCACATCAAGAATCACAGGAAAACACAACCAAACAAATGTAGGAACTGAACAAAACCATCCAGGATCTAAACATGGAAATAGAAACAATAAAGAAATCACAAAATGAGACAACACTGGATAGAGAAAACCTAGGAAAGAGATCAGGAGTCATAGATGTAAGAATCACCAACAGAATACAAGAGATAAAAAAAGAGAATCTCAGATGCAGAAGATACCATAGAAAACATTGACACAACAGCCAAAGAAAATGCAAAATGCAAAAAGCTCATAACCCAAAATATCCAGGAAATCCAGGACACAATGAGAAGACCAAACCTACAGATAATAGATATAGAAGACAGTGAAGATTCCCAACTTAAAGGGCAGGAAATATCTTCAACAAAATTGTAGAAGAAAAGTTCCCTAACCTAAAGAAAGAGTTACCCATGGACATACAAGAAGCTTACAAAACTCCAAATAGATTGGACCAGAAAAGAAATTCCTCCCGTTACTTAATAGTAAAAACACAAAATGCACAAAACAAAGAAAAAATATTAAAAGCCTTAGGGGAAAAGGTCAAGTAATATATAAAGGCAGACCTAGTGCACTGCGGGGGAGAGGGCGGATTGGAGAAGAGTCACAGCTTCTGGGAAGGAACCCATGTCTGGTTCCGGTCATCCAGCAACTTTCCCCGCCCAAGGAGGGGTGTTCCACCGCGACCAGTCCCCAGATCTGTCTCAGCATCCTGCACCTTTCCCCCACCCGCCCAAGGAGAGGTGGAGAGGTGTTTGCTGGAGAGCCTGCAGGCCTGATCCGGCATCCAGAGCCTTTCCCCGCCCGAGGAGGGGTGTTCGACCAGGACCAGTCCCCAGGTCTGATCCAGCATCCGGTGCCTTTCCCCGCCTGAGGAGAGGTGGAGAGGTGTTGGCTGGGGAGTCCCCAGGCCTGATCCGGCATCCAGCGACTTTTCCCCGCCTGAGGAGGGGTGTCTGCCTGGGAGCAGTCTCCTGGCCTGAGACAGGAGAACTATCTTTGCTCCAGTCCACTGCCTGTTAGAGGGCGGCCTGGAGAAGGGACAAAGCTTCTGGGCTCCAGTCTGCACTGGCAAGAGTGTGGACC
>NC_034602.1:34944899-34977477 GCF_900095145.1 Mus pahari | reverse complement strand
AGAGGCCCCTTGGTCTTACAAACTTTATATGACCCAGCACAAGGCAAGGCCTGGGCCAAGTAGTGGGAGTGGGTGGGTAGGGGAGCAGGGGCGGGCGGGGGGGAGTATAGGGAACTTTTGGGATAGCATTTGAAATGTAAATAAAGAAAATAATAATATAAAGGCAGATCTATCAAAATTATACCAGACTTCTCAACAGAGATTATAAAAACTAGAAGATCCTGGGCAGATCTCATATAGACCCTAAGAGAACAGAAATGTCAGCCCAGACTATGATACCCAGGAAAATTCTCAATTACCATAGATGGAGAAACCAAAATATTCCATGACAAAAACAAATTTACACAATATCTTTACATAAATCCAGTCATACAAAGGATAATCAATGGAAAACTCCAATACAGTGAGGGAAACTACACCCTAGAAAAAGCAAGAACTTAATCTTCTTTCAACAAACCCAAAAGAAAGTAGCCACACAAACATAATTCTACCTCTAAAAACAAAAGTAACAGGAAGCAACAAACACTATTCTTTAATATCTCTTAACATCAATGGACTCAATTCCTCAATAAAAAGACATAGACTAAAAAAATGGATACGTAAACAGGATCCAGCACTTTGTTACATACAGGAAATGCTCCTCAGTGTCAAAGACAAATACTACCTCAAATTAAGTGGTGGAAAACTATTTTCCAAGCAAATGGTCCCAAGAAACAAGCTGGAGTAGCCATTCTAATATCGGATTAAATCGACTTTCAACCAAAACTCATCAAAAAAGAAAAGGAAGGGCACTTCATACTCATCAAAGCAAAAATCTACCAAGAAAAACTCTCAATTCTGAACATATATGCTCCAAATACAAGAGCAGCCACATTCATTAAAGAAACATTAGTAAAGCTCAAAGCGCACATTGCACCGCACACAATAATAGTGGGAGATTTCAACACCCCACTCTCACCAATGGACAGATCATGGAAACAAACTAACAGGAGACACAGTAAAACTAACAGAAGTTATGGACCAAATGGATTCAACAGATATCTATAGAACATTTCATCCTAAATCAAAAGAATATACCTTGTTCTCAGCACCTCATGGTACCTTCTCCAACATTGACCATATAATCAGTCACAAAACAGACCTCAATGGATATAAGAAGACTGAAATAATCCCAGGCCTCCTATCAGATCAGATTAAGGCTGGTCTTCAATAGCAAGAAAAACAACAGAAATCCCAAATACAAATGGGAGCTGAACAATGCTCTACTCGATGAAAACTTGGTCAAGGAAGAAATAAAGAAATAAATTAAAGAAATTAATGAAAATTTTAAAAATTAATAAAATTTTTTAGAATTTAATGAAAATGAAGGTACAAGATACACAAACTAATGGGACACAATGAAAGCAGTGCTAAGAGGAAAACTCATAACTCTGAGTGCCTCCAAAAAGAATCTGGAGACAGCATACACTAGCAGCTTGACAGCACACCTAAAAGCTCTAGAACAAAGAGAAACAAATATACCCAAGAGGAGTAGACAGCAGGAAGTAATCAAACTCGGGGCTGAAATCAACCATATAAAAACAAAAAGAACTATATGAAGAATCAACCAAACCAGGAGCTGGTTCTTTGAGAAAATCAACAAGATAGATAAACCCTTAGCCAGAATAACCAGAGAGCACACAGACAGTATCCCAATTAATAAAATCAGAAATGAAAATGGAGATATAACAACAGAAACTGAGGAAATTCAAAAATTCATCAGATCCTACTACAAAAGCATAAATTCAACACAACTGGAAAATCTGGATGAAATGGACAATTTTCTAGACAGATACCAAATACCAAAGCTAAATCAGGATCAGATAAACCATCTAAACAGTCCCATAACCCCTAAAGAAATAGAAGCAGTCATCAAAAGTCTCCCAACCCAAAAAGGCCAGGAACAGATGGGTTCATGGAAGAATTCTATCAGACCTTCAAAGAAGACCTAATTCCAATACTCTTCCAACTATTCCATAAAGTAGAAACAAAAGGAACACTACCCAATTCCTATGAAGCTACAATTGCACTAATATCAAAACCACATAAAGACCCAACAAAGAAAGAGAACTTCACACCATTTCCCCTTATGAATATCAATGTAAAAATACTCAATAAAATTCTTGTTAACTGAGTCCTAGAACACATCAAAACAATCTTTCACCACGATCAAGTAGGCTTCATCCCAGGGATGCAGGTACACTTCAATATACAAATATCCATCAATGTAATCTACTACATAAACAAATTCAAAGAAAAAGACCACATGATCATTTCATTAGATGCTGAAAAAGCATTTAACAAAATTGAGCATCCCTTCATGTTAAAAGTCTTGGAAAGATCAGGAATTTGAGGCCCATACCTAAACATAGTAAAAGCAATATACAACAAACCAGTAGCCAACATCAAACTGAATGGAGAGAAACTTGAAGCAATCCCATTAAAATCAGGGACTAGACAAGGCTGCTCACTCTCTCCCTATCTATTAAACATAGCACTTGAAGTTCTAGCTAGGGAAATTAGACAACAAAAAAAGGTCAAAAGGATACAAATTGGAAAGGAAGAAGTCGAAATATCACTATTTGCAGATGATATGATTGTATACTTAAGTGATCCCAAATATTCCACCAGAGAACTCCTAATGCTGATAAACAATTTCAGCAAAGTGGCTAGATATAAAATTACCTCAAGCAAATCAGTAGCCTTTCTCTACTCAAAGGATAAACAGGCTGAGAAAGAAATTAGGGAAATGACACCCTTCACAATAACCACAAATAATATTACATACTTTAGTGTGACTCTAACCAACCAAGTGAAAGATCTATATGACAAGAACCCACACACCTATGGTCACTTGACAAAGGAACTAAAACCATTTTGGGGGGGGGGGGGACACAGCATATTCAACAAATGGTGGTGGTTCAACTGGCGGTCAACATGTATAAGAATGCAAATTGATCCATTCTTATCTCCCTGTACAAAGTTCAAATCCAAGTGAATCAAGGACCTTCATATAAAACCAGATACACTGAATCTAATAAAAGAGAAAGTGCATAAAAATCTTGAACACATGGGCACAGGGGAGAAATTCCTGAATAGAACACCAATGGCTTATGCTCTAAGATCAAGAATCAACAAATGAGACCTCATAAAATTACAAAGCTTCTGTAAAACTAAGGACAAAACAGCAACAAACAGATTGAGAAAAGATCTTTAACCAATCCTTCATCTGATAGAGGGCTAATATTCAATCATATAAAAAGAACTCAAGAATATAGCCTCCAGAGAACCAAGTAACCCTATTTAAAAAAAATGGGGAGGAGAGCTAAATAGAGAATTCTCAACTAAGGAAACCTAAAGAAATGTTCAATATCCTTATTTATCAGGGAAATGCAAATCAAAACGACCCTGAGATTCTACCTCACACCATTCAGAATGGCTAAGATGAAAAACTCAGGTGACAGCAGATGCCGGTGAGGATGTTGAGAAAGAGGAACACTCCTCCATTGCTGGTGGGATTGCAAGCTGGTACAACCACTTTGGAAATCAATCCTGCAGTTCCTCAGAAAATTGGGCATAGTAATACCTGAGGACTTAGCTATACTACTCCTGGGCACATACCCAGAAGATGCTCCAACATGTAATAAGGACACATGCTCCACTATGTCCGTATCAGCCTTATTTATAATAGCAAGAAGCTGGAAGCAACCTAGATGTCCCTCAACAGAGGAATGGATACAGAAAATGTGGTACATTTACACAATGGAGTACTACTCAGCCATTAAAAACAATGACTTCGTGAAATTCGCAGGCAAATGGATGAAACTTGACAATATCATCCTGAATGAGGTGGCTCAGTCACAAAGGAATAACCATGGTATATACTCACTCACTGGTAAGTGGATATCAGCCCAAAAGTTCGGCATACCCAAGATTCAATTCATAGACCATATGAACCCTTAGAAGAAGGGAGACCAAAATGTGGATGCTTCAGTGCTTTTTAAAAGGGTAAACAAAATCCTTACAAGAGTAAATATGGAGACAAAGTGTGGAGCAGAGACTAAAGGAAAGGCCATCCAGAGATTGCCCCCACCTGGGGATCCATCCCATATACAGCCACCAAACCCAGATATTATTGTGGATGCTGGGAAGTGCTTGCTGATAGAAGCCTGATATAGCTGTTTCCTGAGAGGCTTTCCCAGAGCCTGACAAATACAGACAAATTCAACCATTGGAGTGAGCTCAGGAGTCCCCAATGGAGGAATTGGAGAAGGAACTGAAGGAGCTGAGGGGGTTCGCAGTCCCATGGAGGGAGCAACAGTGTCAACAGACCAGACCACCTAGAGTTCCTGGGGACTGGACACATGGAGCCACCCATGGTGCTGGCCACGTATGTGGTAGAAGATGGCCTTGTTGGACATCAGTGGAAGGAAAGGCCCTCAGGCCTGAGGGTGTTCATTGACCCAGTTTAGGAGAATGCCAGGGCAGGAGGATGGGATTGGGCGAGTGAGGGAGCACCCTCATCAAGGCAGGGGTAGGGGGGAATGGGATAGGGGGTTTCTAAAGGAGAGACCTGGAAATGGAGAAACATTTATAATATAAATAAAGAAAATATTCAAGGGGGGGCTAAGTGAATTTCAGAAAGAAGATCCTTTAATCTAATATGTCTTATTTTACTTTCTATTGCATGACCAAAAGCAAGTTGCAAAGGAAAAGTTTTATTTTTATCATTCACAATCAACCACTGGAAGAAGTCAGGTCAAGAACTCCAGTCAGTAACCTGAGACAGGCTGAGGCAGAAATCATGAAGGAATACTGCCTACTAGCCATGATTTTTCACAGCATGCTCATCTTACTTTTTCTTAAAACCCAGAACCCAGGGTTGAAACCTCCTAGAGTGGGCTCAGTCCTCCTGCCTAAATCATTCATCAAGAAAATGCCTCATAGACTGGTACACAGGCTGAACTGCTACAGGCTCTTTCTCAAGAGAAGCTCCCTCTTCCAAGACATGTCTAAGTTTGTGTAAGATGAACAAAAACTAAACAGCACACCTGCCACAAAGTGCCTTAATTTTTAATTTAAATTGAGTGTGATTTCTTACCCCATAGCTATAAGAAGTCTAACACGTACAAAGAACTCTGGTAAATGTCTCTCATTTTATGAAGTTAATGCCATAGTATGCTGCCTAATATGATCCTCTGCAGTTCTCTTGACACCAATATCAGACTAAGTTTAGATACTCAACCACTAGCTCTATGACCATTTAAAAATTATTCGACTGTCTCAAATTACACTTTCTTAACTATAAAATAGTTGTTGACTATAATACACTCATGTACAAGAAAGACCACACTAATGAAACTCGGTGGGTTTCTGTTTGTCTTATTTTTGTAAGAAAAAAGTTGAAAAGGAGACATTTTAGGAGGCCCAAGATAAAACTGCAGAGGGAAAGTGGATATGATCAAACTGCAATGCATTTGTGTAAGAAATTTTCAAATAATAAGTAACAATATTAACAACAAAATCCCCCATGCTAATATTATGAACACTAAATGAAATAGAATCGTTGAGGGTTTAGGTCAGTGGCACTTGTCTTGTATGTGCCTGGCCCTAGGTTTGATGCTCAGTTTTAAAAAACTAATAATAATAACTGAATGTGAAGTGCTTGGTATAGAATCTTGCCAAAGAACAAGGCCAGTCTGCATCGAATGAGAGCATCTTTAGCCTTCCCTTTTTTTTTTTTTTTTTTTTGAGACTTTTTTTTTATTATTAAATTTATTTATTCACTTTACAACCCAATATCTTCTGAGACTCTTGACAATACAAGGGACTAAGAATTCTGACAAGCCTTTAATTCCCACTATTAGCTCTTCTTCATCCCTCTCTTTCTTTCCTATATCAATCTCCCAGAAGTCACTAGGGTTTCATCTTCACTTCTCTGCTAATGATACTGAATTTACACATCCTGGCAGGCCTCCCACTACACTGGGGTCAGCTGCAGAATTTATTAACATCTGAAGCAGACCTTTTCTTCTCATCCCACAGAAACTTCCTACATCAAAATTTGAATAAGCCTGAGGTCTTCTGGCGCATAGTTGATGACCGCTGCCCCCTTCTCAGATCCCATTTTCTTAGGGTCATTTCTACATAGTTATTGCTTCTTTGATCAAATTACTAGCACATAGATAATTACACTTACCCAGCATTTTTCATCTCCAAAGCAATGGAAAGGCCATCCTGGCTATCTGTCTATTCAGTGAATTTTCCATCCTTAATAAAAACAAGTTCTAGCACCAACTTCAAAAGCTGATGCAGGCAAACCCGCCTCCCAGAGAGCAGGTGCACAGCATGCATATTAATGCGAAGAAATCAGAACTGAGAGGCAAGGAGGAGACTTCAAAGGCACAGAATGTGGAGTCAGGAGATAAAGGTTTGCTCTGGAAATTCTGACTTAGCAAAGTTGTTTAACCTCTGAGTCTTACTTGTCCGGTGTGTGAAATGGGACTGATAAAGGTGTCTAGCCCGTACCCTTTGTTCTGAGAGAAGTGAGGGAGTGGGAGAGAAAATGGTTCATTATGATGTGGATGCTTTACATTCATCACTACTTCCCAAAGGGGTTATTTTTGTATAAATATTAAGGCAAGGCTCTATCAATAAACGCAAAGATTTGCTTCCTATGCTCTTGAACAAAACACTCCAAAAGTGACTTCTACTCCAAAGAAAGAGTGGGGAAGTTGTAGCTCATGGTTCACTTGCTGAGCAGAAATTTTAATTGGCCTTGCTTACATATTAAAATCTGCACTAAATTAAGAGAACTTACATAATCCTAACAGCAGTCCTAGAAGGCTAAGAGTATTAATGAAACTCTTTCTGTGATGCAAAACTGGAACATGGATTCACCCTTCCCATAACTCAGTCCTCAACTAACAGTTCTCTCTACCTGCTCTGGAAACTACCAGAGATGCTTGACAGCAGAACTGTCTTCATTCATGCAATAAAGTGCTGTTCCCCCACACACACACCCGTTTCACACACACACACACACACACACACACACACACACACACACAAACACAGAGATGGATTCATTAAGTTTATCAGGATGTCCAGAGCCAAGTTAACACATAAAAGTAAAGCAAACTGAATCAGAAATATGGCAGACAATCGTGAGGCATCTGTGAAACTAGAATAGACTGGGACAAATGTAAGACAATATCACTATTTTTTAAGATTTGATTATTTTAAGAAACATGTTTTAAAGAATATGAAAGCTTAAGGTCTATGGTATGCCTCATGGGTAAAAACATACTTGCCTCACTGGCCGGACAACCTGAGTTTGATACCCAGAAAGGTGAAAGCAGACCAAAGGTGGAAGCAGAAAATCAACTCGAAAAGCTGTTCTCTACACATGCTATAGACATCATAAATACACACAAATATACTTACAAAAATACATGCATACATACACACATACATATATCCAAAGTACACACACATATACCCACACATCATACATACATATACATACCTAAACCTATACACATCAAGCATGCATAAATATGTGCACAAGATAATATACATATATGTATATATATATCATATGCACACACCATATATATATCATACATGCACATACAAATACATATATATATATATATCATACATATATCAATATGCCCATCATACACATATCATATATACACACATCATCAAACACATGCATACATACATATATACATATACACACATATCATACAAGCACACATACATGTGTATTTAATAAACAGGAAAGATTATTATAAAGTTTTAAATGTCTCCTTCTTTTAAAGCTGCATGTATGAGTCTGTTTGCATACATGCCACATGTACATGGGTGCCTGCAGAGGCCAAAAGAGGCATCAGATCCTCTGGATCTGTGGTTACAGGCAGTTGTGAGCTACCAGATGAAAGTGCACAGAGCAGAACCCAGGTCCTCTTGGGAAGTAGAGAGAGTTCTTAATGGATGAATCATCTCTCCAGGTCTCATGTTACATATTTTTAACATGCAATACATTTTGCCATTTTGATGAATTTCCACCTTCTTAACTCTCAATTTTAATATTTAAAATTGTAAACCTCAAAAGCTGCAGCAAGTTTAAACAGAAGACTTCTAATATCTTCAAATTTTTTCAGCCTTCGAGTGGCCTTGACCTAAACCCTAGAGAACCATTGGCTGCCAACTGACATTCTGACTGTGACAGTAACCCTGTTCTCAGATGAGAGAACTGAAAGAAATGCCACAGGTGACCAATAACTGCTCCCAAACAAATATACCACTATCTCTAACTTTTGATAAAGAAACAGGTTTTTTTTAGATTGGTCATGTAGCTCAAAGGAAATGTTTTTAAGACAAAAAATGTATCCCCAAGTTAATTAGCAATTTATATATTATTTTCTTCCATTTTCCATAGCCCTTCCCATCCTTGTTTGCTACCAGGCACTACTGGCCATCAAAATGTCCCTATGTCTTTGAAGAGCCACTCAAATTACAGCATGAAAGCATCTAATAACTTAATTCTAAACCTCCTAAAGGATATCTAAACAACATAAGAGGTTGCACAGGTTGTTTTGGACTACCCTGGAAGACAACTCACCAAATTTCCCACACGATGGAGATCAACCATTTTGTCAATTTCACTTTACCTGCAGAACAATTATATGATATCTGTCATTGTCTGTCATCCTTCTGCTCTCAAAGCCCCAAGCCATCTCAGAGTCCAAGAAGACTTCTCAGTGGTCTAAATCAACTAGGGAAATGGTTCTCAATTTGACCTGCAAAATAAATTCATGTGGTAAGAGTAAGTGTTGCTTTTTCATTTTCTTTTTCTACTTGGGATATAACTATGATATTTAGAGGTTTGGAGTTTTCTTAGAACAACGAGGTTAGCATCATAGGGGAAACAACAAAGGAAATTATCATACTCTTTATGTTTCCGAGCTGTTGAATCAGGAGCAGCAGCTGCTTGTCTCCTAACACTTTTACACAAAAAATAAAACCCTCTTTCTTTATATTATTGTCGTTGCATGTCTTAAAACCAACTATGCTAGCAAATGACACTGACGTTTTCTACAGATTAAACTGATATGTCTGTGCATAAGCAATGTAATGTCTTTTGTCCCAGAAATGTCAACAACACTGGAACTGCCAGACAAGCATCTTAAGGGAGACATTCTGAATAGGTTCAATGAATTTACAAAAGTCCACGGATGTGATAAGGAGAAAATTTTACATGATAAAAAAACTCAAAAGAGAATCCTAGAGCCGCAAGCAAATATGATCTAAAATTTAAAATACACACACACAGCATAGAAATAATAAGAGGTTAGAAATTAGATGGGAAAACATAACAATAAGAGCCACAAGAACTTAGGCAGAAAGTGGAAGGATAATGGGGGAATGACATGGGGAAGGTGTAAGTACAGCACGGATAACATCAACATGTTTGAGTTTAATATAAAAGCAACTTGAATCAGGAAATAATATTTAAAGAAACAAAAACTGACATCTTCTCCAAATGTGATTAAAACCATATACACTCAGTTAAAAATTCCAGTGCAAAGCAAAAGAGAAACAGAAGAAAACACTATTGTGATGTGCATGATAAAATTACTGCTATCTAGTAACACAGGGAAGACTCTTAAAGGGAGCTACAGGTAGAAAAGGGACATTCCACTTAGGCAAACAGAAATAAGACTGACCGCCATATTCACCCCACCAAGTGCACAAGACAAAAGACAACGGAGAAGCTGCAATGTGCTGGAAGGAAAATGACATTGTGTATCCAGTGGAAATATCTTTCAAAAATGTTCTTACATGAGAAAAATACTGAGACTAGTGAATGCTCTGCATGCAGGAAAGGTTAACTGGAGTTCTGTGGAGAAAAAAAAAAAAATAGCACCTTGCCGAGAGCCCCAGCCTCCGACCAGCAGAAGTGGGACAAAGACAACAAGTAACCCAAGGCAGGGTTCAAGCAGCTTCCCACTGCAGCTTCCTTTATTCTCTCTACAGCATCTCTCTTGCTTCAGCTCTATACCCTATTCCCTATTCCGTTTATTATGGGGGAATCGCCCAATTTATCCACTTCCACCCTCTGCACTCAACTCTCATCACGCTTCATCATGCAATCAACATTCAGCACGCTCTGTACATGAGCCATTCACGCAGACAGGGTGCGCGTTGATAGGCCAGTGACTCGATATCATGCTGTATAACGCTATGCATCAGGCGGACAGCGCATGATCACTCGGGTGCACACCACATGATCATTCAGGGGCACATAATCAGGTTTTTGGTAAACAAGCAGGGAATCACGGGGCTTGGCAGTGAGCCAGGGTGCCGTCTTGGCTGCTGCTTCCCACAGCACCTCATGCAAACTTGGGTCCACTTAAAGCAGCGTATGTCAGTTTGGAAGACAGGTATCTGTTTAAAACAAACAAACAAAAACCCTTTGCTTGTGTTCTAATTCTTCAAAAGTATTTAGAAAAAAATCAAGGGAGATGATGTATCATATAACTTATCAAAATGTATTATAAGGGCTAGAGACACTGGGTCAGTTTGTTTTAAAGGACCAATTGCTCTTCTAGAAGATTGACGTTCTACTGCCAGTACCTATATAGAGGCTCATCACCATGTGTAACTCCATTTCCAGGGGTCTGATATCATCCTCTGGCCTCCAAGGTCACCATCATGTGCATGTTGTACAAAACATACATAAAGGCAAAAATAATGGATAAGACCATGGAGGAATTCAGAAGCCACATCCTGGTTGGGATGACCCAGTAAGGGAAAATTGGTACTCTGGTCTCTTTAGAGCCCAGCATCACATCCAATTAAGTCAGCACACCAGTGTTCTTCACAGAAGCCTTCTCAGGAAGTATGAGAATGCCCATCCATGTTTTTGCTAAGAACCTAATAGCATCTGGGACCCAAGAATCATAAAGAAGAGTTGCCCTTCAGGCCATGGTTGAGTACAAGAACATGGAGGAGCTAAAGTCCATGATGTCCCACCCAAGTGTGGTGACCAGCAGTCAGCAGTGCATGACATTCTGAACAGAGTGGATGCTTGGCAGGGTTTTTTAAAACACATCTTACCAAAGCCAGGATAGTCAGCACTTTCTCTGCCTCTTACCCCTGAAGTGGAAACAATACTCAAGGGACTCTCCCTGTGTGGCTTCTATATCATGGAGTTATGTTTGGGGCATTGGGAATGGCTCTAGGCTGTAGCAGGGGCATCTGCTCATGTGGAAATGAGCAGAAGTGGCAGCCCTCAGTGGAGAGGTCTTTTTATTAAAAGTAAATCTCCTAAAATTAAAATAAGAGTATTTACTGCTCTTAAAGAAGAGCCAGTTGGGTTCCCAGAGTGTGTATGAAGGTTCACAACTGTCTGCAACTCCAGTGCTAGGAGATCCAACATCCTCTCCTAAACCCTTCAGGTACCAGCATACACATGTTACACTTGCAGACACATAGTATGCACACACACACACACACACACACACACACACACACACACTGCAATAAATAAAAATACATAAATAAAAACTATAAGTAGAAACAAACTTTACATTGTAAAATTGGAAATATAGAGAATGATGTACTATGTGTATATTAATAATCAGAACATCTGAGTGGCTTCATTCATATCGTTAGTACAAACTTAAGAACAAAAATCTATTACTAATTATGGTGGATTTAATGAGAATGTCTCCCATCAGCTCAGATGTTTGAACAGTTGGTTCCCAGTTACTGGTGATATTTAGGTGGATTAGGAAGTATGGCCTTACTGTAGGAAATATGCCACTGGGGACAGGGTTTGAGTTTCAAAAGCTATATGTCATTCCTCATTTGCTCTCTCTGCTTTCTATTTGTGGTTCCAGATATGAGCTGTTCTTGCTACAATGCCTGCAATAATCTTTCCCTGTCATAATGAACTCTTAACCCTCTAAAACCATACACCCAAATAAACTCTTCCTTCTATAAGTTACCATGGTCATGATGTTCATCACAGCAGCAGACAATTAGCTAATATACTAGTCCTAGTGACTAAGGAGGTGGGTGGGTTTCTTTGTTTGGTTGGTTTATTTTGTTTTAGATACAGGATGATAACCTAGACTAGACCAGTATTTGTTATGTAGCCAAGGATGATCTTGAACTACAAGAAAGACTTTTATCTTAATAAGTGGTCTAATTTATCAAATTTTAATAATTCAAAATATGAGAAAGTAATAAGAGGGCAGGAAAAACCCTGATACATATGAAAGAAGAAATGAACAGATTTTCAATTATGATTAGAAATATCTACACTCCTTTCCTGGTAACTGAAAAATTAGACATAATAAGATTATAGACTTAACAATACTTACTTTCAATTTGGCTTAATTGATTCATCAATGTGATTGTATCAGTTATTTTTCTGTTCCTGTGATAAAACACTATGACCAAGGCAACTTGCAGATGGAAAAATTTATTCTGGTTTGTGGTCCTAGAGGGATAATCATCCATCTATCACAGTGAGGAGGAGCCTTAGTTACTTTTCTATTGCTGTGGTAAGACATCATGACCAAGTCAACGTCTAGAAGAAAGGGTCTATTTAAGGCTTACAGGTTCAGAATATCATGGTGGGAAATGTGGCAGCAGGCAGGCCTATCACTGGAGCAATAGCTGAGAGTTGACATGTTGACCCACAGGAGGGTGGCAGAGAGTGCTAACTAGGAATGTCATGGGCTTTTTTGAAACCTCAAAGTCCACCCCACCCCACCACTGTAACACATCTCCTCTAATAAGGCCACACTTCCTAATTCTTCCCAAAGCGTTTTACCAATGGAAGACCAAGTGTTCAAATACATAATGCCATGGGTGTCCTTGTCTTTCAAATCACCACAGGAGGCATAGCAGTCAATGCAGGCATGGCAGCAAGAACAGGACTCCAAGTGCTCCCGTCTTCAAATGAAAATATGAAGTAGAGAACAAATTGGATATAGTGTGAGGCTTTTGATCTCAAAGACCACCCAAGGTGATGTAGTTCCCCACTCAAGGTTGCATCAACCAAAGATCCCCAAACAAACTGGGGATCAAATACTGAAGACTCTGGGGAAAGGGGACATTTCTCATTCATACCACCACAGTAACCACAAAAAAAGTTTAACTTGGAGATGTCAAGGACACATGGAAAATCTACCAATATATACCACATTTGGCCCATAAAGAAAATCTCAAAACATTTCAAAGGATAGAAAGTACACAATCCATCTCTCTGTCTACTGTAAAATGAAAAGGTACTAGGAACTTCAGAAAAAAACACATTTCAAAATGGACTATGTGTCAAAATGAAATTGACAAGGGACTTTATAAAATATACCCTATCAAAATTTATGATATACAAATAAAATAATATTCAGAGGAAGTTTTGTAACACTCGATGCTTACATCACCATCTCCTTAAATATCCAATATCTGTTATCTTCGCATTCATGCTGAGAATATAGAAAAATAAAAACTGAACCCCAAAGTCCAAAGAAGTAATAAAAAGCATTAAATCAATAAAATAAAAATAAAGCAAGAAAGAGAAATCAATAAAACTGTGAGCCTTTTCAACCACAAGGTTTAAAAAGATCAATACAAATGATCTACCTGTAGCTAGACTGATTAAAAAGAAAGTCAGAAATAACCAAGTGAGCCAACTCAGTGTTCTTGGGACATTATACAGATAACCACAGAACAACAACAATCTATGATATTATAAACAATGTAACAAGGTATGACAACAAAGTTGATAGCTTGAGTGAACTAAATGAACCTGTCAAATGATCACATCTCATATAAGAAACCTGCTAGGGCTGAAGAGATGGCTCAGCAGTTAAGAGCACTGACTACTCTTCCGAGGGTCCTGAGTTCAAATCCCAGCAACCTCATGGTGACTCACAACCATCTGTAATGAGATCTGATGCCCTCTTCTGGTGTGTCTGAAGACAGCTACAGTGTACTTAGATACAATAATAAACAAATCTTTAGGCCAGAGAGTGGGGCCGACTAGAGGGAGCAGAGGTCCTGAATTCAAATTCTCAGCAACCAGTACATGATGGCTCATAACCATCAGTACAGCTACAGTGTACTCATACACATAAATAAATAAATCTTTAAAAAAAAAAAAAAGGAAAAAAAGAAAAGAAAGAAACCTGCTAAACCTGACATGACTCAAACGACAGCTAAACCATCTCATAAGACGGAATATATCCCACTGAAAGAAAGCATTCTTGGGGTAGAAAAGACTCCAAATTCATGTAGCTTAAATGGAGAGTTTAGTCAAACTTTTAGAAAAGAAATAATACCAATCTTACATAAAATAGGAGTGGGAAGTGTTCCCACTCCATTTCTGGAGTCATTAGTACCATTATCCTGCCAATGGAAAACTACTAAGGTTCAACAATTCTCAATAAAACGTGGACACATAAAATCTACCAATAATAGGGGTAATTTAACATGAATTAGTGAAATATATTATGAATATGAATTAACTTAACATTCTAAAAGTTTTTAAGTCTAATCCACATAAACTAAAAAGAGAAAAAGTCAATAAAGGGGGGAAACGCAATAAAGAAATACACAAATCAGTCAAATGATTAAAAAGTAGATGAAAGAGGGCATGAGAGCTAGCTCAACAGTTAAGAGTATGTATTGCTCTTGTAGAGTACCCAGTGTCTGGTCTCCAGGTGTGGCAGATCTAGTGCCCTCTGCTGGCCTCTACAGGCATCAAGCATGCTTGCAGTGCACTAACATACATGTAGGTAAAACATATATACATAAAATTTAAAAAAAAATAGTGGGGGAAAAAAACTAGAGAAGAAACAAATACACCATGCGATCAGTAATCAAAAAAGGAGTTGGGGTGATACTTTAAGTTAGACATGGTACACTTTAAGACAAAAATTGGTATGAGAAACAAAATAGGCTACTTTATTATATATAGTTGAAAAGGTTTACCCACAGACAGATGTAACTTTCATAACCAGGTATAATCTAATAAGACTGAAATGATCTACACAAAACCAAAGTTGATAGACCTAAAGAGAAAAACAGACTCTGTAACAATGGATAAAGATTTTAATATCTTAGTTCCAAAAAATGGGCAGCACACACCAGATCAGCATGAAATAGAAGACAAAGAAATGTATTCATACCTGCTAAGTTATCTGATTAACCAGGAGCCCATAAACTCAAGCCCCCTTTCCTATACTCAGTTCAAAGGTCATAAACACAACATGACAATGGACAAATTAAAGTTTAGCAATAGCCAGTTTTAACCAGTAAGAGGGAGCCAACTAATTATGGTATGACAAAATGAGTCTTACAGCCAGTAAAATAATTCTTCTCCTCTGCTTCCAATCTCTTCCAATGCAAACCCACTGAACACATGGGTGGAGCCACGTGAGAGCCTCCTCCGTGTGTGCATACTGCCTGATTAATGAGTTGGTTCTTTGCTTTGTTCAGATCAATGCTGCTAAATTTAACCTATGTAACCTTTTTCATTTAGCATATATCTAGTGGGATGGCCCACATAACAACAGAATCCACATTCTTCTCAAGAGCACAATGTATTGCTGCCAGCTAGCATTCTACTGGCAGGAGACACTGCAGGCAGCTGGGAGAGAGGACTGCTAACCTCCCACCATCTTTAGTACTTTGATGTTCACCAAACTCAAGCATCTTCTGCTAGACAATAAACAGAATTAAAGGCCTGGAGTATTTAGCACTATCATCCGGTGAAGTTCTGAAAACCAACTATGTTAGCTAAGCTTAGCTTGCTTTGATCATGGGCTTCTTTCTCTTCTATGAATTTACCCCTTGGAGGATGATTAAAATAATTTCCTAAGCTCTTTCTCTGGTCCTTTATATCATAACAATCTACTCAGAGTCTGTCAGAGAGTGACACAGACTCCAGTGGTCCACAGTCCAGCTCTGGCATTAGATACCCCAGAGTTCTAACCCTGTCATGTCTAGTCCTTCTATGCTCAGCTATGGAACTCTGATCACGCTGTATAACCATTCTCTACTCGGTTTACAAATGTCACCGCCTGCACCACACATTCTTTCTGACAGGGCAGAGCACCATGCCCAGTGAGCAGCTTGTGCTCACTCGGTGTTTGTTCCACCTTGCTTCACAGCACTGACTGTCCTGAGACTACTCTTTGCTTCCCCACCCTACAGGGACTCTATATCTCAATTTTACAATTGGCCTTTAGTGCTTCTGTTTCAGAAAATATTTCTCCTGAATAGTTTTACATTCTGGCCTTCTATACTATTCCTTTATGTCTGACCACAGATATTTTGGCTTCTTCTGCAGTTCAACTCCAGGCACACAGCACTAGCTCCAGACCTCTCCAGGGTCTCCATTTGGACATTACACGAGAAAGACAAAGAGGGTTCAGTTGTATCTCCCAAACATACTGTGGGAAGCCTAATCACAATGGAAAACACTTTAAAGGATTCTGTATGACTACTCCCTATGAACATGGACCAAAAAATGAAAAGATGAACAGGTGTACAAGTTGGATGGCTTATGGTAAATGAAATATACAATCAATTTCACCGTTCAATCTAAGGCTGGGAACTTGTGATACCAACCAGAACAAACCAAGCCTTGGATCAAAGTGTTCTGATTGTCGTGTTTTGGCAAGCACAGTGCAGAGATGTAATTGTGCATGCACCATGCTTTGATGAATCAAAGATGTGCCTCCCTCAAATACGCCAGGGGCCTTGTCAGAACAGACAGATAACCAACTGACTCCTACAGATGCAGCTGTGTAAGTCACCTTGGGGAAATCAAGACCCCAGCTGCTGAGAAGAACAATTTCAAAGCAGAGACTTTGCTGGAGACAATTTTCTGTAGCACAGAGAGGATTTCTGCTGCCTTCAGCTTGGTCTGTGCAAAGCAGCAAGTTATTACCTCTCGTGAGTCTGCCTACAATATTTATTCCCAGTTGGAGGAGGCTCTGCCCTCCAAGGCACATTTAGAAATGTCTACAGATGTGTTTGTTTGTCAAGACTGTGGAAGTTCTATTGCCATTGAGTGGGTAGGAAAAGCCAGGGATGACTGCTAAACCATTTGTCAAAAAGTCTTGTAGCACCAGGAATTATCCGTTCTGAACACCAATAACGCTACAATGAAAGACTACCCCATGGAAATGATCAGGATGAATTCCGTGGCTGTCCGGAGGCACACAAGTCTTAGCATTCTATAACACGTCCTGATCTGATTCTAGTTCCCCCAGGCCTGAATCCAGAACCTTCTAGCAGCAATGCACTGCCCCCACTTGTAACAACCAGGCTTTCTTGAGGACTAATTTTTTTTTTATCTCCCATCTTGTCCTTAAGCACTCTAAGACAGCAGTGGCAGTTCCACTATTTATTTATTTATTCCATAACTATTTGTGGATGAGAATGCTGATGGCCTTTCCTCTTCTGTCACCCTAAGACATCAATTGCAATTAATTAATAAAGTCTTCTTCATAACCTAGTGACTGTTATGGAAACTTTGACCAAAACAATGCATTTATGCAACCCAATTTTAAATAAAGTTGGAGAGTCTAATGAGCTCATTCCATAGGTCCCATAAATTTTGCATGCTCTGTATTAATCATATGTCCTATTTCTTAGGTTCAAACCCCCTCCATCTACATTTTAGCTTTTGGGGAGGGTTTTGAGACATGGTCTCACCATTATAGGCTATCCTGTAGTACATTATGTAGACCACCCTGACCTCAAACTCAGAGTGCTAAATCTGCCTCTGCATCTGCCTCCCACGTGCTGGGATTAAAGCTGTGCACAGTCGTACCCGTTCCTTTCCTGCTTTCTGTATTCCTGTGGAAAGAAAGAAGAGATCTGCTGTATATCCTATAAAAAAAAAATAATAAATGACCTTCTCTGTTGATTTTAGATAGAAGAACAAATGGTAGAGGGGGAGCATTTGTTCTAGTGTAAGCTAGCAATATGTAATTCCGATGTGCTCTTATAGAGCAGGAGAGCCAGCTTTAAATTTCTTAAATTACAAATAAGAAATCCTAAAAATAAACGCAGGATGAAACGGGGTAAAGCTGCATTACACATTAGTATTTAGCCACTCAGAGAAAAGAGGTGTCTTCACTGAATTTGAGGTGTTTTAGTGCACTAATATCCCTCTAAAAACAAAAATGGTAACTGTAAAGGAATTTTAATATTGGTACTGTTGTCTAGACACTGTAAGGCCTTAGATATGTTTTGGGAAGTTGTTTTCCTGGAATTATGTTAGCTTTAATATAAAAACCATGGAAAGTGATTCTATAAGTTCAAGAATTCTTAAAGTAAAATGATCTCCCACCCAAATTTGTCTATGTAAAGGTAATAATAGCACAAGAAAAATAATCATTGCCATAAGTATTTTTTCTCAAATTTATACCCATATATAACTAATTTTTCCTCAAATTTATACCCATATAACTAGACCTTTATTTTAATTGAAGAATTGTTTCTATGGTCTTATTAGGCAATCAGTTATTCTTGATTTGTACAGTGTGCATGCATGCACACAAGCACATGCATGTGGGTGCCTGTAGAAACCAGAAGAGGGCATCAGGTTCCCTGGAGCTGAATTGCAGGTGGCTGTGACTCTCCCAGCTTAGGCCCTCTGGAAAAGCAGCAAGCATTCTGAACTCCTGCTGCAACATTCCTGCCTCTGTCTGTAGCTTTAAACCTTGTATCCTAAGAGACTTCAATTCTAGAATAACTGACTGTTGGTCACTCTACCATGCAAACAATTAACTCACTTTTCCTAAGTGGTTATTTCTTTTAAAGCCCTCCACACTGGCTGAGATTGATTATAGCTCAGCCCTAGGGGACAGTCTCTGTTTCAGTCCCCATGATTCCCCTTTCAAAGATAAGGCTGAGACTTGACAAAGAGCTGAGACTTCCCATTTTATTCTATGCAGTTTAACATTATTATATCAGAGACATAACTTATGTTCTTTATTGTTCTTAAAATGTCTTACATGCTTTTTCAAAAACTCACAACTTCTAATTATTGTTTAGTTTTATGCTCGCTTTGTTTCATTATTATTATTTGGTTATATGCAAGGGAATATCAAATGATCAATCATTCAAAGACACATTTAAATGCCTATCTGTGACCAAGTGAACAGGTGTCTCATAAATGGTCATAAATTCATGGGGAAAAAAGAGCTTGGATGAAATTTAAGACTAACTTCTGACTTTCAACAAAAATTAAGAACTCAGAAAATCTCTCCATTTGGACCACCAAACTCTGAATTAATATGCATCACTTACAAATGGCCAAAATTGGCACAAAGGAACAAGAAAACTCAAGGGAGAGCACAGAGTTTGTAACAATCCCTAAAAAGAGGATATGGTGATGGGTGTGCTCTTGTTTTATTTTAAAGTTGTTTGTTGATTAAAGCAAAACACAAATATGGACAAGATTCATTGAAAGATTAATACAATGAAATTCCATACATTCGTTTCCAAATCTCAACTGTTATCAATATATAGTAGACCCTGACTCTTTCCCTCCCTATTCCTTAATCCTAAACAAGACTCTGGATATGCTGGACATTCTCATCAACTTATAAATATCTTAATATAGTCTCTCTGTCTAGAGAAAACATCTATAGTGGTGGTTAACATGGCCGAGAATTGACAGGAATGAAGGAGGAGGGATTCTAAGTAACTACAAAGTTTCCTTTTTTAGAAAATTATAGAAATATTCTATAATTAAAAAACAGCGGTGTTGTACATTTCTATGAGTTTGATAACAAATATAGTTTAAGCTACACTTTAAATGGTGAACTATGAGATCTGAATATAGCTTGACAAAGCTAAGGCAATCAATAGAAAATAATTGTAAGTTTGTTTCCTGTGCTTATGACAGTTCTCGAACCTTTTTCCCCATTGGTGAGAGATTATTTACTGGATCATAAGAAATCTTTTATCAGGGATCATACCACAGAACAATGACTCCCTCTGCAGAATATGTGCACAAAAATTTCCCAAAATCATGACTTGGCTAAAAGACTAACACTACCTTCATAGCATTAAAAAGTAGCCCTCTGATCAGAGCTCATTTGTATCCTAGTTGGAGTGGTTAAATGCCTCTTAATTTCCTTAGATCTGTGGGTTTCCCTTTATAATTTATTTGTTTAACTAATATGTAGCTTTTTGGTAAATTCCTCACATTATAGATTTTTTCAAAGTATAGACCCAAGATAGTGTTTCGTGTGTTCTATCTCCAGCATTTTCTGAAAACTGTGAGGTCAACTCAATGGTTTGATTACATTTAACTTCCTTTTCTGCCCACATATGATTGCCTGTTATCATGATGGATTTCCATGGGATCCACCAAATCAACTCGTCATAGTTCTCCCCACAGGAATTCAACCTAAGAAACTGCTCACTATCCTTATTACACATGTTCATTTTGTTCTGTTTTCTCTCTCCATATAGTTTCACTTTGTAGAACCCACTAACCTGGAACTCAAATAGTCCAGACTGGCCCCAACTTGTGGCTCTTCACAAATGCTAGGATAACAGACATAAATCACCATACCTGCCTCTGCCTTTATTAATTAGTTTGGAATTCAAAGATTACAGCTTCGTACTAATTCACATTACTTTCCTTAATTTATTATCGGGCATGGTTTTATGAAGAAAAATGTTCCCGTGCAACCATTTGTTTGTTTTAAAGAATAGCTTGTCTAAAGAAGACAAAGTGTTTCACCTTTCCCTTTATTTTCACTTTTCTCAAAAATTAATAGATGCTCCAGAATTTTCCAAACTACACAGTGAACAGTTGCTTTTAAAATATCATTTTTTCAGTTTTTTTCCAGTTTTTTATTAGGTATTTACTTCATTTACATTTCAAATGTTATCCCCAAAGTCCCCTATACCCTCCCCCTGCTCCCCTACCCACTTTTAACCTCAGGAATTTTTACCATATATGATATATTTCAATATTTTCATCTTTTATTTGTTTGACACTTAAATTTCCCACAACTTCTCATTGTTCCTAAGACATTTAGACTGACCTCAAGGGCTTTTGATAGCTTTCCTGTTTTCAGCTATAACAAGATGTTCCAGAACCATCTAATACATTTCCTGACCCACACCTATAATCATCTACTTCTCAAAAAGCCCTAGTTCCTTCCTTCAGAATGGTATTGAAAGGACATGGTTTAAATGTGAAGATTCTTCATTCCGTCTAAGTAGTTCTTTCTTCCACAGGTTTTCAGTAGACAGACTACTTTTTTTTCATTCTTAAGACAAAACAGATCAAGTTCATTTCCCTTCTATCTTTTCTAGTAGTTTACCTTATCTGCCTTCCTGTATTACTGAATTTGGAATTGCTAGATTACAGTTCTACTCTATTCAAACTTCCTGCCTTGGCTTACTACAGGGTATGCTTCTATACTGATAAGCAAATGTGTGCATTGTGTATATTCACACTTGTTAAAGGGGAGACTTCCTTCTCGTGACGTAAAGAAATAGGAAACCAGTAATAGTCATGTAGAGTAGAACCTCCGTAGGGGGAAAAAAAAAAAAACGGGAAAATCGAGGTCAGAGAGAGAGAAGTACAGGTTAGGGAAACATCACACACGAAATTCAATGATCGTGAAATTGAGATCTCTTATATATGAAGCAAGAATATTCATAACAGAAAACAGCTCCTTCAGACAAAACTTTCAATGTTATAACCCTGCCTTGACCATTTATAAAAACTACATTGTATTAATTGTTTAGGTATTCACTGAATCTCATAACAACAATGAGTATAAAGCAGTGTTATTATCTCCACCTTATCAAAGAGAAATTGAAGCACAGAGAAGTTCAGTCATTTGTTCAGTCATTTCCTAGGGGGAATTACCAGTGAGTGAAAACAAAAAACAAAAAAACAAAAAACAAGATCTAACACAAACATCCTGAGTACCATCATGATGTCTTCTGTCTCTCAAAACAGAATATAGAGCACACACACACAGGAACAAGCTCACACACAAGCACATTATGTAGTCCAAAAAAAAAAAAAAAACCAAATATTGGTACACCCAAGTAATAAACATCTCATTGTAAAATGAGATTTTAGAAAACTATAGGATTTCTACACAACTTCAAGGGTCATAAACTATAAGAGAATTTAAAACTAAGGCTTAGAAGACAGATAAACATGGATAAACGGGTACATACATACATACATACACTTATATCCACATTCTTCATCCTACATAAGAGGATACTGAGAGATTTAGAGACATTAAGCTCTCAAAGCCACATAATTTGGAAATTTAGAAATTCAGACTCATGTTGTCCAAAGACTACAACTGCCTTTCAATTTGAGGAGCCCTGATGATAGAAGTGACAGATGGCTGGTTTTGAAATGGGATCCAGGCTATATCTTCTCAAGATAAAACACTGGCATTAACTATAAGTATCCTCTAAGCATAAAACCTAATCCAACTGCCCTACTGCAATAAAATAAAATTAGTCCATTTGTCCTTCAGTCTCAGAATAACTCATGAAGGAAGAAATGCCTGCCTTTACCAGGGCAGGTGCAAGAAGCTATCCACTTTCCTTCTCCAACCCAAAGAGCCAATCATCACAGCTTCCCTGTGAGTCTCCTGAGAAGCAGGGCCTACAGCTGGGCAGCCTTTATGCCAAGAGTATATAAACCCAAAATGGAAACTGGAGGGAAAAGGAAGGGAGACTTGGCACACCAGCCCACTGAATTGCTTCCCATCAGTTGGAGCTGGGGAGAGCAGGCATAAGAACATCACCAGCTGGTAGGTTTCCTGGCAGGAACACCAGCCACAGCCTTGCCTGCCCAGCCACACTCCTGCAGCAAACAGTTTGCATCTGTAGCTCCATTTCCTTTATTTACCATCAGTAATATACAGAAGTGTCAGAGGCCCTTGGGTCCTGAACATTTCCTCAAGTAAGACAAGCTTGATAGATGGTTGACTGACAACCCATGGATGAAGCTTCATTGTGCTTTATAATCCATATATGAAAACAATGCTCACATTTCCAGGAGCCAGTCCTTAAAACATTCCTTCATCAGCTTCCCCCACTTCTGCTCGGACGTTGTAGCAACCCAAGGAGGTCAGCCTAACAAGGATGTTGTGGAGAACATCTTTGGTGAGTGAATTCTAGGACAAGCCAAGGTCTGGCTGGAGGGATTGGGGTGGGTTAGGGGCCCAAGGAGAAAGATTTATCCCTCTCTGCTGCCATCCCTGGTTGTCTATCTGTTGTCTTAACCTGTCATCTCTCACTGAAGGAGCTATAGCCTCTCACTTGCCCTTTCCAGACAACCCCGAAGTGTGCAATAACAAAGACATGAGCGTGAATTTCCAAGCATGATGTGACATGATTTTCAGTTTTCAAAAAATTCTTCCATGCTTGTTCTTTCTGCTTTTATTTTTTGAGTGTCCACATAAAAAAATACAAGATATAGGCTGGATCCCGTTATCTGCATTCCAAAGAAACTGTTTCCCAAGATCTCCAAGACATCAGAAAGAGAGTAATAAACAGAATCACATAACTCCTTCCCCAGGTGGTTTAGCAATTCTCTCAGGTACTCTGCACTGACAAGCCACAGAGAGATGAAGAGTAGTGGACACTTTCTTCCACTATGAAGAAATTCCAAGGAAAACAACTTAGGAGAAGAAAGGTTTATTCTGGCTCACAGATGTAGGGAGATCACCCTGTTATTGGCAGGATGAGATGGCAAAGCAGAGCACTTCACATCAGGGCAGGTCAGAGGTAGAAATAGAGAATCTGTGGTCTCCAGATTTCTCCTTTTCCCTTTTATTCCCTGAAGAATAGCAAGACAATGCCACATACATTTAAGACAGACCCCTTAGATGATCCTCTTGGAAACACCTTCAATGACACACCCAAATGTGTACTTAAGTAACCTTCTAGGTCAGTGGTTCTCAGCCTGTGGTCATGACCCCTTTGGGGTTGACTAACCCTTTCACAGGAGTCATATACCAGATAATGTACATTATGATTCATAACAGTAGCAAAGTCACAGTTATGAAGAAGCAATGAAGTAATTTTATGGTTGGGGGTCATCACAACTGTATTAAAAAGTTGCAGCATTAGGAAGGTTGAGAGGCACTGTTCTAGATGAATTTGATAATCAAGTTAACTGCCACAACTGATGATCACCCAGCCCTTATAGGACCAACTTAGAATCCAAGAAGTACATTTATTTTATCATGACATTGACTCCACAAATATCTATTAAAGATATGAAGCTTTATAGAAACTTCTCTGTTATGAATTCAAAGAAAGTAGGCAAATTGTTTTCAAAAATTCTTTAACTTTAAGTATTTTCAAACAGATATGCCTTACTGTATGTATAATGTTGTAGATCCAGGTCTCATATGAAAATCAAGTGGACCCACATTTTAAGACATAAAATAAATTGGAGGGCTATGAACAAATATCATTGACTTCTTACAGGGGACACTAAATTATAAGAAAGTGGAAGAAAAGTATGATTTACTGAACTTCTCTGCTTCTGGTACTCTGGTCGTATGATTAGTGAGGTATCTTTTGGTGGTATTGACCATGTAGACTATAGCTTAACAGAACAACCTGTGCTAAATTTTTTTTAATAAAGACACAAATGTGAGAGAAAATAAGAAAAGTATGGGTCTCTGTATGGCATATATCTGTAATCCCATGAACTGTGAAGTGAGACCCTATATCAGACTTATAAAAAAAAGAGGAAGAGGAGAGGGAAGAAGAGCAGAAAAAGGAGGAGCAGAAAGAAGAGGAGGAGGAAGAAGAAAGTAATAATGTATTTTATATGCATGTATTTTCACATATATTGTCACACTCTACCATGGCCCTGTGAGAAAGGTCTCATGTCTAATTCATGGATGAAAAATGAGGGGCTGGTTATAATGACTTGCAAGCAATGACACAAAGCCTGTGGATAAACATCAAACCCAGGTACTTCATTTTCTAAATCCACTGTGTACTTCTTTTTAAACCAAGCTGCCTATGCCAGAGGAACTGACATGCTTTGAACACAGAGAAAGAAGTCAAAACAAACAATGATGCTCAACCCCACAGAAGCAATGATGTGTGGTTCCTGGAGAGGGAATATGCAGGAGAAACAGCATCTTAGCTCCTTGGGGAAGAAACCCAAGGCTTGCTTCCCAATGCCCCTGCTGACTGCCAGTTTCAGTGGGAGATAATCTTGTGAGGGGGCTTTCTTTTCAAAACACAACAAAGAGCCATAATTGCTCAGGTCCCCTGCAAATATCTAGGCACAGAGTTCCATTTATTACAATTTCCAAATGACTGAAAAGCTTTCCCTTCTTTTGTAATGCTCTGAAAATTGGAACAAAGTGAGAGAATACCATTCTCCACTCACAACTGAAACATACAACTGGGTTTTCTTATAAGCACAAAGAAATCAAGGCGAAAGGACATCTCTCCTTTTCAGCAGGAAAAGTAAATTGTGAGCTGTTATGAAATTATGTTGTTACTATTTTGACCCTAAGTATAAATCCATTTATTTGCCAGATTAGCTTATAGTTTATACACACATGGTCATTCTAAACTGAGAATGTCTCATTGCTCCACATGTCTCTGGACAAGTTACAAAAAATCAAGCTCAGCTGGGACACCACCTCCTGGCAGGTAGAATCTGGGTAATTTATGAAACCTTACTAGTTCCTCCCTTGTCTACTTTTCAGAAATATTGACATCTGGGCATGTGCTTTGTGTCTTAATACAAACAATCATGGCTGTGTAATAGTTAATAGTGTGGTTAATAAAAATAGCATTAATTTTATCTCTAGTTTGTCACTCTTGTACTGTCATTAAACTAGAGATGATTCTGGTCAATCACCTTTGGAACCTCTGTGATAAAATAGTAAAATGAATGCTAGACAGACAGGACCTAGAAGTCGCCAAATTGTCATGATGCTTCTGTTTATATAAGAGCACTGGTTATAAATTCTGAATTACCAGACACTATTTTACTTAGATACTGAATGAATATATTGCACATGCCAGGAATTGGGCTGAATGTCAGAAATACAATTGTAAATAAAATGCAACCTTCAAAGTATATCCTATTTGGTGTTTTGAATTATTCTGTAGACCAATAGTGAAGTATCAAAGCATACCCAATTGCCCGGTTGTGTAATGACAATCATTATGAGGCTTCTTTAGTGAAAACAAGATAATAATGTCTACGAAGACAGAGCCTTCTCTGCCTTGCTGATTACCGTACTCCCAGCATCTGGCTGAGAGGATAATGTTTATTGAGGAAACCTATTAGTAAACTGGAAAGACTGTGAGTAATTAGTGCAGAATATGAATATTACCTCCAGTGTATCATATAACCTCCTCTGCCAACTGTACCTGCCTCCATACATCTTCAAGATCAAAAATCTTTCAGACAAGAATGCTTGGTGAGAGTCTGTGTTGCAGGTAGCTGTACAAATAATATAGAACAAACAGGGAACCACCAACTGCTCAATCCTTGTCCAGATGCCAAAGAACCCACACAGACAGATGATGAGAGAACTGAGACCAGACATCTTGCCTCTATCCCAAACTTTGTAAGGTCTTTAAAACTACCAGACTAAATGTCTACATAACTTCAAATGATGAATTCTTCCCTTTCCGGCGGCAGAAAATGCTCAGAGTTAAAAGGTCAACTCAAATTCAAAGATGTTCTGAGTAAAATGTGATAAACTGTGCCATGTTTCAAGTGGACAATCTACTTGTTGTGCAGAGCTATCCTCCGAGCCAAACACCATCTTGCAAAAGATCAGGCCAGCTTGGCATTCTGACTATTTACTTTCTCTCATAAAAGAGCCATGGGACCCTCAACTGAGCAGCAAGCTACTCCTCCCAACCAGATGTTTGCATTTCTACCATAATTGTTCCTGCCCTGGGTGTTTCATTGAGAGACTAGATTATATATGCAAAGAAGGCTAGGTAAAGGAAGTTTCATCTGCATAGCTATGGGGAAAACATCATCCATGCTTGATGCAGACCTCCCAGTGCAGCTGCTCATCCACACTCTTGCTACAACATCACATGCATGGTCTGTAAGTAACCCTAGAAAAGCTTGATGGTTCACCTGCATGAACTTTGGTGGACTCAAACTTTGTTCTATCACAGGAACTGTAGAAGGAAGGAAGGAAGGAAGGAAGGAAGGAAGGAAGGAAGGAAGGAAGGAAGGAAGGAAGGAAGGATTGCCTAGTTGTTCTCACCTTTACTCTTATGGTCAACTACGCTCCCAACTACCCCACCTCCATCCCCACTCCCACTCAGGATGAAATTTAATTCAACACTGATGACATTTGTTTCCACAAATGCATCTCTA
Organism: Mus pahari; assembly: GCF_900095145.1. Classification (NCBI taxonomy): domain Eukaryota; kingdom Metazoa; phylum Chordata; class Mammalia; order Rodentia; family Muridae; genus Mus; species Mus pahari. Next base: position 34,950,002 of record NC_034602.1, on the reverse strand, counting down.
GAAGTCTTGGAATTCATTTTCTGGTTTTAGCGAATTTACCATGCCTTTGGTGACCTGTTCCAAAAATTTGTGAATTTGACCCAGTCTCACTTGTTTGCATTGACCAGCAAAAGATCATTCTGAACCAGTCCCCTTGTTACCATTGAAAGCAGTTTCTCTTGCTATGAATATGCCAAAAGGAGATGCGTTCTGGTGTTTGGTACATCTCCAATTATCCTAGAACACCTCTGGATACTATAAGTCTTCTTAACCCATCCCAGTGCCATGTTTCCTTACATGACTTCCCAGTACTGAGAGATCCAGTATGCACAAATTTACCTTTTCCTTTACACATAAATCTGTAGTTATTAATACAGTATCAACTTATATTCATTAAGCTCTGTGATGGGTGTTCTGTTATATCTCATCTCCATGTGGCTAATGCTGCATCATTCCCATATCACCAACAAAGAAGCTAAACATAAAAGTCTGTCACCTGTAGTCACAAGAGAGCCCATTCCAAACCTAGACCATCTAATCTTGAATCCTGATACTTAAAAGTCACATTAAATCTTCTCCTTCCGACACTGTTAGAAAATGTCGTTCTACACTTTAGAATGGATTCCCTGCACCATAACCTACATCTCTACATATATCCACTCTCAACTGCTCAGTCTAAATGCCTTCCTGTTCTCTCAGTCTCCATCTAAATCCATGTAAACAGCAAGCTCTCTCACTGCCTAATGTGCTCATCAAAGAACACATAAAGACAATGGTTCCCCTGCTTTCAGAGTTTATGGGACCCCAATTTTTTAGACACAAAACAAGAGCCTTCCTTGGCTATTATTGATAGGCTCAGCATGCATGAGCTAAGTGCAAGTCACTACCGTTATTATGGGTTAAGGAGTACAGTAGTTCTGTCAGGTCTTGAGAATAGTATTTCATGTCCCTTGATCCTATATCCCAGGTCTTTACAGTATATTCTTGTATCTGCCTATATATTGTACACACCTATATGTAAGCATATGCATATGTATATGACGTAACATGGAAATAAATTGATGAGACTATTTTTTTCAAAATTATAAGGGTTATTGGTCAGAATATTTGAAATTTTCTGCAAAAACCAGTAAGAAAAATATGGTGAATATAAATGAAAAATGGATGTTATAAATGGATATTATAGTTAAACAGATGCCATCAATAAACACACAAAAAGATACTTGAGCTCATCAATGTATATTTCCTTAGCAAGGATAGCATTTTACACCTTCTAGTTTAGCCAAAGTCAAGAGGAAACTCTTAAGTTTTGGTAAGTTGTGTAACTCTTTAGGAAAAAATTTACAGTGAATTGATCATGTAAATAATCCCAGGCTGTTGGGTAAACTATAGATACTGCTTAGAGCTCACTTCCTTGCTGGGTGGTCATGTCAAATGCCTGTAATGCCAGGCAGAAACAGGCAACTCTCTGAGTGTGAGGCCAACCTGGTGTGCAGAGTGAGTTCTAGGATAGCCAGTGCTACACAGAGAAGCCTGTCTTTAAAGAAGAAGAAAAAGAAGAAAGAAGAAAGAAGAAAGAAGAAGAAGAAGAAGAAGAAGAAGAAGAAGAAGAAGAAGAAGAAGAAGAAGAAGAAGAAGAAGAAGAAGAAGAAGAAGAAAAAGAAGAAAAAGAAGAAAAAGAAGAAGAAGAAAAGAAGTAGTCATTTCCTCAAGTTTGTTTGAAAAACTCATCCTTGCTTTACAACCCTACTGGTGTAAGATCTACTGACTGAAACCTCCTTGCATTCTCAAAGGAATAATGAATCACTTCCTCCTCAGAGCTTCCTGTCTAAGGTCATATTATCCCTATTACACTACACTATAGTTTTGTATTATGTATTCCTCACTCCCCTGGGAACATCCCTGGGCTCAACACTAGCACTAAAGGAAATGAACGTAAATTAATGCAACTCTGTGGCTCTAATGCCCCTTCTCTAGCCACGTACCTTGCACATTTCTATTGGTTTATTGCAAGTTCTAGGGGTAGAATACATGGATTATGCATGCTAGGCAAGCACTCTACCACTGAACCACATTCAAACTGCTGTATTCTTGTGACCACTGCTGGTTATAGTCTGATAGTCCTCTTCTATCTCTGGCTTTGCACATTTCATATCCTGATACAATCACATAGAGTAAAGCCAAAAGCTAAATCACTCAAAGAAACCTGTACATGTTTTCTACAAAGTATCAGTCAAAAATATCTGACTCTTGAGTGCTTTCAAACTCTAAAGCTACTTTTCATTTTTAAGGGACATGAAATTTCTAATTCTCCAGACCCCCATGGAGACACATTTACCATCCGGACTTGGATGAAAGTGACTGTCCACAACTGATTAAGATGTATTGCTAGTGTCTGGCAGACTCCTGACCTATGCCTGCTGCCCTTGATACCTAGGGACCTTAAATTGAGTGGCAGATGAAGACAAAAATCGTAGTGATAGTGTTGTGCTGCAGCCTGTGCCATTTGGCTGTGTTTACAACCAGCCCAGCTGCACCAGGCAGCAGCTATGACACTTGGGGAACAACAGTAGCTTTTCAAGTCAATATATGAGGCTTTGTGGTGCAATAAAAAGAATGTTACAGAAAAAGCACTGAGATAGACTTCCAACTCCACTTCTCTGCAGTTCCGTGACTTCCCCTAAAAATAGCATCTCTGAACACAACTGTCCTTGAAAAGGCAACCGCTGCCTTGTTCATTTCCCCAAAATGAGGAAAGGTCTTAGAGAAGAATAAATGTCTTGATTCACTTAATCCCACTAATCCTATGAGTAAAGTATTTTCAGTCCTGCATTAAATGTGTGAGGGGAGAATTAAGGAACTTCTTAAATGAGATAGCTAGTAATCCATGTTCTGAGTCCAAGTTCTAAATCACAAAGCCACAGAGGATATCATAGAAATTGCTATTCTGTTGAGAGATCGACAATAAATAGATAAATAGATAGGTGATGGATGGATAGATAGATAGATAGATAGATAGATAGATAGATAGATAGATAGATAGATATGTGATTTTAAATAGGTAGGTAGGAGGTAGATAGATAGATAGATAGATAGATAGATAGATAGATAGATAGATAGATAGATAGATAGATAGATAGATAGATAGATAGATTAGGTAGACAGGAAGACAGACAATGTATAATTCTAAGCAGACTGTAAATGAAACTTAATATGTAGTTCAGGTTGGCCTTGAATTCCTACCTCTTACCTCCCGACTGCTTGTATTTTAGTCATGATCACCAACTGGATTAAATTTGTCTTAAATATCCTTAGCACAGTGAAATCAGTACCTTATCACATGCCTTGATCAAAGCATTTTCCATTTTGTTATCGTTTTTATAAACCTCATTAGGCTTTGAGCTCCTTGAAGATGGGAATGGAAATATATTTGCCTTTCAGCAAGAATTGTAGCTCTGTGCTCTGAGTCTGCAGGGTATAGGTAGGAGTGTGGGTGGAACCAGAAAGGAAATGCGCGGAGATTGAGTGAGCAAAATGATGAACTATTTCATGCAGAAATTAGTGGGTGAATGTGGTTATGTAGACAGACACAGGGTGTGTGGGTAAATAATAGATAGGTAAGTGGGTGGAAGGACAGATGAGTGAGTCTCTGGGTGGGTAGGTTAGTGGGTGGATGGATGATCACAAAGTGTCAGTTATATACAAAGGTATCTGGTCAAGTTGACTCTGTAATTGTTCATTTTCTTGACCCTCATTAACTTGACCATGATTTTTAAATATCACCTATCTTAAATAATAGACAGCCCTTGTGTTCTCATAGTGCAAAAAATACTGATGAAAAATGTGTTATATGTACATAATGAAATTGTTTTCCCCTGTAAGGAAAAAATGCAATTAGGAAAGTTGCAGGAAAATAGATAAAACTGGAAAATGTTATACTAAATAAGACAAATGCTGCATAATCTCTTTCATGTGTGGATTACAGCTTTAAATATTTAGATCCGTGTGCTTATTTTGGAATATTTGTAGAATACAGAAAGCTAGAAGTGGCCCATGAGAAGAGGAAGGGAAGCGATATTAAGAGGTGAGGAGAGAGAAGAATGTATAATCTGAGAGGAGAGGTGGGGAATGCTGACGGTAAAGTTTTAAGCAGCAATGTGGCAGGGGGAAGAGAAAAAAGTAGCTTGCCAGAAACTAAGGATGCATTTAAAAGGCGTTACCTTTGGGAGACTGAATCTGCAAGATGACACTAGAGGCCTTCTGAGAAAAGGGAGGAAGAGTCATGGTAGAAAACTTGCTTTTCTTCACCTTATGATGCCATGGGCCATCTTGGGACTGTGCAGAAGGCCCTCATCTTATACCACGTGGAACCATGAGTTAGACAAAATTCTTGTTATAACTACTATCGTGTAGCTATTCCCTGAGAGACTATTCCTTCCAAAGACTAGGAGTAGGATGCTCATAAAGCTAGGAAGCCTTAGCACTTACACAACTTGCACGCCTTCCCTGGGTTGTGCAGTCAATATTCAGCTCCTAGGAGAAAGGAGAGCCTTCTATGGTGCTATCTGCAAGTTGAGCAGGTGGCTCCTACAATGTCACTTTCATGAGCTATCACTCGTGCTTGGTATTAGGGACAGTGGCCATTCTCACCTATGTTCTTTTGTTTAACCTCTCACTGATATTCCCTCAAGTCACCTCAATGAACTCACTCATTTGTCAGGTCAGACTTGAATGGAATTGTATGTGTGTGTTGGTATCTTATCTGTGGTCATTAAAGAACTATTATAATCTTCAGGAAAAGTCACGGAACAGCTATGTAGCCTGTGGGTGCACACTTAAAACAACAGAAAATGAATTTCTACAATACTTATGTGTCAGCTACTTCCTACTTTGTCTGTACCTATTTGAATAACAACAGCAAAGCTTTTTACATGGACAGCTGAAATTGGCTATAACACATCACTATGGTTTCCCATACACATACACTGTCATTATTGTCTCTCATGGTGAAGGTGCATCCACCCAGTTTCTAGGTCTTCCCTTTGTGCACACACACACACATTCTCTCTCATTCTCTCTCTCTCTCTCTCTCTCTCTCTCTCTCTCTCTCTCTCTCTCTCTCTC
>NC_034602.1:34912828-34944834 GCF_900095145.1 Mus pahari | reverse complement strand
ACACACACACACACACACACACACACACACACACCACAAATTATAGTCCTAAAGATTCTAACATCAATGTAGTCCTGTCTAAAAGTATCTATCTGCAGGAAACCTCTGATTTTTTAGAGTAAATTCACATCCTCAGTTCCAGGTTCCTTCCAAACCAATATAGAAGTACTTGAAGAAAGAGCTGCTGCATCCCCATCCTTATAGGACATTCATGGAGAGATTTATTACCAACAGATGGCTGCAGTGTAGAAGACAGTGTGCCTGGGCACTTAAGACCAACACAGCAATCCCTGGTTATTTTCCACCTACACAGCTAAAAAGGAATCAAATTCCAGTTGAGAAATGATTATGTCTTTCCCCAGAGTTTCTGATGAAAACAGCAAATAAAGTCTGCTGAGTTGGCTGGAAGCCACCCAGGCTGTAACATTTTCTTTTCCTTTTTAATAGATGTCCCCTCCTCTCCATCCCTGTCAACCTCCCATGTCCTTTTGTATATATCTCTATCTTATAGCCTCCAGCAACAGTTTTCATCCCTCATTTTTATTATTTAGCCTCCCCATCTCTCTCTTACATAAGTAAAATAAATTTGTGAAACACAGTTTAATCTTTGGAGGGACAGATTTGGTCAACTTTTTCAACTTTGGACAGAAAAGTTACTCCCAGTCCTGGGTTTCTCATCAAACAGTTACTTGTAACCAAACAGATTCTTAAACCCTAGTAATTCCTCTGTTTGTTTTTGGCTGATGGAAAGACAGGTCCTGGACGCATAATCATAAAGTTGCTCTCATCCAAACTATGTATCTTGGAAGGGTTTGGGAGGTATTTTGTTTTCGTCAAGTTCTTTATACAAGGACCCAACTCTGCCCATACTTTTATTTTTATTTTTCACAAGTTTTGTGTAATCGTTAATTGTCTAAAAGAACAATCAAAAAATAATGTATCTCCATGACTTGTCTTTCTCTGTTTGCTCACTATTTTAACTGTTTTGTTGTTGTTGTTGTTGTTGCTGCTGCTGCTATTGTTTTGGTCATCTTCTGTAATCATGCAGAAATTCACTGATTTAGGATTCTATTTAATATAATTTTCCAAATCATGGTCTTTGATATAGTCATTTTAAGTTGAATGAAATGATATATCCAAATAACAAAGAAAATGTCATAATCTCATATAAAGACTTTTATCACCAGAAGACCAAAGTTTTCATGCAAGGACTACAGTAAAGAGTAAGCTAGCCCTTTGACGACATATTCACCTCCTCCTACCCAGACAGAACATTCTGGGAAGGACTTACAGACTCCCTCAGTTAGCATCTCTATCATTGCAGACAGTATGAAGGTACCTGGTTGAGGAGGCAGAGTACAAAGTAATGGCAGTAAGACAAGCCTGTATTTGAATCCAGACTCTGTACCATGTTTAACTCCTCAACACATCATAAAATGTAGATTACTTTTAACTCCCTAGAGTTAACAAGAAGACTCATTATCAAGGATAACTGTGACAGACATAACATTTGATATAGATGATAAGCACACTACCCATATTGCAGGATATTCCTTGGTGTCTTTTATTTCATATATGAGGAAAATTAGTCTTGAATAGGCAGTTAAATTTTTTGAGACTCCATAACCAGTAAGAGACCAAATCTAAGTTTAAGCCAAATTGTCTAACCCTAGAATTATATCTTTCCTGAATGCTATACTTCCGTCCATTCGAAAATATATGGGCCATAGAAACAAGTAGAATGATAATAAATGATACAATGTAGCCACTTTGAGAATATATCATGCATGGTAGGAACAGGAGGAAGAAGAAACTCTATGTCACCCTATGAAGAAACTCTCCCATGGTGAGGAATGTAGATTTTGGTGGGAAAGTTTGGCTATGTGTGAACTCTTCATGTGCATCTTGCTCTGATCCCCTATACTGTAGTGGTTTTTCAATATCAATGCATCACTATCTTCTCTCCTAAGGGACTTGTCCATTGGTAAATACGTTCTAGTTAAAATTAAAACATCATGTCTGACTCATTTCTAGTAAAGCTTGACTCAAGAATGGTTTTTGGACCCAGTGCTTTGGCCTATTTTCATGGGCTCCAGGTATTGCTTATCCTTCCTTTTCATGTACATTTCCCTGGAGCTATTGATAAAGAGAACCCAAAATTGGGCTGTTTATGAGAATCATTTCCAACAGCTTCACAGGGATTCTGATTATTCTCAAAGGGAAGGAACGATGATGGCATCGACTATTTTATGAACCGAAACACCTCAAAAGAAAATGGGAGAGCCTCTCCCTCTAGTTATATCAATACACTATTGTAATATTCATTCAGTCCTATGTATTAAGAGAAAAAACAACTATTCTGTACTGAGGGAACAAGATGATTAAACAGACTTAGTTAGGAACCTAATTCCCCCATGTAACATTGTTTGGGAAAAAATACATTCTGCCTTCATAACAAACCACTCCCAAAGATGAAGAGCTTTATTCCTTTATCAGTCCAAATACAGCACTGTATTTTCACATTGCCTAGTATTTCTAAAGAGGTCATCAGCTCCCAAGATATCACTTACAACTGAAGAAGAGGAATAACCAACAATGCTAAACTCTAGGGGCTAGCATACCAATGCAAAAAAAAAAATCTCAATTCTACTGCTTTGTCATCTTCTCTTTATAGAACACCCTCTTCTCGTGTTTGTGTTCATTCCGAAGATCTAATGATATAGGAAAGAGCAGCATTTTTAGAAAGCAGATGCTTGTGAGTGGCTTCTGGGTTATCCTGTTGGTCTCAGTGAGCTTAAGCACCCGCAGTAGGCAGGGAGACAGAAAACACCATGCAATAGACTCAAAGAGCTAAGCTGTCACATTCTGGTTTTTTTGGAAATTAGAATTTTTACTCAGCCAACTGTAGAGCAGGATCAATAATTTTTACCTCAACAATGAGAAACATCTCTCAGCCTGTGGTTTGATTGTCATTGTATAACCAGTCTTTACTTAGCAAATGTTCCCTGAAAATCTATATGGTTTCTACACTTCCAAGAATTAACCGTATATAAGGATATCACAACTCATCCAACATCCTGTCTTACACGACTTCTCCTCCTCCTATAAGTGTGCCTTCTGTCTTTTAGACACTCATTTTACTATCATATTCCAAGCTTCTATGCTCTATAACTCATCAGAACCACTAATTTAATGAATACATGAATGATACCAATTTCATATACAGCTCTCTCCTGCCATGCCCACATTCAGTCATTTCCCATCCCCATTCAGATCGCACTGTATAACCTCGTGACTTTTTCCCTATTACTCACCCCTAACTCCTTGCTTCATAGTCAACAAAAATTTCTAGTCCATGACTCTGACCAGCCCTCTACACATATTCTTATTCTTGTCTTCTGCATTCTTGCTAAATAAAAACAAGGTACATAGGAAACCAGCTCTTCATCATCCTGTGCTTCCAAACATAAATGGAGGAAATGAAAGCACAAGGATTGGTCCTCGTTAAACATATGAATGTTAAGCTTTAGGGAGTTGTCATAAACTCTCTAGAAAATTATAAATTCTCATGACTGGTTCAACCTTTCTATGATCAGAGGGATGCTGATCCTGAGTCATTTGAGACTCCATTCACAGAGAGTCTATTGTATTATGTAAACCAAGTCATGTAGGAAATGGCAATGGTAACTTGTGCCTCACAGTCCCAGGAAAATTATTCTTGCTTAATTATAAGCAATGATCAAAAGGACATGGGTCCTTTAATATGTCCTCTCCTTTAAGGTCATATCTCATGTTGAGTTCTTAGCAGGGTCTGTCCCATGCTGGTTGAGCCAAGAACATCGCCACATCCATCACTCAGATGTTGTCCTCCTTCCTGTCTCCCCAGTCATTCAGTAATCACCGTTGGCACTTGATGTGAAAACTAACTAATGTGACCATCCTTCAAATACCTGACAATCCAGTACTATATGTTTTCTGGAGAGCAATGACCTGAACACCTTAGAAGTCACTGAAATATATAGATTTACACCATTATCAGTACCTTTTTAACTGACCCACTATCTGGGAGCAAATTCAAAATCTAGTACTTAAGCTCATTGTATATCTTCATAAACCGAAAATCATCAATTTGATAACTATGATTGTTTGACAATCAAACAGCAGGCATGTTTTGTATCTAATCACTCAATCCATCTACAGACTTCAGCCAACTCCATTATTCTATTCAGAAGGTATGTTCCTCTCCACATGACTGCTGCATCCTTATGGCCCATGAAGTGGATGGGTATCCAATAAGATGCATTTGAGTTCGGTGTCTGCCCCTTATAAAAAGGCAACATTACTCTACAACTTTGAGCTTCAGTTTCCTATTTGTAAAGTGGGGTTAATAATTGTGTCTATGATATGTGGTAGCTGGAGACTTTACTTAATATGATATGAAAACAAACAAACAAAAAAAAAAAAACCTTAGTACTATGCTATAGACACATGGTACATAGAGAGAAGATACTAGACCATTATATTGTTTGTTTTTACAACAGTCCTTTCTCTGTAGGGTATGATGTTTTCTATCCACAGCAGCAATGACCACATGTCCTGCATGCTCTCCTTGCAACATGATATTGTCATTCTTTATATCAAGAAGTGAGAATTATTTATCACTGACTCGCTGGCTTGTCTATGCTGCTCTACCCTGTGACTTCTTTTTCTCAGCCGAATGCAGCAGAGAAAAGGGTTTGTGACTCCAGGGCCTAAACAGCAAAAACCTCACAGCATCTCTTTTGCTCTTGGGAACACAGTTGCTATGTGATGAGTCAATGCATGATGAGATGCCGCACAAAGGCAAAAGCCACTAGGAGGAAACCCAGGCAACCAGCCAACAGCTGCGGATGCAGCCCAGGCAAGGCTGTCGAGTCTGTCTTGGATTTGAGCATACGGCTGCCTCATTATCTTTCTAGTCACATGAATACTCTCTTACTAAAATATTACCTGTATTACTTTATCTTAAATTACTTTTCTTTAATTTCATCTTTTGTTAGGGGAGGGCATATATTGACTCGGTTTTGAAATTACATTGTAAGCGGATTGTATTATCTTTTCAGTAAAGGGAAGAAAGATGAGTGTTTTACTTGTCATAAGGATGGGGCCAAAGATAATAAACCATGGCCATTGTGCAACTGAATCTAATTCACCCAGACCCAGGAACACAACAACAAATGCTTGCTTGCTTGATCATAAACTGTTAAAACTTAAAAAATAGTTTTATTGTTTACAAACTATCTCGCTTATCTCTTCTATCATGGATCCATTTGTCTAGGCCAAAGTTGCTCAAAACCTTCCCTTATTCCTCCAGCTTTTTATACACACAGAAACAGCTTCTCCCCCACTTTCCTCCCTCTCCTCTCCCTCCTCCTTTATTCCCCTCCCTATCTCCCGTTTTTCTCCTTCTTCCCCCTCTCTTTTTCTCTTCTCTTTGATCTAATTCTTCTAAAAGAATACATCCTTTGCTCTAAGAGAAAACCAACCCTCCTCCCGCTAGCACTGGCTGATGGTCAATTCCCTGAGGTCTCAGGGTTCCAGTGCATCTCTGTGCTCCTGTCTTCCCTGACACTCAACTGTTTTCTTCAAGGTAAATTTCATAAAACAGAGATAAGTGCTGCCTAAAATTGATATCAATTCAGGAAAATTTCTGTCTCGCTGGTTCCAATGTCCAGGGAAAACAGTTAACTCAACAACTCCTTCCATATCCATATAGAAATCACCAGCCCTAATAATCCTTCTACCTCCACATTAAATACAGGTTTGTGCAAAATTAAGTTAATAGCCTAGAAACATTCATGGGGGATTATTGCATTTCAATAAGAGAGGTTTATCAAGCATCTTCATGTGTGAAGACAGCTAGCATTTATTGCTTCAGGTACTTCACATAATATTTGAATGTTCACAGCTGCTCCCTGGATATCCTCCCATTTCATAGATGAGAAACTCAGTAAAGAATAAGTATCAAACATCTTAAAGGACCAGTGATAGAGGGCAGATCTCTGAAATCCACTATGCTTCTCGCTATAGCTCCAGTCTTAACTTCTTTAGAAAGGCTTATGACCTAGAGCCATTACTTAATCTCATTTTTCATCTTTCCATGAAGATAATATCACCGACATTATAGTTAAGCAGACCACATGAAGTACTTCAAGAAAAACCCTGCTCAGAATAGCATCTGGTATATGGTAACTGCAGACTGGCTTACTGGCAGAGACAGAAAACAGAAACACAAATCTGTAATCATTGTATCTTGGCCTCTTCTGTTTCTGCAGAAGGAAGCTCTTTGTGTTCAGGACCAAGAGGCCTTGCTTCAAACATTCAGCGGAGATGGATCCCTGACAAGGATAGAGAAACAGTAAATATCAGCCTGTACCAGGTGTCTCCTGAAACAACCTTTGATTGTTATAGATTATGAAAAGCTTTTGATACTTGATGATAGCTCATTCTATTTTCATGATTTATTTGTTGTTCGGACTTTTAAAAGTTTCTTCCCTTCACTTGGAGCCATGGAAACCATCACAACAAAGCCCAGCACGGCAATGCTGCAGAACCAAGGCATGCCAATCAAACACACTCTGGATTCCAGAGGAGTCACAGAATGGAAGAAGAAATTCAATCACAGGGACGGAGGCAGGCTTTTTTCTCAAGCGATCTTTCAGTACATCCGTGAAGCAGAAATTACCTTTTCTACTTCATGTGTCTCCTTGTTCCTTAATGCACACTGTACTCCAGTCACTACAAGCAGGGCAAGCCCCTAAATAAGTCCTTAGCCCAGGCCTTTCTGCCTTACACATGCCCAGAACCCTTCTGTAGGGTCAGCATGTCTGTTGCAGCAAGTCCAGCCCCAAGAAATGCTGGTAACAGATTCCCCAAGTCCCCTTGCTTCCATTGTATGTCTTCCTACCTCCTTGGTTTTATTTAGTATAAATCAAATCATGACAAAATTCCAAGTGTTCTTTAGATAAGATTCAAACATGGTCCTGAGGATCTAACTCTGCCTACTTCTCTGACCTCACATCCTACTATTAGCCACCACAACAGGCACTAACTGGGAAGACTTTTATGTTTTGCTATGAAAACATACAGCGTCTTGCTGAGGGTTTTGGACTTTGCAACTGCCCCCTCCTCTTGGCAACTCTTTGGTCCTCTTATTTTCAACAAGATAGCTTTTTCATGTCTACTCAATTTTCACTGCCTCATATTACATCCTTTATCATAAGACTTTCATAATCTCCCATAATCTAAAATCTTTCTCTTTAAAACATTTCCAACTATCTCATGGTCTTATGTCTCTACACTTACTTCTTGTTTAAGGAATCAGCTAGTCTATCCCCATAGTGGTTTTCCTAAAATCTTCCAAACATAGCCACAATGCCTACTATAGACATGGAGTTCAATAACTACTGACCACACAGATAGGTAGTCCCACAAAAAGACAGTTAGCAGGTATGTCCATTTTCCCTTGTTTTGCTAAGGTATCTTGTAATGGTCCCAAATATAGGTGTCATCACACAGGACTCAGGAATCATTCTTCCTTCAGAAAACTACTTACTCCTTCCTACCTGAGAGATTGACTTTAACCTATCCTTCACATTGGTATTGAGCTTGGGAAAATACAAGAAGATAGAAATCTTCCTTTGACAAACTATGCTAGAAAACTTCAACATCAGTGTGTTACGTAGTCTCATATATTACAAACCCAAGCATTCAGTCCAGAAATGTCTGTAGAGAGAAACAGGGACTGATGGATAGAAAGGAAGCCAGAGACTGTTAGGTTTCAACATCCTCCAAAGGATGGCTTTAGTGATAACCCAAAGCCAACTCCCTTTGTCTTCTAAGGTATATGAGATGGTTTCTGTGATCCCTTCTAAGCTTAAGTTAATATTTATTCAAACAAAGACAAATATTTATGCTATATGATTCTGCCATGCACTGTCAGGGTTCTGGAACCAAGCCTAAGAAAACAGAGAGGACATCTCTACTTTCCAGGAGTTTGTGTGAATTTACAGCATGTTCCAATTCTCAGTTTGTTTTATTTAGAGAATTTTTTCTATTGTAGGAAGGAATTTCTTGCATATTCCTGCCTAGTGAAGGATTCCTAATACGCTGCTTCCAGCTTCATACTCTGCTATTTGTCATGAGTGAAAGCTACCACACCCCGTCTTGCTCCTGCCAAATATTCTGGCAGCCTAGCTTTGAAGATCCTACTTCCTATCCAAACTCCCAAATTCCCATGCAGCCTCTGAATAGAGAAGGGGGCTCAGACGTGCAAGTAAAGCCAAAGTGTATCTGCAAAGACATCCCATGGGTTATAATATAGCAGAAGACATCTCATGTGGAGGAATCCAGTGGTTCATGCAATACTTCCTGAGCACTAGGCTTAGGATTTAAAGAAAAATCCTTCTGCATCTCTTGGTGTCCATTTCCTGACTTTTCATTAAGATACAGTGGCCACAAGAATGCTGACCTCGGGGTTTGCGGCCCCACGGAGGGAGCAACAGTGCCACCTGACCAGACCCCTTGGAGCTCCCGGGGACTGGGCCACCAACCAAAGAATACATATGGAGTGATCCATGGTGCCGGCCACATCTGTGGCAGAGGATGGCCTTGTTGGACATCACTGGGAGGAGAAGCCCTTGGGCCTGAGAGTGTTCACTGCTCCATTGTAGGAGAAAGCCAGGGAGGATGGGAGAGGTGGGTGGGGGAGCACCCTCATAGAGGCAGGGGGTGGGGGAATGGGATAGTGGGTTTATGAAGGGGAAACCTAGAAAGGGAAAAACATTTATAATGTAAATAAAGAAAATATCTAATTAAAAAAAAATGCTGCCCTCAGACTTGCCATGTACACAGAGTGAAACTGACTAAGGGCCTTAACTTCACTTTCTAAACTGCATCCCCACATTGATATCAGCAGCAGCTCACAGCCAAGTAAAGTCTGAGAATGGCGGGGATATTCACAGAAAACATGGGACCCTCTGACCACCAACTTTAGCCCAAGGATCCACCATCAGTTTTGCTGAAGCTTTCTTCAAACTGATATCTAACACCTTTCCCTCCGAAACCTCTTTTTTGCCTATAACCCCTTCTTAAACTAGCACATCAAAGCAGTAACACCTCATTTCCCCTCCTCAAACACTGAAGATGACATCAACAAAGGTATTGTATAAGCACATGATAATTCATAAATATGGCAATTCATATGAAGGACACAGTACCTTTCATTTATTTCTCCATAATGATTACTCTCTATGAGCAGAGTCCTTCCTGGGAAGTATCTGGAGACAGAAAGGAATTTTGCTCTTCTTGAAGTAGCCCATAGACTAATGGGGACTTTCTGGACCCTCCTCACCTTAAGCATAGTGGATAGTATCTTAGATGATAACTTTTGGTATAGAAATGGGGTTTGAGGAACTAGAATAAAAGGAAAGATGAAGGAAATAGGAAGAAAGAAGCTATTACACCAAAGAGCTCCGATTGATAGATCATGGCTATTCAAGTGTACGTGAGAGTTTTTTAAATTGTGATCAGATGCAAGATGAGGCTTCCCTCCTGCCAGAGCCTTGCAGTACCAGCACAGCTTGTTAGGATGCAGTGGTTGTAACACTTCTGCAGAGAAATTCTTCAACTGTTGTCACTATTTTCATAGCCCAGAATATTCAGCCAGCTAACAGACCTCTGGGAGAATATGCTCCGTGTTGTAATTTTCCAAAGCCGACACGATTATAAAACCCAAGCAGATGGAAAGAGGACTGCAGTGGACGGGAAAAGCTGTTAGCAGTTTCCATTTGTAGACAAAACCATTATTTTTTTAACAGATCACTACTAGAATTTGATGAATCTAGTCCCTTTTGCACCCTCTGCTTTGCAGAAAGCCCTGCAGCCCTGCCAGACTTAGCAAACAGTTGCAGGAGGTTATTTTCATACATTTGTTTATATCAAAGCATCGCCTCATAGAGTTTCACATTTAGCTTGCCGTTAATCTCTAAACTGCCATCAATGTATAGTTCCCGACCCTGAAGATTGAACCTCAAAATAAATAGTGGTGCAATCATAAGTTATTTAAAATATTACTGTGCACCCTATCACTCTATGTCAAGAGCCAGTTTGCTTATGGGAGAGCTTGATTTCATAATTACATATTAGAAATCATTTGTAAGGAAAATTGATTGGTTTATTTACAGCAAGGATTTCACCAGAAATAACCCTGTCTCCAGCTGGAGGGGTGAAGTATCAGGTTGAAATTGGTACAAGAACTTGAGGAGCCTGTCACCATCTTGTTTACTTCTTGTCACTGGAAGGAACAACTGCTCAGAGATCAATAAGGGAGGGGGCAAAACTGTCATCTTTGAACATCTGCGTGGTTCACAAATCAAATTTTAGGCACCATCATGGGATGCTGAAATAAGTACTCAATGGAAATTTGTGAGGCTCAAGTTCCAGTTGCTAGTCCTTTGTTAAGTAGACTGCACAGCATGACTAGATACACTGCTCTCCCACTGTGTGGGCATGAAGATGGCAGGTAGTCACAGAGGTGGAAAGAACCACCCACCAGCCTACAAAACTGATGAGTGATCTGCCAAAGACTATCATTTGGTGGTCCCTCCTCAGCAGTAACAAAAGCATTTAGACAGTGCCAACACCAACTCCTAGGGCCTAGTCTGAGTCAATTCTCCTTCATGTTTGCTTCACTGAAACTTTTGGCTACGTTTCACTGCTCATGATATCTGGCAGCAAGAAAATTCTTCTACAACAAGGTAAGTTCAGTTGTTTGGGGGTATTTTTGTTTTTGTTTTTTGTTTTTGTTTTTTTCTGTAGCACCTGTCTGTAGCCTTTGTTCCTAGTGGGGCAGAAATGTATTATTATTATTATTATTATTATTATTATTATTATTATTATTATTGGAAAGTAATGAACTCATGCCAATTAAAACCTCAAAACACCATCATTCCAAACAAAATGATAATGAAGATACCAACCATGGTAGTAATGGCACCTGTCCTTCCAGTTGGACGAGAGTTCTCTGAGAAACAATTATCACATATGGGGGATTGTCACCATGCCTTGGCACAAGTATTTATTTATTTCCAATCCCTGGGAATCTTTCTGAATAGTTCACTACTATTATGAGGGCAAAGCATGACAAAAAAAATGACAAAACTAAAGAAGGTCTTTTTTAAAATTTTTATTATTATTATTATTTTCTTTATTTACATTTCAAATGCTATCCTGGAAGTTGCCTATGCCCCTCCCCCTGCCCCTGCTCCCCTACCCACCCACTCCCACTTCTTGGCCCTGGCCTTCCCCTGTGCTGGGTCATATAAAGTTTGCAAGACCAAGGGGCTTCTCTTCCCAATGATGGCTGATTAGGCCATCTTCTGCTACATATGCAGCTAGAGACACAAGCTCAGGGGGTACTGGTTAGTTCATATTATTGTTCCACCTATAGGGTTGCAGACCCCTTCAGCTCCTTGGGTACTTTCTAAAGAAGGTCTTTTAAAGACTAAGTTGAATGATTTTGCAAAGGAGATCTCTTCTTCTCTACTCACTTCCCATCTAGGGTAAAATCTTCAGGCCTTTGCTTCTTCCATGAACCAAATACCTGTGAACTTCCCAGTGAAAGCAACGAAGCTTCACTCACCTCCTAAAAGCCAGTGTCCATTCTGTATCTATCCCACAGTATGTCTCAATAAATGGTGGTTAGGCTGAACTAAACTAAACCTTTTGGGCTCATGCACAAATGCCGATTTGGCCTTCAAAATTTCCAAACTCCAAAAATCACCTCCTTTTTCAAGGAATGTGTAGGTGTTTCCCCACACAGTAAGTCCATGGGACTGTTACATAAGTGAGTCCTGTAAGATTTTGTGTGTCTATATACTTTCCTAACTATTAATTCCTGTTTCCAGAAGAGTATGACATGAAATAAGCCAAATGAATTTAGGATGGGTTTTCTTGAGGCTAACGCAAACATCTACAGTATTAGTACTTATGAAACACTGGGTGGGTGGGATTGAACCAAGCTGAGCAGAATTGCAGCTTGGATGTCCAGCAGGAAAAATAGATAAAGTACTACCTCTTTAGTTCTAATCTTAATGATCTTACTGATGTCCAGTGACGGATGAGGACAGCATAAACCGTTTCCCCTTTATCATCTGCCAAAACTGAAAATTCTGACAACTCTTCATGCCCTGTTGATTCTTTTCCTTCTTACAAAGGATGAGGTCAGACAAGTTTACTTGCAGTGATCGTATTGATCTCCATTCTTAAGCTGCAATTGGATCTTCCCCTTGCAGGCAAGTTGTCATTGACTTTTACTTGCAAAGACAGATACTGACCCTGGGATGCCATGGAGAAAGCCAAGACTCCATATTCAATTGTGAACAGCCCAGTGAGCTGGAATTTTTATACCGACTGAGCTAACCTTCATTATCTTGTCAGATGGGGTCTTTTATGTCACTCCAAAAAGAGTTCTATTCAAACACAGATTCGTGAAGTGGGAACAGAGATATTATACTAATAAAAGCTCCAAATCAAATAAAATCTGCATCTTTTTCAAGCTCCTCATTGTTATTAGAAATAGCATAGGTAGTGTATCAAAGAACGAAGGCAAGAGTTAACTGGGTGGCCAGATCTGAGTAGACAATCATTTGCCTTGGAACAAAATTCCAGTTTATGGAATTCATTCATAAGCGTTGGCTCAATGTTTCTGAGACCACATTTGCAAACACACACACATGCACACAGACACACAGGCACACATTTTGTCCTTTTATAGAAGGCAAAACCAAAGCTCACAAAGCACAAATCCTGTGTTGACTGTGTTACACTGCTGATAAGAAGTCTAATTACCAAAGGCCTTACCCAAAAACACCTTTGTATTTCCTTTGACTTTTTTGACATCGAGCCATACTTATATGCTTT
The DNA here is from genome assembly GCF_900095145.1 of Mus pahari. Classification (NCBI taxonomy): domain Eukaryota; kingdom Metazoa; phylum Chordata; class Mammalia; order Rodentia; family Muridae; genus Mus; species Mus pahari. The sequence continues at coordinate 34,931,874 of NC_034602.1, read as the reverse complement.
CTTATGCAGGATCTCGCTTAATAGAACATTCCAGTGAAAGGTTGTGGTACCTTTTTAGACAAACATCAGTAAACATTTTTTTAAATTGTATCATAACACAATTATATTATTTCCTGCTTCCCTTTGCTTCCCCTGAACATACCCATATACCCCCATTTGCTCTCTTTGAAATTCATGGCCTCTTTTTTCATTAATTGTCCTTACATACATGTAAGGACATGTTTGTGGTGTATTCTGTCTGCATAATATTACTAGCATCTCTTTGTTTTATATTTTCAAGGCTGACCACCATTTGGTATTGTTAACCAATTAGTATTCGCTTCCCTGGAGAAGACTATTTCTTCCCCTCTAAGCATTTCTTAGTTCCCTGCATGTGTTTTTGGAGATGTGAGGACTTGTGAGGTGTCGCCTGTACACAGTTAGCATGATTACTTGTGTCATATTTGTTCGGTTCATGTTTAGGCAATCACAAAGTTAGTCTTCCTAATGAACCAAGATCTAAGACTTGTGTGCACAAAAAATAACAATGTTGACAAAAAACAAAGGAGATCTAAATTTGTGAAATAAAAGACTTGTATTGTTTTTAAAGTCAATTCTCCTTACTATAACACTTTAACAAAATGCCTATTAAAATCCTAGCAAGAGTTCTTGTAGGTGTAGGTAAGAGTATACTAAGTTGGATATGGAAACCCTGTAATAGCTAAATAATTTTGAAAAACAAAAACTTAAAGTAAGAAGAATCCATAGTCCCAATTCAAGACTATGTTATAGCTCCAGCAATGAAGACTAGGATTACTCAGTTACACCGCACTGCACAATTCTATTTCCATAACAATCTGACAGAAGTAGAGAGTAGGATGGCAGATTGGTACTGAACAAAAGTTATAGGAAACAAGGGCCATGCAGTCGCGAATGCTGGTATGAAGGCCTAACAGAAGACCTTTGCTGAGTGAGTCTTCTGCGTCTTAACTCTTGGCTGTGCTGTTATACAAGCGTTGTGTTAAGTCATTACCATGGAGGATCACATAATGATACTGAGCATCTTGCCCATAAATTTCTTACAGCTGCATATAAATCTATAATAATCTCCAGATGAAATTCTACATGCAAAAATATACCACTGTCAGACACGTTGCTGCAAGCCTAAATTCCTTTTCGAGAGTTGAGGCAGGAGGATCCCCATAAGTTTGAGAAGAGTATGGCACTACATTGTGAGACTCTGTTTCAAATAAACCAAAATAACTTTAAATTTAAAATAAATTAAAAATAAAAATATAAAGACAGGAAAAGCCTTTTAAAATAGTATTCCAGGTGTTGTAAAAAAGCTTGAGTCTCCACTACTGATATATGCCACTTCTTGTCATATTGATTATCTTTATGTAATTCATTGGCTCTAGCTTTCTCTAATAGTCTTAGAAGTTATTTCAAATTATTATTGATTTAATTTTATATTACTTAACTTTTGGTAATTGAAACATTTGGTAAATAAATAAATAGTCATTTTAGACTCCCCAGTTACATCCAGAACATCACAGATTTATACAATTCTGTTGATACACAGATTTACAAACTCCACTTCAAGTAATTGTTCCTCCAGCAAGCTTTTCCTTAAGGCTAGACAGTACACATATCTCCTACATGGCCCACACACGGACACCACACACAGACACCACACACACACACACACACACACACACACACACACACACACACACACACACACACACACACACACACACACACACACACACACACACATACGAGTCATTTGTTCCTTTGGACCACCTCTCTAACCCTAATAAGTTGTCTTTTGATATTACCTTAAAGTTACTCCTCTCTTCTGCTCCACTTGTAATTCCTTATTACATGGATGGTTTTGATCATGTCCTAATGCAAAGTCTGCAAAGTGGCCATGGATATAACCCACATACTATCTAGATATCCTTGTCACCAGAAACACAGATAGCCTTCCTTATTGCTCAGAGGACCTAAGGCTGATATCTGGCAGATGCATCCTTCTCCACCATGCTGACAATGCCCCCGCCTATGTTAAATTGTTTTCCAAGAAGAGATATGGGCAACCAATGACCCACCATCCACATAGATCTGGACAACAGTAAGAACCATGCCAGCTCCAAAATGCACCATGGAGTCATCTGAGTTCCCTTTTGCAAATGCATCAACTTCTCCCTCTGACCAAATCAACTTCCCCTTCTTTATTCAGTGTGTTATATAATGTTCTCAATAAATTCTATAACACATTTTTCAAGAAATTTTAAACTACAGAAAAAACATTTTAAGGATTCTCTGAAAAATAGATTTTAAAATGGGACTTAGGAACAGAGCTGTCTGAACTGGTTGACAGTGGTAAATCTGTCGTAGGTAGTAGATGAGGTGCTAGGAGTCCTCAGGATATTGCAGCTGTTGCTGTTATGTTTCTCACTGCTGGAGAACTAAAATGGGATGCTGCAATATCTCAAGTATTTCAAATGTTCAGGAAAAACCATTTCAACAACTATGAAAGTGGATGGTTTCTTCTGGGGGAATTTATTGATTGACTGAAGGAATACAATAAAAGGCTGAAGATGATCAATCATACATATAAACCAAAGTATAAAGACCTTAGACGCCTTTGGGGTAGTACATCAGAAGATTTCTCATATTCTAAGTCAGAAGACAAAAGAAATATAGCTAAAGATCATACCCAGAATTTAGGTATAATGGCACAAAAAACCCAGATAAGTCAACCGTGATTCAGTCAAGGATACCCCACCTATGACAGAGCTCCAATTAGAAAAGCCTGTGGGAGAGGGAAACTATTCAGAATATATTGTGTGAATTTTTACTTAAAAAAAAGGGAAGGAAGGAAGGGAGGGGTGGAGGGAGGGAAGGAGGGAGGAAGGAAGAGTCACCAAAGCTTTAAGAGGTTCAGATTACAGTGTCCCCCAACTAAGAAGTACTTGGCCTTGTAATAGTGAAAAGTCACATCCTCTGAAAGAGTTCTGAATGAAGTAAGACTTCATTCACACACCTTAACATTTACTAGTTACATACATATAGGACAGGATGCCTGAGACTACTGGATCAAATTGGCTATGCTAAAATTTAAAGTTAGATCAAGTATGTAAGTCCACTCTTTACAGTAGATTTTTAGAGGATTGGGATGATTTCAAGGATCCATGAAGGTATTCCAACTTATTATGAGTACATGAAATGTTTCAAATAAATTAGAAAGATTTGAACATTGTTGCTTTACCAATGTTAATTAAACAATGGAGATGTCTAGTATGGCATATGATGTCACATACTGAAACGTCTAATCAGCTGTATAGAAGAAAGACCAAATATGGACCAAGAAATCTAACAAGAGGAAACTTAACCATACCCGATGAGCACAGAGTTCTCAACAGTGATGTCATCTTTAAAGAAGCAATGTTATGTTTATGATAAAGTTACTAGCCAAGTTAAGAGTATACAAAATAGAATTAAAGAAAGGAAGAAAATAAACTGGAAATTTTCATACGTAAAAGAAAAATTTCCTTATGAAACATTTAAATTTAATATTTAGTATGTTGGTACGCTATGATATATAATATATAAAATGATCTTGTCCCCGTTCCTGGCAGAGAGTTCTAAGCACTTTGTAATTGGTGTCCTTGGTAATAGGAATGAGCAGAGGATCTTCTGCTAATCATGATATAGGTTTTTATACCTGAGTTTATGCTAAGGATGGGTCTCCCGGTGAACACCTATATGGCTTCAGAGTGAGGCACAAATTGCCAAAGGAACCAACCTAACAATTAGAAGGTTGGGACTTGTAAACTTTCTTTCCCAAACTTCAGTAATGTGACTGGGATTTGGGACTGAATTAATTACCACTGACCAATTATTTAATTAACCATGCCAATGGAGTAGCCATTCCATTAAAACACTGAAAAGTGGAGCTTAGCCTCCCAGTTGATAAATTCATGGGCATATTGAAAAGGTCAGGTGTCCAGAGAGGATGAAGACAACGTTCTCTTATACTCACTCTGCAACTACAATCGTCAGCTGCAAGTGTCAGATTGTCTGTACTGAAGACTATCTAGACAAGTAATAAAGAACTCTCTCTCTCTCTCTCTGTGTGTGTGTGTGTGTGTGTGTGTGTGTGTGTGTGTGTGTGTGTGTGCATGAATATATCCCTCTAGAGAAGAGGGATGTATGAGCTGGAAGACTGAGTGAAGAAGATCCAACCTTGAGGGAAAATGATCATCATCCAACCAAGTGAGATATCTATCTATCTATTATCTATCTATCTATCTATCTATCTATCTATCTATCTATCTATCTATCTATCTATTTCTGGCTCTCTCTAGCTCTGACTCTTTTTCCCTCCTTTCTTCCCTCACTTCCTCTCTCCATCCTTCCCTCTCTCCCTCACCTGCTCTCCCTTGGACTTGGGATACAGCTTCTGACCTTGAACATCAGAACTCCAGATTAATCTACTTAAACTTGCATCAGTGAAATCCCAGGTTCTTAAGCTTTGGCCTTAGCTTAAAGTGACACCATTGGCTTCCCTGATGTGAGGTTTCTAGACTTGAAGTAGGTCAGAAATCCAACATCTTCTTTACACACCTCCATTGTAGGATATCCTGCCCTTAATGATGACATGAGCCCAATAAAATCTCTCTCAAAATCTACATCTATGTATCTAACCGCTCATATACCTATCTACATACAGTTTCTATACTTAGTATAAATAATTTATGCAAAACATATACACAAAACTGGAAACAAAAAGTGAGGCAGATTAGTATAAATGGCAATTTAAAATACTTCTGCTTGAAGTGGATGCTCACAGTCAGCTATGGGATGGAACACAGGGCCCCCAATGGAGGAGCTAGAGAAAGTACCCAAGGATCTGAAGGGGTCTGCAACCCTATAGGTGGAACAACAATATGAACTAACCAGTACCCCAGTGCTCGTGTCTCTAGCTGCATATGTAGCANAAGATGGTGTACTCAGCCATCATTGGGAAGAGAGGTCCCTTGGTCTTGCAAACTTTATATGCCCCATAGAGGGGAACTCCAGGGCCAAGAAGTGGGAGTGGGCAAGGGAGCAGGGCAGGGGGAGGGTATAGGGGATATTTGGTATAGCATTTGAAATGTAAATGAAGAAAATATCTAATAAAATAATTTAAAAATACTTTTGCTTTAAGTTATATGTACATATTATACAGTAATTTAGATACATAGGTTATGATAGATAGATAGATAGATAGATAGATAGATAGATAGATAGATAGATAGATATGCAGCCAAGGATACACAATCAGAACTTATCTCAAAAAAAATGTTTTCATACATAGACAGATAGGCAGGGAGACAGATATAGAGATGGGCAGACAGACAGACAGACAAACAGGTTGGTAGGTCATATTGATTGGGTTTTGCTGGAGAACCCCGACTAACGGAACATCTCCTCTATTCAGTGGCTCCTGAAAATAAGCTAGCAACAAGGAAAGTGCTTTCCAGAGCTCTCAGAGCCATTCCACAAAATAATCAAACCAGAAAAGAGAGTCATGGGAACTACCAACTGTATGGAATAGGGTTGCAATTGGCATCTGAAGTGAGAGTATTTTTGTTGAGAAGACCCCAGACACTCAAATAGTGACAGAATTAAACCAAATCACTGGCAATCAAGTTGGTGTACAGAGATTGTAAGACTCATTTCATGAAGAGAGTTAAAAATCACACATTTTGGAATTAGAAATGATCTGTGAATGAAAACCAGATCTTAAGAGATCAAGTTGTTAAATTAAGTTGACAACTTAAAGAATAAAATAATTGCCATGTTAGTTGGGTGATGTAGAAATAATTCTTTAAGGCAAGGTGGTTCTTTGACTTAAGAGTTCTTCTTCTGGAAAAATAACTTTATAGATATATTAATATATATACATATATGTATGGCTGGGCATAAGAATGTATATTAAGAAAGGTTTGATTTATCATTGTTTGCATTGAACAAGGAGAAAAAGTACAGGACACATAGTATCTGAGCCTACACACACAATGTCAACTTGATGTGAGTGTCAGCTAGCAATCCGCTAATACAGTGACTATGATCCATGGCTTTGCAAAAATTTATACGGGAAGTTTTTACATAAATACAAAATGAACATTTAGGCTGACCTATTCCCCAATGTGATGAACAATAACTTTGACATTTATAATTCTGTACCATTTGTAGTACTTCAAAATATTCATTCACTTGCTTCTAAAAATAAAAAAGTTTATATTTTAGTGTGACAAAGAACACCAATACATGTAAACTAATCATAAAAACATGGTGCCTCTTAAAAACATCGCTTACTCCAGGATACTTTTCTTTACACCATGCTCTCTGCATCCAGTGCCCTCTTTATTCCCTGCCTTCTGTTTCCACTGCCCTCTTCTTTGTGCTTTGCCTTCCTTTGCACCTGACCCGACATGCCCTCTGTGTCCAGTGCCCCTTTTGCACCTGATCTTTCATGCCCTCCTCTATCTCTCAAACTCCTGCCCAACTAAATTGAACCTCTTTGCAAGATCTCTTAAATTCCTTTTGTTTTCTAACTACCTTTCCTATGATTTAAAAAAAAAAAACTGTTCTCATTGTCTGAAAAGGTAGGCAAAGTGATTTCAACTAATTATGAATGATGTGCTTGGACAGGGAGAGATAGACTAAGCTATGCTTCACACATGTCAAGGATATCATGACATTTGACATCCCATCATAGCCCAGGCCTATTGGTCTGTCCATGGATGTTACTGATTTAAAAGAAAATAAAAGCCTCTTCACTAGCTAAGGGCTAACCTGATATTTCCACCCTCCCTCTCACTCAAGTTAGAAAAAGCAGGCTGTGCCCACAACTCATAGGAGAGCAGTATAGAAATACTATCCTTGTACAGCCTAGCTTACAATGACAGGACACACTTGGCTCTCGTTTGCCATTCTGTTGGAAAGAAAACCTTTCTGGGAGCCCTCTTTTCCCCATTTCTCTCCAGCACGTGGCAAGGTATTTGGAACCTAGTGGGATAAGCAGGAGACTAGTACCTCCAAAACAAGAAGAACACATCATTCTCGTGATTGAGTCTCTATCCTCAACACCTTTGCACACTCTGGGTGTGGTCCACAAGGCTCCAACTCTACACACAAAGCATCGCATCACTGTGCTGCTCTCTTACCTCATCTTTATTACTCAGGTGCTGAATCACAGCCTCTTCTCGGAGATGCAGAGTAACAAAGAATGAAGGAGGAAAATCATGGCGTAAGTCAGAAAACGGTACTGCCAACGACTAATTTTGCCAAAATAAAAGATTCAGAATTTAGACTTTTTTTTCCCATCATTTGGGGCCACTGGAGGGTTTCAGGCTTTTATATATCTTTATTTTTATTTTATGTATATTGGTGTTTTGCCTACACATATGCCTGTGAGAGGGTGTCAGATCCCCTAGAATTGGAGTTACAGACAGTTGTAAGCTACCATGTGGGAGCTGGGAATTGAACAAAATTTGAACACTGGAAGAGCAGTCAGTGCTCTTAAGTGCTGAACCATCTCTTCAGCCCCATTGGAGGATTTTAAATTAAAATGGGATAATACAATTTTCAAAGGTATTTTGTTGGTTGTGAGGGGTACTTTCATAGAGTAGAGATGAAGACTTGAAGTGAGTGGTAAAAATAAATGACTTATAAGCATGACAAGTATTGTACCAGGTATGGGGAGTAAATATCAGAGGCAGGGCAGATACAGGAATGCATACTCACTATTCCAGGATGTCAAGGTAGCTACCCAGTGGCAGTGAAAGGAGACATACTCAGTGCTCATAGACAAGATATGAATGTTATCAACTGAGTGAAGGCACTGGTTAAAAGCAACATGCTCAAGAAACACAAAGAAAGGGCTGTTTAATGCATGGTCCTCTTTCTTACCTTTCCTTCTTAAGTCCTGCCAACATTCTGCAGGTGGCAGAAGGTGGGCAGGAGTAGTAGAAACCCTGAGAGGAAGCTGAAGTATGGGAATGATGAAGGCTGTGCTGATTTGAGAAACATAGCACCCTACCTTAGTGCACACAGAGACAGCCGAAATCATGGTAGTCCAGGCTCGCTTCTGAGGATTCCATATGTGAGCTCAAAGACCTTCTCAACCTAGTAGCCAATACCAGTCCAATGGGCTGGTTTTCAACTTAAGCCTATTTTTTTTTCTTCAAAAAGCAAGAACATGAATAGGAAGTATTACTGAACTATGGCCTCAATGGAAGGACCAATTTCCTGTCTTCAGTTTATCCTGATAGTATTATAAGTGCCCACAATTTTCAAAGTAATCAAACTAAACCTTCCAGTCAGGAATCGGAAAATTTTGGTCATTTTTGTGTCTCTGACACAACAACCAAGCAATGTAAGTTTATGGTCACTTTAAAGTAAGATGACACTATGAATTGATTCTAAGATCTTACAGCTAATATATATGTTCATCTGAAGCCAATTCTGTATATGAAGAAGACAAAATACTATTGTAATTAAAGAATATTAACAAAACTGTATTCAAAATACTCTTTGCTCTCTTAAACCTTCCACAAGCATAATATTCTGGTCTGCATTGGTAATGGATTTCACTGGCCACTGCTTGAGGAATCTTCAAGAACATTCTTTCTATTGTGAATTGCCAGAAAAGGAAAAGAAATTGCAGCTTAAGCACCAGGGTCTGATTGTATTATTCTCCCAGAAGCCCTGTAAAGTTCTTGGGGGCATTCCCAACAGCAGATGAGAAGAAATAGGAATCAGATCAGTTGAGTAATTTTTCCGAGGACATCTAGTTTTGCAGCAGATCACCCCAAGTCTGTCCTTCCTGCTTCAAGCTAACTCCACCAGAGAACACATAGACATCCTTAGAGCCAAATAGAGTCAATATTGCCAAGCAGAAGCTATACAGAAAACTTGCCAAATTTGTAGAACTTCAAGCCTTACCATTTTTTATCTTTTACATACACACACACACACACACACACACACACACCATCCTGTTTGACACATCTTTGTTGAACAAAGTGTTCTTTGCAAGAACAGTGAACAAGAAACAAAATGACAGAAGTCAAAATCCAAAGTTAGTACACTTAGGGACTTTCTTGGATCCTGAAACTATAGAGGAGGTTTTGGCAAATTAAATCTTTGTTTCCATTTTGTCAGGTATTGGGGATTACATGCTAAGCTCTAAGGTCAGAACAATGCCCCCAACATTGTGTCAATGGTGTTAATGTCTGGGGACCTGCTACAAAACAGTATAAATAAACATGAACTATAGAGGCACTTAGGCCTCAGGAATAAAGCAATTAGACCAATGGCAGAATTACACATGATTAAATATATAGAAAGGTTTAAATGTGAAGAGTCTTTCTTTTTTGTTGTTATTATTTTTATTAGATTAGATATTTCTTTATTTACATTTCAAATGCTATCCCAAAAGTTCCCTATACCCTCCCCCTGCACTGCTCCCCTACCCACCCACTCCCACTTCTTGGCCCTGGCCTTCCCCTGTAGTGAAGAGTCTATTTGAGTATAAATGCCAGTGAGTAGTGCGGCACATCATGAAGTGTTGCTATCCAGGTAAGACATGGCCACTTCAATTATGAACACTCAGCAGTAATGCTTACTTATACAAGACTGGGCCCTTCAACATCTGCTCATGGATACAGGAGAGACCAAAGAGGCCCCACCCCTTCATAGGGAGCTATTGACCGTTAACAATTGTTGTGGGAGGAGGAGGGGGTGTCATTTTCTTCAATTCTGCAACCATTAGGGGACTAGCTAGACAGAAGAGGTTTAGAAAGGAAAGGAAGGGGGGAAGAAAGGATGGGAAAAGAGAGGAAGAGAAAAGAAGGGAAGGGAAAGGAAGCAGAGTTAACAGAGAGTATTAGGGATGAATATAATCAAAATACTTTGTATTTGTTTGTATGATACAAAAACATAATGTTTTAAATCTTTCTGCCTTGTTGTTCTGCTTTCTATTACGGAGGCTTCATCCCCAGAAGGCTGTTTCTTCAGGACATCAAAGACACCAGCAACAGCAGCAGCAACTCCAGGTTCAACATTGCTTACAGCTAACAATTGAGTGGTGTTCTCTAGCCACCAGTGATGAAGCAAACTTCAGGAAACACTGAGATTTGCCTTTCTAGAATCCCATTGCATCCTTGAACTGATCATAACTGTTAAACAGGAAAAAAAAAAAAAAAAGCAAGGCAAGGCCAGATCATTACCAATCCCACTGGGAGACTTCCCAGAAGGGTCGACCGTCCAATACACTTAAACAAAACAGCGAGGGTGCATGCTACTAAAGGTGGATGAAATTTTGTTTTGGTTTTGTTTTGGTTTTCATTTGGCATGTTTATAGATCTTGTTTTTGTTTTTGTTTTTTTGTTGTTGTTTTTTGAAGAACATAAACCTCTTCAAAAAAAATTTTTTCTCATCCAAAATATCTTAACAAAATTAAAAGCTCAAAAAGTGAGAAGAAATAGGGTCTCACCTAGGATCCATCACGGGAAGACGCAAATACTGGGTTCAGCATTCTAGAGAGAGCACCTGCAGAAGCCTCAGAAACGTGAAGCAGGGTGGGAAACCTGGAGCTTGTTCCTGTGCTCTGAGTCATTCTCACACGAAGACACAAGGTCTTTGTGTGGTTTTTTGCTAAGTGGCATTTCCATAACACAATCCCCTACATAATCATATCCAATCCTCCCAACAGTCAATGATGAAAATAAGGAAGGCACTGTTATAAAGATTTGATGGTACTTTCTTCAGGTCAGTCCCTCACAATGTAACTGTGAACCCATCCTCTGAGGAGCCAAGAATCCACAAAGAATTCCTGGCAACTTTCAAAAGTACATCAGCGACTCGGGAGATACAAAAGCAACACTCCTAATTCATCCTTTCTTTTAGTGGTGTACTTTAGGAAGAAATAACATATATCCTTAGAGCTTCCCTCCCTCCTCAAGCATCTACAAGGGAATCTCCTTGCAGAACACAAAATGATTCCACCAAGAGGTACTTTCCCCTTCTAAGTACACTGAGCCCTCACAAGTGAGTGTCTGACTTGTCCTTTGAAACCAACCTAATTTGATGAAGTTTACATGGAATATTTCAGGTTTACAGTCTGCTGCCAAGCATCAGTAAGGACACATTGGAGAATGGAAATATTCAGCCCTTGGAATCAAATTCATGCTGGAATAGTTTTAATCCTGTCTGGTAAATTGTCTGGCATGCAGTATGTATATGTTAAATTCTTTTCTTTCTTCATCTTGTAGTTCTGTTCAAATGTAATGTAGTGGAAAGAAACCTGAACTACAAGCCAGAAAATTTGTATTCTGGTCCTCCATCTGGCACTAGCTTACTCTGTGACCTTGTTAAGATAGCATAGCTTCAGCGTTTCTTGGTTTTCTCATTCTTCAAATGAGACCAGAAATGCCAGGAGAACCTAGCTCCAGACTGTCATGGGGATTAAATAAACGAATGCTCATGAATTCATTGTGAAAGTATAAAGAGCTACACAAATATTAGAGATCACACTGACCCATACTCCTCATCGATAACCTCTGGGACAGCCTTTGGAGAGCATGTATATTGGCAGAAAAAAAATGCAAAGTGGCTGTTTCATTTTACAAGGTGACTGCTAAGCCACAGGCATTGACAAGTGTGAAGAGCAGGGAGGTCAAACACTAGGGAAAATCCTTCAGAAGACTTTTGTCAGAAGAACTGAGAAAACCACCAACTCACATCAGCATCCTAAGAGCATGCTAATGCCCTGATCGACGCTTGAAAGTCATTTAGAAAAGTTACTGTAAACCAGAGACCTAGAAGCTTGGACTTGAAAGACAAGCTTAGAAGTCTTTAGTCCATGAGCAAAGGGTGCCCAATGAAGGAGCTAGAGAAAGTGCCCAAGGAGTTGAAGGGGTTTGCAGTCCCATAGGAGGAACAACAATATGAAGTAGCCAGTACCCCCAGAGCTCCCAGGGACTAAACCAAAGAGTACACATGGAGGGATTCATGGCTCCAGCTGCATATGTAGCAGAGAATGGCCTAGTCAGTCATCAATGGGAGGAGAGCGAAGGCTCTATGCCACAGTGTGGGGGAATGCCAGGGCCAGGAAGTGGGAGTGGGTAGGTTAGTGAGCAGGGGGAATGAGGAGGGGAGGGGGGAGGGGGGTTTTCGGAAGGGAAACCAGGAAAGGGGTTAACATTTGAAATGTAAATAAAGTATCTAAAAAAAAATTTTTTTTAAAGGCTTAATTCCAAATGCTTCATTGTTGAGTTAAGGAAACTGAGGGCCCAATTCAGATCTACAGTTCTTTCTGTTGTGTTAAGTATGTTCTTGATATGGAGATAGATAGATAGATAGATAGATAGATAGATAGATAGATAGATTGATGATAGATAGATAGATGATGGATGGAAAGAAGAAAGAAAGGAAGGAAGGAAGGAAGGAAGGAAGGAAGGAAGGAAGGAAGGAAGGAAGGAAGGAAGGAAGGAAGGAATTAAAAAGCCTCTAAAATCTCAGAACTCTTAAGTATACTGCCCCCGAAACCCTGTCTTAGTTTGGGATTTTCCTGCTGTGAACAGACACCATGACCAAGGACAACATTTAATTTCGGTTGGCTTAGAGGGTCAGAGGTTCAGTCCATTATTATCAAGGCAGAAGCTTCCAGGCAGGCATGGTGCAGGAAAAGCTGAGAGTTCTACATCTCAATCTGACTGTATCCAGGAGAAAGCTGACTCTTCCAAACTGGGCAGAACTTCAAAGCCCACCCCCACAGAGACACACTTCCTCCAACAGGGCCACACCCACTCCAATACCGCCACACCTCCTAATAGTGCCACTCCCTGGGCCAAGCATATTCAAACAATCAGAGACCCTCAAGATGAATGCTGTACCTCCATGAAATTTGGAAATGAGGAGGAAAAAATGGGAAGAGAGTGAATATTCCACAAACAACAAAGTTTATAAAATCAGCCTAGCATCTGAAGCACTTCAGATGAAACACCACATAAACAAAGGAGCAGAACATTTCATGCTGCACTATTTGTATTGTATCTCTCAAGGTCTCCAGCAAACTTCACAGTTTCCCTACTTAGCTAAAAGAGGACAGGATTTTCTGAAAAGAATAACCTCAGGATTTTAACTTTCTTGTTATATTTTTCATATGTTTAATATCTTCCTCCACTCTTGGAAACAAGAGTTTTGTCACTGAAGAGGTGTTGCAAGAATAAGGCAGACCATTGAACATGGGCCATGACTCACTGAAGTGTGATCTCTTCTCTTTCTAGGTTGGATACTGACATTGTACTAAAATTATAGACTGTAATCATTGAACCAGACAAACATAGCTCAAAGAAAGTGTTCAAGCCCAAACATAAGTGCACACAGCTAGCACATTTTTGAACCCGAGACGTTGTCTTCCCACCTATAAGCTACAATGAAACAATGAGAGGGAGGGGCGTGTTGTGTGTGGTGTGTGCAAACACTGAACGTTGGGGATTGACATCTGATGCCTTCTCACTCTCTGTCTTACTATTTAAGACATGATTTCTCACTAGGGTAATCTGGAGATTACAAATTTGGCTAGAATGGCTGGCTAGAGAGCTCTAGAAATCTGCCCATTGTAACTTGACTTTGGCTACTTTCTGGGTTCTTTCTTCTACCATACTCCACCCTTTTCCTACTCTGTCCAGACCCTAACACTAGATAGGAAAGAAAAAAGAATAAAAGAAAAGGGGGGGGGCAAAATTATTGTTAGACTACTTCATGCTAAGTAGTGGTATCAGGTTCCTTGGGGTAAATTTGATCCTCAGTGGCAGGATATATAATTTTTTCTTAATTTTTTTCTTCTTTCCTCTTTGCACACAACTACTTAACAAACAGTAAATAACCAACAATCAACAACCAACCTCCACCTCTTGGGGCCCTAGCATTTGTATACCCTCTGAAAAATCTTGACAATTTAAAACATCACTCAATTGCCAAAACTATCTGCAGCTGGAAAAGTCACACCCCTGCTAGAGCAGGAGGCAAATTACAATCAGCTGCTGTAGATAATCTGAAGCAGCTCCATATCACACAGCTGGGTTTAAAATGAAAATATATTTCCATAATATTCCTGTGGTTTTTCAAACAAACCAAAATTCTCACTATAGCCTATCTCTACCACCCACCTGAGTGCTGGGGTGCCATACAGATGCATGCCACAGTGTGTAATTTGTACAAGTATTTTACCAACTAAGTTGTCTCTACAGATCCTAGTGAACAATCTTCAAGCAGCTTTTAACCAGTCCTGGGAAATAATAAAAAGGCACACAAGCTTTTATAAATAAAGTATCCTTGGGTTCCTTCTGTTATAATTTTAGTTTTCCCTCCAAAATAATATGCACATTCTAACCTAGGTACCTTATAATATATGACCTTATCCACTGTCTGAGTCAGGGTTTCTATTTCTGCACAAACATCATGACCAAGAAGCAGTTGGGTAGGAAAGGGTTTATTAAGGTTACACTTCCACATTGCTGTCATCACCAAAAGAAGTCAAGATTGGAACTCAAGCAGGAGCTGATGCAGAGGCTATGGAGGGATGTTACTTATTGGCTTGCTTCCCCTGGCTTGCTGAACGTGCTTTCTTATAGAACCCAGGACCACTAGCCCAGGGATGGCACCATGCGCAATGGGCCCTCCCACCCTTGATCACTAATTGAGAAAATGCCTTACAGCTGGATCTCATGGAGGCATTTCCTCAAGGGAGGCTCCTTTCTCTGTGATGACTCCAGCTTGTGTCAAGTTGGTTGCCATTAGTTAAGATGAAATCAAAGAGCAGGGTTGGGACTTAATATAATATAGCTGGTGCCTTCGTTAAAGATGCACAGGCACAAAGAGAAGAGTAACTGACAATTAAGGTAGATGTTAGAAAGGCACCACCAGTCTTTCCCTGGACTGTGGAGGGTTGACCGGGCAACAAGAGAAGCAGCGAGGGAGTGACCTGGTCATCCCCTAGAGTCAAGCCATGAAGACTGCATCCCAGCTGCCCTAAAGCACTCAGCTTGTTGTCAACAAGAATACTCCAAGAAAAGCAAAAAATAGGAAGAGGGAAGGGAAGTGCAAGGAGGAAGAATGCAAAGCAACCCGGCCAGAGGTCTCCAAACTCTTCTGACAGGCTAGGCACTCACATGCTGTTTTGAGAAATGGGTTTTTTTGTTTGTTTGTTTGTTTGTTGTTTTTTTTTGTCACGTGGCTCTGGGCTAGAAAACAGCAGGAAAGACAACTTTATAGCTGGCCTGGCATCACAAAACAATTATCAAAGTGCCACTA
Organism: Mus pahari; assembly: GCF_900095145.1. NCBI lineage: Eukaryota > Metazoa > Chordata > Mammalia > Rodentia > Muridae > Mus > Mus pahari. The sequence goes on along the minus strand of NC_034602.1, from coordinate 34,916,517 downwards.
GGTGCTCCTGGAAGGTGGTTCAGTCCCACTGCTGTTCAGCCTGAAAGAATAGCATGGAGCAACCAGTCAGCCTGGAAGTGCACTGCTCTGAGCGGAGATGACTGCATTTGGGAGGTCTTACTATACACAGCAAAGGACTTTTCTGCATGTGGTACAGACGTATTTGGCTCCCAGAGAACAGCTGCAGGTGTGGAATGAAGGTCACATCTATCCAAAAGAGTGAAGATGATTACTCCAGTCCCGGTCTAGTCAGGCAGCTTCCAGAAAAGAGTGTTACCTCACATGCATCCCAGACCTTCTCTGTGAGCATGGAGAATGTAAAAAGCTAAGGTCTTCTCTCCAAATATGCCAATTAAGATACTAACATTTGACCCTCTACTCCTCATTGACTCCAGTGATCAAAGTTCCCAGTCCTTAATGTAAACCCAAAAGTACCTGGTTTATATAGATACAAGTAAACGTAGGATTCATCCTATGAGCATTCTTTTCATTTTTACCTTCTAGCAATAGAAACATGAACACTGACATTTCCTGCAGGAATAAGATAAAGACAAACAGGTAAAATGATCCTCACTATTATGTATTCATTGCTTTGACCTTCCAGGACCAATCTTAACACTTAGATAAATTGCCTTTTAGTCCTTGCCAAACCCTATGGCCCATTATTACTACAAAACTACAGATAAATAAGTTAATATTCAGAATATTTCCATGAAGAGGACCCACTGCAGGTCAGGGACAAGGTGAGATTCAAGTAACCAGCCTATACTTGCCTTTCTTGTCTACACTCTCTCACACTGTGCTGTCTACTCTATTTCATCTTTGAAATGAGAAGGAAAAAAATCCTCAAGTTGGCTCCCAGTTATGAATGAATCACAGTGGACCTAGAATCATTCCTATCTGCCTTCCTCAGGGCAGGCATGATACCATGACCAGGACAACCTATAGAAGAAATAGTTTATTGGAGCTTACAATTTCAGGGGGTGAGTATACAACCATCATAGCAGGGGAGTTTGGCAACAGGCAAATAAGCGTGGTGCTGGGACAGTAGCCTCTTGAGGCAACAACCACAAGCAGAGAGAGAGGTAACTGGGAGTGACATGGGCTTTTGAAACCTCAAAGCCCACTGTCAGTTACAAACCTCCCACAACAAGGCCACACCTCTTAATCCTTCCCAAACTGTTCTACCAACTGAAGACCAAGTATTCAAACACATGAGCCTATAGGGATCATTCCTATTCAAACCACCATAGTGCTGTACTTCATGAAGAAAGTTTCTCAAACAAGTCTCTCATCTACACTCTTCCAGTTTACTTAACTGGTTTAAGATGTTGATACAGCAACGTGACCATAGCAAATGATGACACATCATACATGTGAAAAGAACCTAAGATCGCCTTTAAATGATATCCCTGACAAAAATACAGCAATGTGAAGTGATAGATGATATCATTAGCTTGACTGTGAGAATCACTTCAAATGGTCTATAGACATCAAAGCATCACATTACAATGGTAAATATATGTGATTTTTTAATCTGTCAGTTATACCTTATTAAAGTTGGAAGACATGGAGGAAAAGGGAAAGGAAGAGAGGGAGAAAAGAGCAAAGAAGGAAGAATGAAAGGAATGAAGGAAGTAAAAACAAAAGTTAGGATTAACAAAATACTGTAAAGACAAAGAAAAAAGCTGAAAGGGCAGATAATACAGATGTCAGGCAGGATAGTCAAATCATTGGTTTTAAAATGAGGTGGTTGCAAAGAGGAAGCATAGAATAAAGTGGATTCTGCACTGTCTGTGGGAACAGGGTAGGGGCAAAAGAAGTCACAAGAAACCATGGTAATTAAAGCAATACAATCACACAGCAGACTCCTTCTTTCCTTGATGTGTGAACATCTGTGACCTACGGGGCGGGGGGGGGGGGGGAATCAATCCAGAGCTTTGAACAAAAAGTAACACATTTAAGATTGTTGAAGATCATTCCCCTCCCCTTGAGGACATATAAAATGTCTCACTTGGCCACTTTTAAATTAAAAATGGAAACTATTAAAGTCTGAGAAGGTGCTGGGGAGTAGAAGATAAAGGCAGAGTGTACATGATCAATGGCCAGTATAAACATGCACAGAAATACAGCAAGTGCACCCACTGATTCCTACAATTAACATACAAAAGAGAAGAGTGGAGGGAGGGAGAAGGAAGGAAGGGAAGTGAGAGTTCTTCTTCCATTCCCTCCCACAAATTGTTAAGCAAATTAAGGCATAGGCACAAATCAGAAAACCATGTTCTTATTTTTTAAAAAAAATCACATTTTCAATAATTTTTAATGCCGTAATATAATGCTGACAGAACATTAAACATAAAAGGCAGAATGCAAAGGTACCTCTGTTAAAAAGTCAATTTTGTTAAAAATAAGTGCAACTTGATTTGTTTGAGTAGAATGGAAGTAGGGAGAAAATGTTCTCACACTGGTAAGGATAGTGATTGTACTGTAGTGGATAGCCCACACTCATGACCATAGAGGCAGCAAATATATTAAAAGTGGACATGAAATTGGAAGAGTGATGGGGTGGGGGTACTAGGAAGTATTTTTTAAAAGGAGAAAATGGTAGATGGACATGATCAAATACACTGTGCACAGGACCAGAGAGAAGGCTTCAGCAGAAAGGCCCTGTCCACCTTGCCTAAGGTCCTGAGTTCTATCCGTGGGTCCTATGTGGTGGAAAGAGAAAGCTAACTTCTGCAAATTATTGTCTGATCACCGTAGCCACATCATGGCATGTGGACTTCCGTACACACATACATAATACTACATGTACTAAATATATTTTTAAAATAAGGCATAAATGTATGAATATTTCAGAGGATAAATGAAAATATAAAAAGAATGGTTATCTGTGTGTAAATGAATAGTTGGTCTTTTTATTTTTTCTTTATAGTTTATATATTTTACAAAAGTCATGCAATATTTTATACTATGAAAAAATAGTCAATATTTTTTTGGTGATTTGGGCAAACTTTTGAGAATATTAAGTGGTGAAGAGGATGGGAGGGCTGTGTGAGGTAGATACAAGGCCCAAGATTCTGTTCCCTGCACAGAAAACATAAAAGGAAAAATAAATGAGAATACCACGTGGGTGAATCACAGAAATACAGATCCCATTCTGACTCTGCTTCAGATCTCTTCCTCAGCCTATGTCTTGGTATTATCTGTTTGTCCAAGAGATGCTCATAATATCTAGGTTGGCTGTTCCCATGATGCATCATGGCTAATTCGTAAACGTAACAAGGGGGAAGAAGTGTGGAAGACAATGAAGGGTGGGGCCATGGAGACAGATCAGCGAGTAAAATAACTGCTGCAAAAACAAGAGAATCTGAGTTTAGATTCCCATTACCCATGTAAATGCTCAAGGGCTGAGACAAGCAGATCCCAAAGGCTTGCTGGCCAGCCAGTCTAATGAAATCAATGAGCAAAAGATTCAGTAAGAGCCCTATCTCAAAAGATAAGGTGAACAGTGATGGTGTTAGATACCCAATATCAACCACTAGCCACCAAATGTGTATATACAGCAAATACACACACACACACACACACACACACACACACACACACCATGGTGGTAATAAAAGAGTGGCCTGGGAAGCAGGAGGAGGTGGATGAGAAGGTGGAGATGGAGGAGGAGAAGGAGAAGG